>NC_048436.1:13670500-14017220 GCF_004353265.1 Vitis riparia
TCTTATTGTGCAATCATGTTTTAGAATACTTTACAAAAGAAAAGAAAAAACACTTTAAGATACTTTAAATTTGTTCAAAAAAGTTATTTATTTTTAGAATGAAATTAGAAAAAAAAAGAAAAAAAAAAGACTAGTTTAGTTTAAAATGGGCAAAAATGTTTTTACTAATAGTTACCAAATATTCCCCTTCACTTCTCAAAATTTTAGTTTAAAAATTCCCATGATAATAAAAACAAAGGTCCTACACTACCAACCATGTCGAATCATGCACTTGACCTCATGAAGTACAAATTTTCTGTGCTCAAATGAGGGCCCTACCCATGTGCCCTTTTTTACTTGCTTTTATTATTAGTATTATTCATCAACTTTTCCACAACATTTATTGACCATAAAGTCTGAAACAGGTATTGATGAGTTATTATTTTCCCTTTTTTTTTTTTTTTTGTACACACCTAAAATTCGAATTCACCATCATCACATAACAACATCATATAATACAAAAACATTCAAAAGCAAATAAATGTAGATATAAATGATAATTATTCTGCTTTATCTCTTAAATAGTTGTGGCAAACTCTGGTTAAAACTTTTGCATTGAAAAGGCATATCCCACCTAGAATTTTTGGACCACAAGTAGACCACCTCCAGTCATGGCCATTGTGCTATGCCTCACAAGCTTTGCGTGCATGGACGGTCTATGTGATAAATTCAACCACTGCATGCTCTGTCATGCATGGTCCAACACCTCCCTACCCAGTCCACCAAATCCCTTTCCAAATCAAGTCCAGCAAACACACACCCTTCCTAATTCCATTCCTAAACTTGTAGTAAAACTCAAAAGATGCTTACAAGTTGTACAATAATTGAGTTCTAAGATCAGTTCATGGCTTCTTGGTCCACTCCTAGGAATCCTCACTTACAAGCATCTTCCATTTTTAAAAGATTGCTTGTTTATCAGTTTCTGATTGTAATGAATATTCCCCTATTGCCAAGCTGGTAGATTCTTTGCTTTCATGTTTGATCTGATTAATAAAGAGATGAACAAATACTCAATTGACATAAATGAAAAAAAAACTCCCATGTTCTAATCACTTTCTGCTTTGGTACACCTCAACTAACATGAAGGAACTCCATACCAATGTAACATATTTCTTAGAAAAGCCCTTCTTGTATTTGAGGATGGCCATGGAAGATGGGCTATAAGGATCAATCTAATCATATGATGATACAACTTGGAACAAGATGATTGGTCAAACCAATCAAAATGACTTTGTGATCAAGCTATTTATGATCATCATTTTGTAGTAAATGCTTAGTCCCACAAATCTAATGAAAGCCAATTGATGTGTTTACATGCTTGTCTTGTGTAGGAGAGTATTGTAGCTCCAGAGTCATCTTCATAGAACATTAAAGCAATGAGCTCCTTTTTAATATAAAAGCCACTATGAATTGAATATAGCTTTTGGGTTCTTTATTGATTATGGTTTATGAGTCATAGAGTGTCTTGTCATTTATGTAGTTTGGGTTAAGTTGTGCCATTTCCCTCATTATGAATTATTACATGGCACTTAGACAAGGATTATGGCCCTAGTGGGAGTAGTTAGACAAATAAAAAAGGGTAAGGATGGTTGGTATTGGATTAGGTTGATTTTGACCATTTTATCTGACAATTAATCGATATTTAATGATGACGAGTAAACCTAATGTAGTGTGCGACATCATATCCTCATCTTTTAGGCATCCAACCAAATATGATATTCTCGTGACTTAAACTTGACTAATTAATATAAAAATCAATTGATGTTTAATAAGAATAAATAATTTTTTTTATAATATTTGATATTATATTGTGTTGAATTTTAGAAGCTGATATTTGAATGATTCATTCTCCAAACTTATCATCATATTGAATAAGAGGGTTTGAAGACACTCAAATTTGTAGTTCAAGAATATCATTAAATGAATGGATTTCTTTTCTTTTCTTTTCTTTTTTTGGCCTCTTCTCTTGCTCATTAAAGAACGAATATATTGATTAAGATGTATGGTGCAAATATTCTAAAATAAAATGGATAACCCTCTTTCACCAGCCACTGCAATGAAAGGGAAAGCAAAAGAACATATATTTGTAGTGAATGCCAACCAAACTTTTTGGGTCACCATCCCATAAGAGTAAATACTCACCCATGTGTGATCATCATCATCAAATGGGCCAAGCCAAGAACCGAGTTGACCAAACTACACATGTTTACTTTGCAGTAGGGACAACTCACTAAAACCCTAAAACCCTAAAACCCTAACATCCATCTCTTTTTCTTCATTTGATTTCATTTGATAAATCCATGAAAAATTTTACATGCCCAATTGCCCAAGTTCCAAAGTCCAAGGCTTCAAGGAAAGCTAAAAAGAGATTTTCATAAATATTTAGGCAAAATTGACATTTGAATAGAAATCTTCGTTTTATTTTTTAATATAATATCTAAAATCAAAGGATAAGGTGCCAGACAAAAAAGAGTTTTAAATATTTGTTGAAAAAATAGTCATAAATGTATATTTTAATGGTCGAAAATGCCCATTTGAATCAAAACTCAACTAATAATCTATCTATTGACCTAAAGACTTAAAAATGTTATATTATAAATCATGTACATTGATTTGATATGTAACCAATTGAAAAGTCCAAGATGTTACGTGGTGGATGAACCATAACCTGAACATCCTGTCTCACAGGTCAACAATTTATATTGAGCAAACCTTTACATGGTAACAAAGGTTTTGGTAATTGATGGGTT
The DNA here is from genome assembly GCF_004353265.1 of Vitis riparia. NCBI lineage: Eukaryota > Viridiplantae > Streptophyta > Magnoliopsida > Vitales > Vitaceae > Vitis > Vitis riparia. Next base: position 13,673,290 of record NC_048436.1, read on the forward strand.
ACCAAAATCAAATGGATCAACACTTCAAATTTCAAATCCCCATTAAGAAAGTCAGTTGACACACTCTTGAGTTGAGCTTGAAAGTGTAGGGCGTAGGGGAGAAGTCAAATTTGGGTTAGAAAATCATGGTAAAAGAAAAAAAAGGGAAAAGAAAGAGAAAGAAAAGAAAGAAAAGACAGGTAAGCAAATTGAAAATTATGGGAATTCTCCCCCACAATGTAAATTGAAGACACAAGGAAAAGGATGAATTGGTGGAAAAGTAAAATAAAATTGAGATGGAAACCACTTAACCACAACAAAAATGATTTTGTGGTTAGGTACAAGTTACAACTCAGCTGCCTAAAGGATGATGGTGTTTGTTTGTTGCTCTCTCTCACTCTCCCAGTTGACAAACCACTCCCTCCTCGTCCTGTCCTCTATATCTCTTCCCTTTTTCTTCCCCTTGTTGTGACAAGAAGAATATTTCTTAAATGGGTTTTGTATGATAGTGGATGTTTCAAGATCTAAAGAAAAATGCAAGAGTTTCAGGGGAATTTCTTCCGCTCACTGCGGCTCCAATGCAATTGAGTTGATGTGGTTCAGCTCTGGTTTAGCTGTCTCAAGTGGGTTTAGGTTTCATGGCCACTCTACACCCATTTTCCTGATCAGATGAAAGGAGCTGGTGGAGATGTTTCCAGGTTTTCCTTCAAACTCATTTTCTTTTTTTTCCTTTTTTCAATTTTTTTGGGGGTGGTGTAGCAGATCTGAGTCCCCCTCATTGTAGTTTGGATGTGGGTGTTTTCTGAGTTTTAATACAGTCAGGAAATAGCTCTACAATTGTGGTGCTACCACACAAATTGATGGCAGATCAACAACCCTGCACATCTGTAATACTGGGTTTTTCTTTTAGGTCATTGGGGCTTAAGCTTCAATTATTTTGTACTATTCTGTTGGTTTCAAGTGAGAAATTAGTTCATTATGACCTCACAACCATTATCTACTGAATTTCTATTGTGGGTCTCTGTCTTTGCCAAATTATTCCACCAAAATTGTTTTCTTCAGTGTTGTTTAATGGAAAAGACAAAAAAGAAAGAACATAAAATAAAATGGAAGTGTTGGGCCTTTGCTTTATTCCTACTAGCAAGTCTTGGTTGCTTTTGATGATTGTGCTTTAAACTTCTTTTTAGTACTGCATACTAGGGAAAGAGGGTTAAATTGCCCTCTATTTTCTTATGAGAAAGTCTAGAAAAATGAAGAGAAAAGTTTCTAACTTTGCTGTACTGATTTGCATTATGTATTTGACATGAATGTTCATGTTCAGGGCTTCTTTCTTTTGAATTTTCATAGCCCAAATGATTCAACTAATATTTGTTTCAGACTCTGTGTAGATCTTTGGCACTTTGTTCTGACATTCTACACTTTGTCTTCTGGTAATGAAAGTTGCATGTATGGTTGAAATACCTTTAATCCAAGAGATTCCTCCTTTTTGGTCAATCTCTTTTCATATTCTGTTTTCTTATTTATTTATTTATTTTTATATTATGAACCATAATGCTAGGAACTTGCGGCAATTCATGTTTGTGAGGGAACAGATTACCCTTATTTCCCCTTTTTTGTTATGGTTGATGTTCATTAATTTGTTTTGGTATTTGCTCCGTTAATGTTCTCGGTTTTTATATTGAACAGGAGAACAGAAAGGGCTAAAGATGGTACAATTTTACTACTACGGTCACTCTCATATACCCTGTGCCAGACAACTTCCCATGAAGCTCTTTTCCACTTCTTTGGTTTCTGCTTTTCCTTTTGTGGTAGCCACTCTTCTTCCTCTGGCAATTGCTGATCTGGATGCTGACAAGCAAGCCCTTCTTGACTTTGCTGATGCTGTTCCCCATCGTAGAAAACTCAACTGGAATTCTTCTACCCCAGTATGTACCTCATGGGTGGGCATCAATTGCACTGGTGATGGCAGCCGTGTGCGTGCCCTCAGGCTCCCTGGCATCGGACTTACTGGCTCCATCCAGCTACCACTCTGGGAAGCTAGATGCCCTCGAGATTCTCAGCCTTCGATCCAATCTCCTCACTGGGAAGCTTCCCTCTGACATCCCCTCCCTTCCTTCCCTCCAGTATCTCTTCCTTCAACATAATAACTTCTCAGGTGATATTCCTGCCTCATTTTCTCCCCAACTTACTGTACTGGATCTCTCATTTAATTCCTTCACTGGCAACATTCCACTAACAATTTGGAATTTGACGCAACTCACTGGATTGAACCTCCAGAACAACAGCCTTTCTGGAGCCATACCTGATGTCAACCCCTCAAAACTCAAGCATTTGAACTTAAGCTACAATAATCTTAATGGTTCTATCCCATCTTCCCTTCAAAGATTCCCCAATTCTCATTTGTAGGAAACTCTCTATTATGTGGACCTCCTCTGAATAATTGCTCCCTCATCCCCCTTTCACCTTCTCCTGCTCCTAGCTTCCCATCCCCACCAATGGCCTCTGAAAAACAAGGCTCCAAAAAGAAACTCAGTATGGGATTATCATTGCCATTGCTGTTGGAGGGGCTGTGGTGCTGTTTCTTGTAGTTCTGATGATCTTCCTGTGCTGTTTGAGGAAAAAAGATAGTGAGGGCAGTGGTGTGGCGAAAGGGAAGGCTTCTGGTGGTGGCAGGAGTGAGAACCCAAGGAGGAGTTTGGGAGTGGAGTGCAGAGCCGGACAAAAACAAGCTGGTCTTCTTTGAAGGCTGTTCTTATAATTTTGATCTTGAGGATTTATTAAGGGCTTCAGCTGAAGTGCTGGGGAAAGGAAGTTATGGGACAGCATATAAGGCTGTCTTGGAGGAATCAACTACAGTAGTAGTGAAAAGATTGAAGGAAGTTGTGGTGGGAAAGAGGGATTTTGAACAGCAGATGGATATTGTGGGAAGGGTAGGGCAGCACCCAAATGTTGTGCCACTCCGTGCTTATTATTACTCCAAGGATGAGAAGCTCCTGGTTTATGACTATGTCTCAGGTGGCAGCTTATCGGCCCTGTTGCATGGTATGCATTTTCTACTTCCCTTTACCTTCTAGCATAATCAGTCAAGAATCAAAAGGAACTCTGAATGATCAATCATGGTAACTGATAGCTGTAATACTTCTCAATTCTCAAGTAGACAATGTGTTGGTAAACATTTACATGCACAACCTGTGGACCACTAAGGACTCAGGGCTGGGAGTGTGATCACCCATGAAACTGAGAACCCTTTGTGGCTTTGCCGAGGTCTTCAAATGTGAGAATACATTATCATAATTACTACATATTTAAAGTAATTCTTCTGTCTCTTTAACTCACCTGCGCTGGGACGATGTGTTTTTCCTGAAAAAAAGAAATCATGGTTGGTATGAATTATATTCAAGACAATATGAAAATTCCAACAAAAAGACCGATATTAATTAATATCTTCCAGCAAGATACAGCACAAGAAATACTCCTACCCAAAGTATATCAAACTTAGTGTCATTATATTGTTTTCAGAGCAAAAATTACAATGTTTCCATGCCATTTTTCACAAGCATTAGCATGCTCTTAGGTGGCAGATTTTCCACTTTTAGTTCTCTATCTTAAATCCCTTAGGAAACCCCATTTTAGTGACTGTGTATTCATCTCCATGCACCTTATAGGATTGCAAACAATGGCACTCTGGTAGGCCTCGGTATCTCTTTGTACCATGTCACCGGAAAAGAAACAATAAAGGAAAGAAAGAAAATATCCATCAAAATTTTAATGGACTGATGGTCCATGATGAGATCTGTGTCAGATGTGTGAGTATTAAATCACTAAAAATACTTCTTATTGCATACAAAAGCGATTTCAAGGTTCTTAGCATTTGTTATTCTCATAGATTAGTGAAACCTTAGGGGCAATTGATTCCACTGATACCAGAACTCCCTCCTCCCTAGTTTGCAACAATTGATCAACTGAGTCAGGAAAAGAAACACTTTCTTGGAATCCCATGGAACTGGATCTGTTTTCTACTTATATTTCATCTTTAGACCTTAATGTCTAAATCCAAGTATATTGAGTTGCACTGCCCAAGTTCAAAGTTAAATTCATCCATATCTAGAGCTCAGATCTGACATTCTTTAGCTATCTCCAGGATACTACACTTTGGTCTTGAAGGTCATGTTAAAAGTACAAGTACCATATAGCTACTTAACATTATTAACTAGCAATTTCTCAAAGCAGGATATGTGAACTCATACTAAAGTTGATGATAGAGTAGCTTCATTTTGTGGGCTGTGGATCAATGAGTTGATCTTTCCTTCTCTTTCTGGGGAAGGGCACCATAAATTTCATTCGGTATCCAGGAATTATGAAAATCCAAGACCATGCATTTGATTTTTAGAGAAGGGATTCGCTACACATGAGATAGGCCTTTGCCCATGTATCCATCTGCATGAATCATGATAACTCCATTTGTGCAATCCATCCAGCTATCTAAGGTGGAACTTCTCTTGGTGAACAATTTGATTGATTATTCTCTTTATCCCTTGCATGCAGGAAACAGGCCTACTGGACGATCTCCACTGGACTGGAATGCAAGAGTGAAGATCTCTCTTGGAATTGCAAGGGGAATCACCCACATTCACTCTGTAGGTGGTGGAAAGTTCACTCATGGAAATATCAAGTCCTCAAACGTTCTTCTGAACCAAGACTTTGAGGGGTGCATCTCTGATTTTGGCCTAACTCCTCTCATGAACTTCCCCGCCACCCCTTCTCGAAATGCAGGCTACCGTGCTCCTGAGGTGATTGAAAGCCGAAAGCACACTCATAAATCCGATGTTTACAGCTTTGGTGTCCTCCTACTTGAGATGCTGACTGGCAAAGCTCCACTCCAATCTCCAGGGCGAGATGACATGGTTGATCTCCCAAGGTGGGTCCAGTCTGTTGTCCGGGAGGAATGGACAGCTGAGGTTTTGACATTGAGCTAATGAGGTATCAAAACATAGAAGAAGAGATGGTGCAGATGCTGCAACTTGCCATGGCCTGTGTGGCAAAGGTGCCTGATATGCGACCTGGCATGGATGAAGTTGTTAGAATGATTGAAGAGATCCGGCAATCTGACTCAGAGAACCGGCCATCTTCTGAAGAGAACAAGTCCAAGGACTCAAATGTGCAAACCCCATGATTGCCTAAAACTCGTTGCTGTTCGATTTCCAAGTTTCCAGTTATCAAGAAAAATTCATCCAATTCAGGAGTCCAGATTGAACATTTCTGTATACATGCCTAATAAGGTTTTTCCCAAGTGCTGAAAAAACCTTATCTGCATGTATGGCTTCTAAGAGTGTGAATCTGTCCTAGTTGTGCATTTTCTTAGGATTAATTCTAGAATTTTTTTTCCTGTTATTTGGTGGGTTTTTCTTTTCCTTGATTTGTTGTAATAATTATTCTCAAAACCATTATGAATTTATTGATGTTTTCCCATCAAGAACTTCTGTTGGAAAGAGGAAGAGGATTGTTTTCTCATCTGTAAGTTATGACTGACAGAATTTTCAACTGCATTATTAGAAACTTGCCTTCCATATCTTTTGGGTTTTTTCTCTTGATATGTAGACCTTTCCCAGGTTTAAAACATCTGGTTAGGAGAGGGGTTCCCTTTCCCTATGTTAAGGGGTCTCCTGTGGAGCGCCCACACCACTAATAGATGCAGGGGTGGATTTGCTTCTAGATGTTTTCAACAAAAATAAAGAGAGTAAAGTTTCAGTTTCATACCATATCATGTGTGACATCTTGCATTACACCATGATTGCTGGTGTTTGGTGGAGGCAAGGATCACAAAAGCAGTAGTCAAGAAAGAGAAGGTTGGAGTGTTGGAATCAAATTTCAAAGAGCAGGAGGGTGGGGCCAATCTGCCCAAGAGCTTGCCTGTTGGAGTTGTGTGCAAGAAGGCGAAACAGCATGTGATTGCTCTAGGAGTGGAGCCCTTGTGCAAAGTTAGATTCTTCAAATACAGGTAAATTCTCCCTATCTCCCAAACCCCTTTACTTTTAATTCATTCTCACTCCGAATTGTAAAAAGACTTTGTATATATTTGATTCACGGGAATAAGATAAGAAAACAAATATTATATCCTATTTTATATTTGTTTGGTGGTGACTTATTCTATGTTCAATGAAATATGGAATATGATAAAGTGGTATGAGAAATTATCCATTTTGGTTTTTATCTCTTTTATATGCGATATATTATTTCTATGTCATGATGGGATGTGCATATCAAAGTATTATAAATTTATTTTTTATTAATTTTTTATATTATATTACTTATGTCATAAAATAAAATTTTTTATTATAAAATTAAATTTGTGATAAAAATAACTAAAAATATGTATAAACATCATAAAATAAATTTAATATATGTATTATTTAATATTTTATATATTGAATAATATAATGTAAAAAAAAATTCAATTTATTAAGTTTAAATATTTTAAGCATGCATGCTGTTAAAACGTAAGAAAATTTTTGTTTTTTTAAATAAAAATATTAGAATGTAATATGATTTTTATTTTAAATATTGAAAAAATATATATATATTTCATGATATTTTTTTTTTATTTCATAAACTAAATATAAACATGACATAATATATCTTGTTTAATATAATGATATATGTAAATATAATATTTAAGATATTATATTTTATTAAAAATCATATATTATGATATACATTTTCTATAGGATATGATATTCAAAAAATAGATAAGCTATACCCTATCTTATTGTATGAAGTCAACCAAATGGAACATTTTATAACTCGTTCAAAAATGATTTTGATTAAAGTATTTTTAATATTTAACTTGATTACTTATCGGGTGATTCTTCAAACTTTTACCGAAATAATTTGAAAAATTTGTGAATAGGTGTGATTCTTATAAAGAAGAAGCACTTCCAACCATTAGAAAATATTTTTAATCCTCTCAAAATTCACTCCCAAGGAAACACCAGCTAGTCATTAATAATAAAGGGAAAAAGATATGTAACAAGCAATCCCAAAGTATTAAAATGAAAGAAATGGATTTCTCTGTAACATTGGGCTCAATACCCAATGATCTTTCTTAGTCTATGATGAATCCTGACAGTTTCTTATGATTTCCTTGTGGACGGAAATTTTCCATTGCAGGAATCCATTTCAATGAGAAAAATGTGTAGCAGGCGGAGTAGGGTTGTCTTAGTGGTAGGTTGATAGGTCTTGAAGAATCGCCAGGCCAAATGAAGATACTTCTTGGAAGGCTACTTTGAAATTTGAATTTCCTTTTAAGCATAAATGTATGGTCCTTCCATGGAAGGCTAAAGAGCCTTAAAGTGAGTTCCTTTCAATATTGAATTTATTATTTATGCAAATTTAACTTTTTATTTTCTTCATCATTTTCAATGTAAGGATAAGGATTGGAATTCAGCATGAAGTCTTCAAATGAGTTGAGGATGAGTGATGATCAAGAGGATAATTGCAGGAAGGACGAAGGACGGGTCTTTATTCCTAATTCAATAAGTACATTTCATTTGCATTGATGCTCTTGAATCTTGATTAATGGGGTTTTCTCACATGAAAATTCTTGGTGTTATTGAAATTTGATTATTTGATTATTTACAATTTTATTGTAGGAAGTTGATTCATAAATTTACAATACGATCAAGTCAATTGATGTGAATCAAAGGTGAATTGAGCATCTCCAATGTGAGTCTGTTGACTAATGGATTTTTAAATTAATTCTTTATTTCTTTTGATTTTTTTTCTTTTTAATTCCAAAAAAATAAAAAAACTAGGTTTCATGTCAGTAAATCATTGAGAAGCAATGGGAAAAAACCATTTTAACAGCAGCAAGGCAGGTGAAAGAATAATGAATGGGAAAAAGGGCGAGAAGGAGAGAGTGAAAAGGAAAGATAGGGATGACCAAAGAGATATGGATAGAAAACGCCAGTTGGAATAATGCAATTACCAAATAGAAGATGGAAAGAAAGAGAGAACCGAAAATTCTAGAAGGCAGCGGTTTTGGGGCCCATGGTATTAATCCTACTCTATGTATAACTGAGATTGGGGCTGTTGGGTGGTGTGATTGTGGTCTTGGATCTGCAACTGTAAAAGGGGTGCTTTCTTAGATTAGGGTTTGGTTTGGATTGTTGAATTAGGTGGGGGAAAAAACCAAATGGCATCCAAACGCATATCGAAGGAGCTCAAGGATTTGCAGAAGGACCCTCCTACCTCTGCAGTGCTGGTGGGTACCTTCCAACTTCAATTTTATTGTTTGGGTGGTGATGATGATGAATTTATAGATTTGTGCGGAGGTTCAATGATTCATGGGTTTTTAATTTTTCATGTGGGTACCTTCCAGCTCAATTTATGTTTGGGTGGTGATGATGATGATGATTTATAGATTGTGGGGAGGTTTCAATGATTCATGGGTTTTTAATTTTTCATGTGATTATTCATTGTGCAGGTCCAGTAGCTGAAGACATGTTCCATTGGCAAGCAACCATTATGGGTCCAACTGATAGCCCATATGCAGGAGGGGTTTTCCTTGTTTCTATTCATTTTCCTCCAGATTATCCTTTTAAGCCCCTAAGGTATCTTCCCTCTTCTTCCATCTTCTTTCCTCTATCTTGAAATGCCCCTCTATATTCCTTATATATCTGTTTTTGAATGTCAATGTAGTTTTTGGTAGTTATCTATGTGTAATAGACTGCTGTAGCTTGATTCTTTTGTGTGTTGACTTGGTGGTGATGCCCTTTTGTCTTAATTAATTTTATTAAATTATTTGGCGGTTTTGTGTTATGAAATGTGAGAAGACTGATAAGTTGAATATTTCAGGTTGCTTTTAGGACTAAGGTCTTCCATCCTAACATTAATAGCAATGGAAGTATCTGTCTGGATATTCTTAAAGAACAATGGAGCCCTGCTCTTACCATTTCCAAGGTTTGTTCAATCGGTCCCTTCTACCTTATCTCTAATTTACAATCATATCTGTGCTCTTTTAATTGGATTAACTGGATTGGTGGCAAGATAGTGCATAATATGTACTTGATCATATTGTATTGCTTGAAACAACTGCTGGATATGATTTCAAGATGTATATCTTATTCCATTCTCCCATATTACTAGCTGTAACCTATGGCTTTTCAGTACAGCGTTAGATTGTACATTCATTAGAAAAAAAAATGGAACAAAGAAAGGAAATTTTATAAAGATTGGTAGTTCTTTAACCATTCAATGCTGACAATCTCTAAATTTGGAACCTTTTTCTTTATGTAACCAATCCCTTGTAGTTGGGAATCCACACTTAATGGAGTTGCTGGTCTCAACATTTGTCCACACAGAAGATTTGGGTGTTCTAGTAAATCGCTCAAACTTTTGCCTGCAATGGTATTCCTTTAGGAAGTAATTTTGGATCATCGATTCCACTGATACTGAGTTGACTCCACCTTTTTTTGTTTGATAAGTGAGTTGACTCCACCTGAATAACAGTAGCCTTGGCTTCTTTTGTGACTTTGCCTTATGGAAAGAAATCCTCTTCTGTGACTTTGTTACACACTTGTAACTGGCTGATAAGTGAGTTGACTTAACCCAAGTAACCATAAGTTTGGCTTTGATGAAATTATAAACCATTCTGCAACTTATTTTGTAATCTCATCATATTAAAAATAAATAAATAAAATCCCCTTTTATAACACAAATATAGTGGAGGCATCTGTGTGAATGATGGATTTTGTTGATTGGATAGATTCTTAGTAGAAGAGGGAACTTTCCGTATCCCTTTTTTGGCCTTTTTGCTTGGCACCCTATGTGTACTTCCTCTGCACTCTGTGCACTTTGACTGTTAACTCTCTCTGTAAATTGTATCTATGGAAAAAAGAAACCACACACACACACACACACTTATGAGATTTGAATATAATTTGAAAATATGGGTTTTACTGGGTCAATCAAATTAGCTTCATGTTTCTTGAAGTTTCATAGATGTGTTCTCTTTGATTGATCAAACTTCCTATTTCCAAGGTTCTATTGTCAATATGTTCTCTGTTGACGGATCCAAATCCTGATGACCCACTTGTCCCTGAAATTGCTCATATGTACAAGACTGACCGGACCAAGTATGAGGCTACTGCTCGCAGCTGGACACAGAAGTATGCCATGGATGATGGGAAGAACCTCCAGCTTATATGTTGTAGCTCCTGGGTTTTCTGTCGATTTAGGTAAAATGAATAGACGGATTAATAGCTGCCTTTGCTTTCAGGAGTGGCAAATAGTTATGACTCGTTTTGTGAATTTGAATATGAAGACATTAGAACGGGTGGCAACTGTAATGATACTAGCTCGTTTTTGTTATATTTAATCTGTATTTCATGTTCACATGGAGAATTGTGCACCTTGGTGAATATTTGAATCATCTGTTTTTTCTGAATGTTGTGATTATTGAAATGGATGACTCTGCTTCATGGCCTATTCTATGTATACCTTCGATATTTATACATGGTGAACTTTGGTGGGTATTTGGGACTCACATTGGGTTCAAGGGGAGGAAATGTATCTTTGATTAATCCAGTGAAAATTCGGCTGTTTTGATAGAAGGAAAAAGAAAAGAAAAGAAAAGAAAAGAAAAAAACAAAGTCATATTAATGAAATGTGACAGTTGAATGTAAGTGAGTTAATGGCATTCAAAGCTTGTAACTTCTTTCAGATCTGTTGTCTTTTGCCTTCTTCAGCTTTTATGTCAATGGGCCAACTTTGCCATCCAATACCAGGCTGTCATTCTGTTCTTTCTCAAATATCTTTGGCTCTTTCTTGCTTTAAACTTGGATTTTTTCATTATTTTTCCTTTCCCATCTCTGTGACCCTACTTTGGCTCTGGTATATATTGTGCTGAAATGGTGCTTAGGGTTCTTTTACTGAAAAGAATAAATGGTAATATTGACACGCTTTTCTCTCTGAGACAAATGATGCTCGCTATTTGGTAACTAAATCGTGTGGGTTTCACATATTTGGAGTTATCTGTTTCAATGCGGTCACTGCTGGACACTTATACTGTGAAATAGTAGAATCACATGGGCTAGAAGATTCCATTTTTTTATTAATGCCAAAACATTACCAAGGAACTTAATGGCATTGAAAGCTTATGCTACCTGTGTTTGATGCAGAAGGGCATGGTGGAAAATGGATAGAGTTGAATGGGTGAGAAGGTGTTAAGAGGAGCTGAATGTTAATTTGCCTGCTAAATTATGTAATCAATCCCCCAAAAAAAAATGTAAAAGAAATTGGATATAAAAATTCAAAAACATTGCTGAAAGCTCTTGGAATAATTAGAAACTATGCTTTGACCAATACCTTGATCCTTGATTCTTTCTACATATCTTAGTCAATTGGTTCAGGTTTGAATCTACAAAATTCCTTATACCTATGTATCTATTGATGGACCAAAATCCTGATGACTTACTCATCACCGAAATCATACAAAACTGACCCAGCGAAGGATAGGCTACTGCACACAGCTGGACACAGAAGTAGGTCATGTGATGGTGATGAAAACACCTCCATCATATCTGTTCTAGCTCCTTGGCTTTCCTGTCACTCTAGGTAAAAAGAATATGCTGATTAATGATTACCTTTGGTTTCAGGACTTACAGATAAATGTGACCCACTTTGTGAATTTCAATATGAAACATTAGAATGGATGAGACCTGTAATGCAATGATACTTAATAGTCTTTCTTATCTTTGATCTTTATTTCAGTTTCATGAAACATTAGATGGGTGAAAACTGTAATGTAATGATATTTGATCGTTTTTCTCATCTTTGTTCTGTATTTCATGTTTCACATGGGGTATTGTACTCCTTGGTAGATATTTGCTTGAATGATCTGATTTTTCTGAATGTTGATTGTGGAAATGACTAACTACCTCATGAGCTATTCTATGCATACCTTTCATGCATTATGCATTTTGAACTTTGGTGGGTATTTAGCACTTCAAAATGGTTTCAAGGATGAGAAAATCATCTTTTGATTAGCCTCTCAAAACTTGATCTAAGTAGTGCAAACTCCTTCGAGTTCTGAAAAACGATGGAAGGTTCATATTGAATAGTTGTAACAGTTGAGTGACGGCGAGTTGCATGGTTGTAAACATTCAGAGATGTCAACTTTTTCTGGTATGTTGTCCTCGCCATGTTCTCTATTCATTCTTGGTGTTGTCTTCTTCAGTTTTATGTGGAGTGATAGCTTTACCATCTCTACTGCCTGAATGTCTTTCTGTTCTTTTGCAATCTCTTTGCCCCTGCATCGGTTCAAACTCTAATTTTCATTTTTTTTCTTTTCCTCTCTTTGCCCTACTCTGGTTCTTGTACAGTGTCTGAAACATTGCTTAGGTTTCTTTTTCTGAAAAAGAAAGATTGAGAATGTTTGCACACTTTTTGCCCTTTGAGGTGAATGAAGTTCACTTTTTGGTGAATGAATCAATGTGCCTTCCATATTTAGAGTTTTCTGTTCCAATGCCTTAAGTGCTGGACCCTTCTTATACTATGAAATAGTGGTCTAGGCTAGAAGCTTCACATTTTCTCCTTATTAATGCTAAAAACAGGATGTTCTTTTTTTAGCTTTTTGATAAGCAAATAAGAATGCTAATGCCAGTGTCTAAGGAAAAAGGGTGTATGGGTACACTATAGTACATGGAGGAGATATCCAAAGGTGCCAAAACGGCAATGAGTAGGAAAAGAGTAACAAAAAGCACCCACTCTTGTAATAAAATAAGTGCCCAATCAATTAACAAATTCTAAAATGGACATAGAATGATAGAGGCTCCATCTAAAGACCTCCTAGCCAAAGCTAAAGAGAGCACAAGAATGAGTTTTTGAATGCTTTTTTATTCTTATCGTTTCAAATGGTCTTGAATAAACACAAACGTGCAGTCTTTCACACCTTCCAACACTTCTTCCCCACAAAGGTCCTGCCAACTTGATTGAAGTCTCTTTGGCCATAGATGGCTACACCCATTTGACGATAAACTATAAGAATAACAAGTACCACAATATCCTCATCTTAGCAAAGATGAAAAAAGGGCATGGTTAGTTGATTCTTCCTCATCGGCATAGTTAGTTGATTCGTCCTCATCTTTGCAATATCACGTCCATTGCCAAAGTCTATTCCCTTCTTTTAATCGATCCAAAAATTCTAACCCAAAATGTTTCCTAAGCAAATAATTCTACATTTATCAGCACCAAAGGGGTCTTAATTACATTTACTAGAAAAGTCCCTTTCTTTTGGCTCCAATCAAGAAAAAAAGGTTTGAACTAACAAACCTGTGATTCCCTCCATACCAATCTATCTTCCATGTTACTCTTTGCTGAATACTTAGTAGTTTTGAGTGAACGGGCTCAACACCTTCTAGCCCCCCATGATAGAACTACCTTGAGAAACAAAGACTTCAATATACCCTGTATAACAAATCCCCAACCCCCCACCCCAACCAAAAAAAGAAAAGAAAAGAAAAAGAAATGGAGTATGAAAATTCAACACAACCTGAAAGCCCGTTGTATGATCAAATCCTATGTTTTGGCCAATAGCTTAATCCTAGATTCCCTATACCTATCTCAATCTGATGGATGAGGTTTGAATCTTCAAACTTCCACGAATTTTAGTGACCTGTAGTTTCAACTGCCTCAGCCTCAGCCCAGCCCCAGCCCCAGAAGACTCGAGGGAAAAAAAAAGACAAAAAAACTGTAGCAACAAGGAAGGGTTCAACCTTGTTGTGACATGGGACCTTCTGCATGTGTGGATGCTGTTGAAAATTTAGATAAGAACAACTCTTGGTTGCCAATGGGAAAACTCTATTTTCGACTTTTTTTGGTGGAATAAAGCTTTTCCTTAAATACAGAAAAGGCCATTGCTAATTGGCTATAGTCCAACAAGAGTAGGTTTCGAGTCTTTTGACTGGTTACAAATCCTTTGGTCTCTGATATGATTCAGGGAAAACGTTGAAGGATTTTCAGAAGTTAATAACCTTCTGGAAGTCTTTGAAATGACCCACTTTCTCTTTCTACAAAGTTTCAAAACTAGACATATTTTTTTATACCAACTCATGCTTGGTTGACAAGCAATGAAGGCCAATCTCCATACATCATTGCTCACATGCTGATTCATGGGTGTGTTCCCTTTCCTTTTCTTTGCTTCTTCTCCAAGCCTAAACCAACCTCACATATGCTTTTTCAACATTTGTAGAGGTTTATTTAATCTTCATCTACGTATAATACCTTTAATTTGTTTTCTTTATTCTTTCTTATTCCTATGGGTTTATGATGTAGTCCCCAACCATTAAAAGTGAAATCCTTGGGAAGATCTTTGGCTTGACCCGTGGTTCCTAGAATATGTATAAACTACAGAAATTCTAAAATTTAAACCTCTGGTAGTTGCACAAGGCATGGGAGGACTTCATAGGACCTGGTACATGTTAGGGGTTCAAATTTTAACAATTTTAGTGAAATTTGGTCATTCAACAAGGTGTAAATAGAGGTCTTGGGTTCAAGTCCTCTTCCATCTATCTATATCTAATGCGTAACATCACAACTTTTGACAATGAAAACATGTGGAGGGGCTTTATTTCCACAAATTTACATTATGGACTCAAATCTTATCGAATTAGGGAGGGTGGAGTTTTAAGTCCAACCCCATTTGTCAATGTGGGGTATAACAATTGTGTGATTTGTCTGCCCTGTTAAGGCTGTTATGGTCACACATGAGAATTGGTTTTTACTTTTTACTAACCCCTACAGATATCCCACATAATATAGTAAGTAATAAAATATGGATACGGGTTCACCATGCTTTAGAGACAAAAACAGGGATAGAACAGAAAGTAAAAATTGGAAAAAGTGATACACCAAAGCCTTTATCACCGTCGTGAAATCCGAGTCGAGAGGTTGGATGGTCGGTTTGACTTAAGACTTAAGAGTCTCATTTTTGGCACTGCATGCTATTTTGAGCTATAAACCCTGTACCCACTCACCCTGCCCATAACCCCTTTTACCAATCTTTGAAAACTACTAGGAAAACGTTATGGTTATGGTTATGGCACCCATCACAATCATCTCAAAGATCAAATTTTATTTATTTTTTGAAAAATAAATAAAAAATGAAGTGATTTAAGTCATAAGACCCTCAATAGACTTGCGATGTTAGAATATAATCTAGTGGTTTTTCAATTTTCTTTCATAGTTTTGAGTGGAAGCAATGTATAATCAAGTTGTGGATTGAAAATCCAGAAGAGGTCCCATTTACAAACTCTCCATGAAAGAGAGAGTTTAAAATAGTAACAGAAAAACCAGAAATTGAGTAGGTAAAATGGCATTAATTGACCATTACGAGGAAAAAAGTAGACATCAATCATTCGATTAAGAAACACTCTTAACATCTGATCCATTGAATTACAACATCTGATACAGTAAAACTCGAGTGCACGCACAAGTGGATGCAGTGGGAGTAGCGGTGTGGTGGCACCGTGGCATTATTGGATACGTAGGAGGCCCCAAAAAAACATTGTAAGGCAAAAGTTAGAGATAAGGCCAATTTGTATCACATGTTTTTAATTCCATTTAGGCAAATGATGAGGCGGCGGCTCTGTCCGTGTCCTGCCTCCCTGTTTACCCTCCGCTGTAAGCCTGTAACATTGATTTTGACTCCCCCATTTTAGTGGGAAAATGGAAAAATCGGCGTGGTGGAAGGAATCAAAAAAGTAAGCCACGTCAAAACCCCAGCTAGATGGGGGAGTGATTCCGTTTCCCGCTCCGCTCTTCACCCTTCTTCACCCCCATCATCACTTCATCTCACGCTATAAATACCCTCGCCTTCCCATTCCCTCTCTTTTCATCTCTCTCCTCCACGCCCTCGACGCCGCTACCCTCCCGCCAAATTCTACTGCTCTTCCAGACTTATAACTTCATCACATACCTGCTGACTTCCTCTTCCCATCACTCTTATAGCTACTCTTTTCTTTAATCATCTTCGGTTGATGCAGCTAAGAAAACTGAGAGTCCTCCGTCCGATCTGAGGTCATCTTGGACGGCTTCGATGTTAGGCTGCGTCAGGAAGAGTATGGGTAGTGACTTTCTGATGCCGATACGACCGGCGGTGAAGTTCTCCGAGCATGTGGTCACCACAAGTAAGAATATGCAGGAGCTGGAGTCTGTGAGCGCCTCTGAGTGTCTTTCGGGGAGGAGGAGAGTGCGGCACAGAGTTGTGAGGATTATTCATACCGACGGCGACGCTACAGACTCATCCAGTGACGATGAAGTGGAATTGGTGCAGAGAGTGAAGCGACACGTCACAGAGATCAGCTTCCAACCTTCAGTGGAGTCACCACAAAAGGAGCCGACCAAGAAGAGAGTGTTGAGACTGCCGGAGTCGGAAAGCACTCGCCGGAAAAAATTCAGAGGCGTGCGTCAGAGGCCCTGGGGAAGGTGGGCGGCGGAGATCCGGGACCCGACCCGCCGGAAAAGGTTGTGGTTGGGGACGTACGACACGCCGGAGGAAGCGGCCAGGGTATACGACAAGGCCGCCGTCAGTTTAAAAGGCCCCAACGCCGTTACCAACTTTCCCTCCGTCGTCAAAACGGAATCCGTTGCTACTGCTAGTCAAAGTCAATCAGAGACCTGCAGTTTACCCAGCGTCACCGCCTCCTCGCCCACCTCAGTCCTCCGTTACAACGAGGAAGCGCCTTTCAACGGATTCGGTTACTGCGACGTCGACGCCTTCGGGTTTGATTTCGACGTGCCGTTAACTTCGCCGGACATATTTTCAAATAAGCACTTAGAGGAGGAGGACTTCGGGGAGTTTGACCCCGACGATTTCTTAGTGTTTGACCCTACCCCTCCACCATTCCAACAAGAGTGATGAGGCGAGTGCAGGGTGGGAGGGTTATAATTGTAAAATGACAGAAAGGCGATTTTGTTCGGTCCAATACTTATTCTTGATTCTTGTATTTGTAATTTAGTGGTGTTGTAATTGTAGCTTAAGTGGATGATGAGAGTCTACTAGATTTTTAAGGTAAGGTGGGTTTAATGCCTAATGGTGAGTGGAGGGATGTGAGCGTTTCTTGTAAAGCACGCCAGGCGTTGAAAAATGAGAAGATTTTTATTTCAATACATATAGAAATAAACTATGATGCAATCCATGTATCGCATGCACCCTGTGGCCTGTGGCAGAGGGTAGTGTAGTGACTAGTGAGGAGGTGGACACTGGACGGGACACATGTTGAGAATTGAGGGCCTGCCCCATCTCAAGCCATGCGGTTGGCTTTGGTCCAAATAACTGGGCTCCACCTTCACCTATCGTCTCACCTTCCAAGTTGGGTCCGGGTCCCTCTCATGGAAGATATTCAGAGATATTCAACATTAACATTCTTGTATACAAAATTGAGTGCGTGTATGATGTATCGCGTCGGTCGTCTACTGAATTTAATGTAAAATATATATATATTTTTTTTTGATAAATTTAAGGTTTAAGATCAAATCAAATTTTTGAAATTAAATGTTTAATTAAATATAAAATATAAAATTTTCTTCCATTGCTTTTGAAAAAGACAAAATGTTTTTCTTGTTTTAAATTGTAAATGTATTTATATTTTAAAAGGTCATCTCCTAGTCCTATGTCCGAGTTAGAAACTTACAACTTAGAAATGGTTTTTTTTTTTTTTTTTTTTTAACTTTAATTACAAGATTTCTTTAAATATGGAATGGTTGTTAGACTAATTTTGTTTATTGGGAAGCTTTTCCATTCTTTGTATATTCTAGGATTCACAAGATGAGACTGCCCCTTTTTTGACTCTTGATTTATCATTTATATTCCGTATTATTTTTTAAATTAAGGTACCCCATACCAATACATGAATTTTTTCTGTTTCCTCAAAAGAGGGTAGACAAGTTGAAGAACGTGAGAAAGGGAGGATAGACTTTGAAATTTCACAAAGTCATGGTGACACTGGCTAATAATAATAAAGGCAGGGCCCACCTTGGCGGCTGCAAATGTGTGAACCCAAATCAAAGAAGGGCTCGGGGAATGGCTCTTGGGCGGAGACTGGGGAGGGATTTGGTAGGCCCAATGGTTGGTAACCAAACCGATCACAATTCAACTAAATCCCATCACATGGCCAATGGCAGTGGCCACCACCTCCACCACCACCACCACCCTACATAGCCCACACCAACAGCCGCCTCCCACTATCACCCATATTATTAATCCATTATGCCGTGACCTGGGTTTTGTCTTCTTTTCAGAAATGTTTTCCTTTTCCTTTTCGTTTTTCTTTTTCTTTTTTTGTCTCGATATATTTTCGTGCGCGAGGCGTATGTATGTGGATTGTGGAGTGGGGTGATGTGCTTTTCATATTTGTGTGTGATGAGGCAGATGACGTCACAGCGACTACCAATACGGTCATCGATGGAAGGCTCGTTCACTTAGATGAGCTGCTCAATCTCAAGTTTACACACGGTAGACCTTACAACTTATTTGAAAATATTTTTTTTAATTTTTAATTTTTTTGGTTTAATTGAAAACGATTTTTTTTTTCAGAATTTAGTCTGAAAATTCATTATTTTTAAATAAAGAAAGTTTTAAAACTTTAAAATCAAGTATAAGTGCAAGTCAAGAAAATGATAAAAACCATTGGCCAACCCCCTGCTCACATTTTTGTAAAGGACAACCAAAGACTAGGGAATGGATACAATTATAAATTAATGGGGAAAGTAGGAAGAATTTGGAAAGCGTGACCTGGTCCAAAATTGAGGCACGTGCTAGCCTAGGAGGGCCAAGAGAGGCCTGGTGAGTTGGTGTGGTGGGTGGGGCCCCGCCCACACCATTGTCAAACGTATGGCCACCATTCCCCATTAATCATGGATTCATGAGCAGTTGACGACAACTTTTAATCAAAATATCAACACATTGTGGATTGATTTTAATTTTTAATTTTTTTTATCATTTAATCCAAATACGAGATTTGTCTTTGTCAGGGTCTTGCAAACCAACAGGTTATGGATAAGAAGAAGCTCTATCACCTGATTGCATCTCTCCCTTCCATTCTACATGCTACTGATATTTTGTTTGTGTTTTGTACATTGACTTAATAAAAATACGGTTGACAGCTATTTTAAAAAACAATAATTATCAAATATTTAAAATGTTTAAAAAATCACTGTCAAAGTGTCAAGTACGTTTTAAATTATAAAAATTAATATTTAGTATTTATAAACTTAAGTCCAATTCATTGATTTTAAATTTAATATCTTAACATAATGTTTGATGCAAAAAAATATTAAAAACAGAAAAAATATGGTAAAAGGTTGATTTTTTTATATTTAAAATATAATTAAATTTATACATTTTTTAATTATTTATTTTTTGTATTCAGAAAGCATTCATTTTTTTTTTTTTTTTTTTAATTTTATTCACTTTTTCTCTTATATTTTTTAAGAATCGAATGTAGGTAAAAGTTGTAAAAGCAGCTTTTGGGAAAAGCGCAGGTAGGTAGGCCAAGGAACTTGTGGAAAGTAGGAGGCACCCACCCCGCTCCATGGGACATGGCATGGGAATTTGAATTTCCTAAGAAATTTCCTTTGGCAAAAAGAAATTCACTACTTCCTATGTTTGATTGTAGGAAAGCACCGCCGAAATGGAAATTCCAAGGAAGGTAAGAGCCGTGGCTCGTGGGAAAATGGTCTTGGCATTGTGGATGAAGGCAAATGGGAACATGCGTCCGCCTAATGATACAAGGTCCATGGAATCAAAACCCAAACAATTTTCACACCCCTTATTTGTGTGTTCATCGTAAGGTTATCAAAAAGTTTCATTCAATTCGAAATCGTTTCAACCTTCGGCCCGAATTTAATTCTATCTTAGAATTTTTCTCACTAAAGCAACAAATTTCATGGTTGTAGAATCTTCAAAAGTTTTCGTATTGTTAGGTCAGGGCCTTGGTATTTTTTTTTCTTTTTTCTTTTGTCATCTATTGAAATGAAAAACAATCTAAACTTCCAACCAAAATGAACACCTACCTCCTTGAATTGATGCCATGGGCCTATGGCCCTTTTCCCACTCTTTTCAAGCATGCATGTAATCATTTTCCATGGACAAGATTGGGGTTGAGGGCCCTTGGATTCTTTCCCATCCACTAGGTATGGAAGATTTGTGAGGCCCAAGTTGGATACTTGGTTGAGTCACTAACCACAATGCCCATATTCTCTACTAAATCACAATTGTTTTTGAAGGAATGAATCGGAGGGTTAAGCTTTTGGGAATGTGAATAAAGGTAAATGGATTTGGATTTGGATTTTATGCACTTTTCACATGATCCTTATTTAAATAAGTTCTAATGCTTTTTGTTTCCAACTGTTCTTGATAGAATCCCTAAAAAAGCAAGAATGATAAGAAGTTGATAATCTTAGTGGGTGATAGGCTTGTGATAAATTAAATATGGTTGGTGTATCCTTTTCACTGTGTATGACATTTTGACGTACTTGAAGAAGTATTTTCCTTTGTGAGTTCGAATATTTACTAGATAGAATTTTATAATATAAGGATTCCATCTTTTGTATATTCTATGAAACTTACAATTGTTTTTTTTTTTTTTTTTTTTTTTTACAATATTCGAATTAATATTTTTGCTTTTTACATGGTGATGAGTAGAATTCAATCATTGTTTTGAAATAAAAGGGTATAAGATGTGCCTTTCATGAGTTAGTTTAAGGGTACATGACGTTCTTTTCATACTTTATAAAGTATCGAAGGCCTCAATGTTAAAAAGCCTAAATTCACATCATCAAAATTGACTTTGGTAGTTAGCGAGCTCTCTTTATTGTGAATGGAGATTTAGGGTATGTTTAGTTATCATGCTCTCTTTATTGTGAATGGAGATTTAGGGTATGTTTAGTTATCATGATAAGATATGGTAGATATATTTTCAACAAAAATATGCATATCTTTATGCCTAAAGGATATATTGTACTTATCTATGGTTGGTTTGTATAAGTAAGAAAATAAATAAAGTAGATATTATATTTCAATATTTGACATTTGTTTTTTTTTAAAAAAAAATTATATTGCCTTCTTTATTTTTTATTAAAAAAATAAAATTTTTATAAATAAAAATATTATTGTAGACCCTATAATTTGTCCCAATTTCATTTTTATGTTGATTTTGAGTCCAATTTTATCATTAGTTTTAAAATCCTGATTACATCTTACATTTTTAACCCATTCACCATTTAATTCTTAATTTTTATTATTTTGTATATTATTTTTTTTTTATTATTATCACCATTTAATTCTTAATTTTTATTATTTTGTATATTATTTTATTATTATTATTATTATTTATTTATTTTATTACTATTATTGTTGTTACCAATGTTTTAAAAACCAGTTCAACTACTTAGGTATTGGACCGGTATCGAACCGCCTAAACCAACGGTCAGACCGGTGACCCGGTGGAACCGAACAGTTCAAGTTAACCCCCTTATTTTGCAAACATGGAAGGGTTCCATTGGGTTTAAATGTTTTGGGCTAAAGCCCATGCTGGGCCTTGTCTTATTATGACAAAGCCCACACCCATCCCCACAATTTTATAGGCTGAGCCTTGAGCCCAGGTGATGCCTTTGCCTTAAGTGAGGATGGCTTTTATAGGCATCCTTTGCATCTCGTTTCCTCTCAGAATCCAATGTGGGATTGCTAACTAACAAGAGGGTTTGAACCTTGGACCTTAGGTTGTACTATCAACCTAGGACACCACTCGACTGCATGCATTTTGTTATCTAATATGCCAAACAAAACCATATATATTAGATTTTAACATTTTTTATAATATTAAATAAAAATTATGTAATATTTTTAAAAATTATAAAATTAGTTTAAATTTTCATTTTTAATATATTCACATTTAAATATTATACCTATTTCATTTAATAAAATTTAAAATATTAATATGATTTAATTTGATAATATCAAAGATATAAAATAATATTATTGATTTTTAATTTATTCATATATATTTTAATTTTTTTTATAATTATTTTTAATTTTAATAATATATAAATTACATATTTATGACGTCATCGGTTCGTCCAACCAATGAACCGTGAACTGGTAACTTTTCCGGTTCGATGACCGGTCCGGTTCTGAAAACATTGGTTGTTACTATTATTATTATTATATTTTATTTTTTTATTTATTTCTTTTCTTCCTTTTCTTTTTGGGAAAATTGTGTTTTGGGCCCAACTGGGCTCAAAAATTAAGCTTTGGTCCATATAAGTTGCATATTTAAGCCCAACACCCAAAGAAAGTGTGAAAATTGAGAAGAAGGATATGAAATGGTTAATTTTCCAAAAATGCCCTTTGCTACCTATTAAAAAAAAAACCCACATTGGAATTCCAGTTATGTTGCCCTAATTTTACTCTGTATTTCATTTAAGATAGTGGCGTTTTTCATCTCTCCCGATTTTCTCTTTCGCTTCCATTTCATTTGAGGCCCAAAGAATGCCCTAATCTCTATGGCGATTTCCTTATCTCTCGATTTCGTCTCTCCCAACCATTTCATTTCGGGGTGTAGACAGTGGTGTTTTTCATCTCTGTTGATACATTGCCCTCGTCGATCCCCACCAGCATTGCCCTCCGTGCTGAAGTAGTTGGATAGTTGAGGTTAGTAGGTTCTGCAATTTCGTTTTATACTTCATTTTGGCTCTTTGGACCATTTGATTTCAGCCCAATTACATTGCCCTAATCTCTCTCCCGATTTCAATTTGCCATTTATCGTTCCCTCGTTGATCCCCACCGACGGTGCCCTCCGTGCTGATCGTTGTTGGATATTTGAAGTTAGTAGGTTCTCTAAATCTCGCCTTAGATTTGTTTAATCCTACATTTTGTTTAATCGTCGTTGGTAGGAGGAGATGGATTCATGTTTTTTGTTAACCTTCAGTTTACGAAGTCAATTTAGGGTGCTATTAATATTTTTTGCAAACCTATCTATAAATGGAGATAGTTCTTATTTATTGTAGTGTTTTTGATGTTGAGATACATAGGTGACTTGTGAATTTTGGGTGCTTGGATTTTCTCTTTTTTACACTGATGGATTTTTTTGGATGGGTGAACCAAATTTTGGGGATGGAATGTTTCAAAATTATGCACCATCCCTACTTAATTTTTGGATAGTAGTATTCATTTGTACCCTGTTTTATTGGTGATACTCTCTAGTATGCCCCATTTTCTATTCCAAGATAATCAGACTTAGTTGTTATTTGCCTTTTATGAGTGGTTATGAATTGTTCTCCTCATGACATAAATTGAAACTATTCATGCACGTGAATACAGTGAGTATCTAAATGGAATTCTATTATGGCACCAAGAAATACAATGTGCCAATATTATTTAAAAAAAATAAAATATAACCATGTTACCCTTCAGCCTTGGGAACTAGGGTCATGGGATTAGATTCAATCAACATTAGCTCACACTTACTTGAATATGAGCATAAACATGTGTCCCATGTGAAAGAATAAATAGCTTATATCACTCATCAACAGCAATTTGTAACTGCACAACACACAACAAATTTAATTGGCATAATTGGCATTTCTTCATTAAAATAAATAGAATAGTGCAAACTGAAACAAACTTTGAACAACTTTTAGAGAGAAACATGTGAATGTGAAAATAAAGTTGTAATGAAAAGTTAGGCACTGAACTCCAGCAAGTGTTTATCTATCAATTATAATTGTTCTATTACACAAATTCTGTTTATCCATCAAACTAGATTGAGGGTCATGTCCTATCTAAATTTAGGGTCATATGGTTTTCTTCCGTCTTGTCCTGAATAGATGCCTGTGTCTAGGTTTCAACTAACATATTCATTTTCTAGTCATTTATCCATCTTAACATCTCCATTTCAACATGCTTATTTGATATGGGTAGGCACCATTAGTACAAGGCCTTTATCGAGCAAAATTGCCCTTTAATGTTAACCTAACAACCCTAAACCATTTCCCTACAACAACTTTCCTGTTCTATAATCTTGGAGCTAATGTTTACTTGATTCTCCATATATCAGTGATCAATTCAAAGAGAACCAAATATGCACTTGGGCATCAATTCTTACAATTCCTCTACTTCTACTCTTGTCAATATTTTAAAATTCTACTCTAGGTTTTTTTTTTTTTTGGATAGGCAAACAATAATATATAAAAGATGCCAATAAAAAAACACTGCAAGTACACGAGACAATTCTACTATAGTTAGTGAAGTTATATTTTATAAAATGTAAATTTTGTTTAATTTTAAATCTCTAGATTGAAAGGCTCATTTTCACAATTATAACTTAAATAAAATCCAAACGATTTAAAGACCACGTAGGAATAAAAATTAGTATCTAATGTGAACCTTAACATAACCATGATTTGGAATTGATTTGCCTATCTCTCTTTCAATAATCATGTTTTTCAATGTATCAATTCTTTATCACATTAATATATCTAGTGTACATGATCTCATTCAAAACTTTAACTTCTTGTCCTTCCATCCATCAAATCATTTATGAATACAAGTCAATGAAATTGGAATGGATGCAAGGGATAGAAACATTTCAAATAGAGCTCTCACTAACATAAGATTCCTTGCTTTTGATAAAAGTCTATTCCTCTAAGAGGTTGTCTGTCTCTTAACCTTTTCTATCACTACTACGATCAATGTAAAGAAGATTGAGCAATTGCTTGTTTGGGATGTGGAAGGAGGGGGTACAAAACCTAGCAACATTGTTTGGTTGCGGGAAGGGGTCATTGGAAATGCTTTGTTTAGATTCCTTTGAGGTGAAAACAGCATGGAATGCAGAATTGGGGAGGTTAGCATATTAGAAAAACATGTTGAGGTTCGAACTCTTGACCTCATAACAACTAAGGCTCTAATAACATTTTAAGCTATGGAATTGGCTCAAATCAACTTGATGTGCATTATTGCCCCATCATTACCTAACATCTACAAACTTTTGAATCAACATTGTAGCTTAACTTTGTATCAAGGGCCAAGTTGTCAGGAAGTCATAAGTTCAAACCTCACTGTATTGTTTATTTCCCCAATTTTTGAAACTATGTGCAATTCCACAAGAAATAAAGTAAAGACATGCATTGTTCCTGACTTTCATAATTTATGGTTGATATAAATAAATGTTGATTACTTGGGGTTTGTTTGGATATATTTATTAGCTATTTTTTGTGTTTAAAATCATAAATCAGAGCATAGTAGGAATTTTTATAAAAGATGCAAAAACTCTTTAAGATTGATATATAAATTTTTTGTGGGCAAAATTAAGTTATTATAAAATTTTAAATAGTTTAAAATTTCTCATCACTAAAATAATGATTTCTCAAGACATAAGCTAAAGTTAAATTTTTGTAAATATAAATTGTTGTTTTTAATATAAATTTTTTAATGCATTATTCAAAATTAAGGTATCATGATCACCAGTAGCATCCCCACTTCACTGCGTCATTTCTCTTTCTATCTTCCATTTCACGTGCTTCTTCTTAATTACTTGTCGTTGGCTTCAAGTTAAAGGAATGAAAAATAGGCCTCATATTTTGTTTGAACAATAGATCTTGGTGATAAAATGTTGGTGGTAGTAATTCGTATGGGAACAATACCTCTTGCGAGACGAAAAAACTTTTTGGATGACATTGAATATGCATAATTGTTTGTTCAACAATATGAAATTTGTGCTTTGTTTGAATATGTTGATGGACGCAACAAATAGGATATATTGTTAAATTTTTGTGGAAGGCAAACTTGTCCAAAAAAATGATGGGCAATGGGAATACGTGGGTAGAAGAAGCAAAGGTATTCACATATATAAAGGAATGTCATTTGAAGAATTCACTCAAAAATCTTAGAGAAATTCGACATCTCACTTGATGTGATGAAGATGCACTACACCCTCAAATTCAACCCCAAAGTCATTCAAGATTTAGAATATGAGGATGACTTGGATAACGTGGTTTCCCACAATGATGACTTTACAAATGTATACATAGTAGTCACCCAATGTGGAAGCCATTGAGGCAAATATACCGAATACACAGTTGACATTTGGGTAATGGACTTTAACATGAATGTCTATTTAAAATATTGTGAATATCAATTTTACGCATGATGTAGTCTAATTTTGTTAATGTATGTAAATGCAGAGGTCCACCTCCCACGTTTCCTTCCTATAATGCATCATGCGACGCAATTGCTAATACTATGATGCTACCAAGAGGTTTTGCATCGCGTTATGTAGATAGTGAGTATGCTCCTTTGGAATCGAATCGATTTCGTGAGGCAATATTAGGGTCAAGACATACATTTAAAAATGCCGAGGAGTTTCGGAATGCAATATACCAGATGTCATTAGGTGGGATGTTTGAATACAAGTACAAGAAAAATTCACCTACGCATATGTCCGTAAAGTGTTTAGTTGAGGGTTGTCCTTGGAAGATACGCTGTAGAGGAAAATGTAATCTTGCAAGTTCATACTTACCAAGTGAATCATAATCATATAGCTCAAGATGAGTGTTCATCTAAGGTAAGGGTTTTTTCAAAGAGAGGCGTTATTGTTGTGGAAGATGTGTTTAAAACCACTCCAGAATATCTTCTTGTCAAAGTTGCAAGGATTTTGAAAGTGATCATGGAGTTCAATTGACATATAACCAAGCATGGCACCTTAAAGAGAAGGCAAAAGAGCGCATATATGGAGTTCCACGTGAGTCCTACACGTTTTTGCCTCGGTTATGCCATAGGCTAAGGAGAATAAACCCTAACACTATTGCAGAGTACACTTCCCATGAAGGTCACTTCATGCAATTGTTCATTGCCCACACATTTTCAATTCAAGAGTTCATCATGGGGTGTCGACCGGTATTGGTTATTGATTCTTGCCACCTAAGCGGTTCATATAAGGGAACTCTTTTGTCCGCCATTGCATATTGATCGCTCATATTTTGTCATTTATTGGATCAAAACAAAATTTATAACCTAATTCACTATTCTATAGCAATTTGTACCCGATCAAAAAGTGGTTTTAGTACAAACTACCGTAGTATAGTGGTATTTAGGTATCGTCCACAAGGATGGATTATTCTCGGTAATTAAGGCTTGAACGAGATGATAAGAAATGATGGTGATCAAGTGAATTTTACTTGAAATTGCATGATAAAATCTCAAGATAGCAATGTACTCAAATTGAATTGAAAACGAAGTGTAAAAGAGAAGAAAATTTATAAGATGTGAGATTCTCGGAGTTAGGATTTTCTAGAGAGCAATTTCCATGGTGAATAGGTGTTGAGATCTAATTTTCATCAAGTTAGATTGAAAACCTAAATTTTCATCTAAACCGATTTTTGATTTAGCTTTAGATCTAGATCTAATTTCTCTTAAAATTTAGGTAATCTAATCCAAGAGATCAATTTGAATCATCAATTCAATTCATCTTAAACTATCTTCCAATGATTCACACAATGCAACTATTCAATTTCATTCAAATCTAGCATTAAGAATTTGATGAATCTACCTAGCTTGCATTGTAGTAATCATCCAAGACAATTTGAAGAGAAAAATCCCCAAATTTCGATTAATCAATCAATTGGATCTAATTACCTTTACAATTCGGGCTCAATTCTCTAATTCACCATAGATCTTGCCTCTAGATCCTCCTTCTTCCGAGAAAAACGAGATTTAGCCACTCATGCTTGGAGATTTGATCTCACAAGACATGTTTGGCTATCGAGAAAATAAGAGAAACTGAAGGAAAATGGAGAATTATATAGAGAGAAGAAGTATGAAAAGTTCTACAATTAGAAAATGTATCAAAAGTTTTTAAATGAGTTAATCTCGTTTCTATTTATAGGCCAAGGTAAAAAGGACACTTGGCAACATTTTAGAGGTCTTCTAGATGCTTCTTCATCAAGGAATCTGGAGAGAATGCATTTTCGCACGAGCCCTAGCAATCTCGCATGATGGTGCGAAGTGGAGAATCCAAAAGCTTCAATTTCGTTCTTCTGGAGCGTTTCGCATGACTGTGCGAAAATTTTGCATGGTCATGCGAAATCACTTCATCAAAATTTCCTTTTATGCTGCAGCCACCTCCTTTCTGTCTCATTTCGCATGACTGTGCGAAAATTTCGCATGGTCATGCAAAACCGACAATTATGCTATTCCGGCTCCTCTTTACAACTTCTCTCATTTCTTCATGTTTAATCCATCTCCACCACCTTCAATTAAGCTTCAAAGCTTGGTTCAAGTGCATTTCCTCTTCCTCATGACCACATTATGTACCATCCTCCATTCATTTTCCATTTGTCACTCCATGCTTCAAAAATCACCTTAAAATATCTCCAAAACTCACAAAGAACCATTAGTATCACTTGCAAGGGTAGTAATGTATTACTTGGGCAAATTAGGCATAATTACTACTCAAAAGGTGTAAAACTCATGAAAGTTAGTATCTAAAATATGTGGTTTTTGAGTAGTAATCACATATGATGCAGATGATGGAATGTTCCCTCTAGACCTTGGTGTGGTCAATTCAAAAAATTATGAGGACTAGTATTGGTTCTTGGAGAAATTAAAGGGAGTCCTAGATGGTAAAGAAGTAGTTATTATATCAGATAGACATTAGGGAATCTTGTGTAGTGTTTTCAAGTTGTTCGGGACAGAAAATCATGCATATTGTTATCGCATGTGAAGGAAAACTTTTCTAGCTTCTTGAATATGCAAAACATTAGAGGAAAGAAAGGAAAAAAAAAGATGTTTTGTTGCTTTTGGACAACATTGCGTATGCTAGGTTGGATATAGATTACAATGTGGCATTTGAAAAACTTGTGCGCTTCAATGACAACCTAGAAAAATGGGTTGTGGAAAACAATCTCGAGCATTGGGCAATGTCAAAGTTCCTTAAAAAAACGTTGGGATAAAATGACAACTAATATTGCAGAGTCCTTCAATGAGTGGTTAAGAGATGAGAACCACCAAACAATTTATACGTTATTGTTAACGCACATGGATAAAGCTTGTAGCCATGTTGGACACCCATATGCGTGTTACAAAAAGTGGAAGAGCGTGGTTGGACAGAAAACATAAGATAAGCTAATGTCAAATATCATGAGGTCTAGTCCGATTAGTGTGTTGCCTTATTTGAGGGGAACGTTTAAGGTATTTACTGGGGAGGTTTATTTGGTTGTCGATATGCATCAATGTACGTGTACTTGTATGACATGGCAAATGTCCGGATTGCCATGTTCACATGTATGTGTTGTCATCCACACACTGAGACACGATGTGTATGAGTATATCGACCCATGTTTTCATGTCTCCACTCAACATTTGATTTACTCGGGTCAATTTCAACCATTACCAATGCACAATATGCCTAAAGTTTGTGAGGATGGGAGTTTACAAGATGGAGCAGGCAACTTATTTCCTGCTCTCCAACCCCCACATGTGAGACGTCCTCCAGGAAGACCCTGACAAAAACACATTGAGTCATAGTTTTGCCATAAGAAAACAATTCATTGCTCTCGATGCAATGGTATAGGTCACAACCGCTCTAAATGTAATAATCAATTGTTGTGACATATCCTTTTTTGTGCTTGTAAGGTTTTCATATTTTGTACCATCCCTCATTATTCCATTCTATGGTATATGGTTGGGGGGTTGTTGATTTTGGTATTATGTATTGGCTTCGTTATAGGCACGATGAACTATTTTTTTATTTTCATGATTTAGAGTTGCTTTGATTAACTAATTTAATTGAAAGTACAATTTGAATGTGGTCTCTTTTCACTTGTTGTTTAATTTCATAAGGGTGTCTACATTATGCTGCATTTCTTGTTCGAAATGAGGATGACAATTTGTTATTAAATTATGAACTTATTGCGGTTGACGTTTTTTTTTTTTTTTGAGGGGGGGAGGAGGAGAATGTTTGTCTTTTATTATTTCCACATTTTGGTCTTCGCTTCTTATCTCATCACGTTCTGGTTGCACCTATTCGAAGCTGTCATGAAGTTCTAACATGTAATAAAAACTGTCTTTCAAGGTCTCTTCAATGAGATATACTTGTTACGTAGCTTGCCACTATGGTTATTCTATAGTAATTTATTCATTATGCGGATTATGGTAAGTTGTTGGGTGGATAGTAGTTCATACAAGTGTTTGCTTCAAAAGTGGAAGTTTTATCCCAAAATTGCCATATTTTTTTTATTCATTTATTTTTTCCTTAGAAATCTAAATATGGTGTGCCATTACCAAATTTATTAGACTAATGAATGGTACGACTGTTTAAATGAGCATTCCCTTTATTATGAGTTCTTCTAGGTGGGAGATAACTACTATAGAACATATTTCAAGTAAGCAGTTGTTGTAAGGTTGAAGCCTATAGGGATAATTTCATTCTTCAATGGCCTCTACGGAGGTAATGCATTCTTTCATGTTTTTTTTTTTCATCAATTTTTTTCAGGAACTTGAGATTTTAACCTACTTAAGACACTTGCATTGACTGTTAAGGATTGTTTATTACATAAGCATTCACTAATAAATTATTGATCCACATTAATCTTTTTTTTAATTCTCTTTTCCCATTAGCTTTTGTGGATGGTGAGAAAAACAAGCAGATTACCTGACTTTATATAAAAGTTATCATTGTTTAATTCAAGTTTGTAGCGTAACTTCAATTTATTGGTTACCTCTGCAAGCTATTTCAAGCATGTTCAGAGAAAAAAATATATATATTGACTCATTATCAAGACAAACTATGAGGAGACAACTATTCTGCAATCTGTTAGAACATATGGTTCAAGTTTTAATTCCATGTTCAATGGAAAAATTTATGTACTCTTGTTTATTCTAAGTTATTTGAAGCAAAATTAAATATGATAGCTACACAACACAATCCTGCAGTTGAATCATATGTCTGGTAAAAAAGACTTAAAAAACTTTGGCAGTTTTATCTGTAAAATTATTATATACTCTTGGTATATAGAGCTTAGTAAAATGAAACTCTTCTTTAATTCTTCTGCACTCTTCTTTAATTATATTGTTGGTCCTTTAAGTACTATTTGTGATGGTATCAATGTTGTTGGTCGTTATTGATGATTTAACTTCACTGCACTACTGAAGTTTTAGTAGCACCTTAATTGTTTCCTTTTGCTTTGGTTTCCCATAGCTGGTATTGTTTGTTTTTTCATTCAATTGTATTGCTTTCTTGAGCATTGATGTGTATTCATATTGATGTTTATACTTTTTTGTTGATTAGTAAAATTCATGTCTAAGCTATTGGTGTCACAACAACACTTTACAAATAATACTTTAAAAAGACAAGCTAATTACATTACTTCTTACATGCAAATCACCATAGCTTTTTAACCATTTCAAATATATTAATACTAGTTCACTGATTCTTCCACATTTGAAAGAAATAAAAAGGGAATGAAACAATAAAATAACACTAATTCAATTTACCTCTTGTTTTTGTTGTTACCTCTTTACAAAAGTCTTGACAAACCATTCATGCTTCCATGTGGTAAAGATGCATCCAATAATCAGTCCAAAGAGTAGCCCACTTCCATATCCCATCAACACCACTTTCCTATCAAACCCTCTGGCAGGCTCCAGGTCTTGACTCTATTCAGAGGTTGATGTTTGTGGTGATGCTTGTTTAGGATTTCCACATTTCCGTATCAAACGATTTCCACACAATCCTGGGTTTTCCTCATAGGAACCACTCTAGCATTGCTCTCATTATCATCACATCGTGGCTACATAGAAGAGGTAAAGTTTGTCACCATCAGATTTTAACATAAGAGTAAAATCAATGAGTGCTAAAAAATGAAGAGATACACAAATGACCCCATAATCTCTAATTTACTTTAGCACTCTTGGATAACAAAGTACCTGTAATTCAAGGCTTATGCAAGTTGTTGGCTGCTGTTGGGTCTAGCTCTCCCTCACACTTTTTCAACAAATAGAAAAAACAAGTCAAGAACCTTACCTCTTGAAATTGAAGCTCTAGCTCCAACTTTGACCAACCACATCATGAAAATAGATGAAATCCCATGGCAGTGGCTATTAATTAGATAAAAAGGCATAGATTATGAACATGCAGTAACTTCAATGCACAACTCTTTTTGTAGCTCTTTTGTCCACTACAATTTAGACCTATACTATTTATCCATAATACTCAATTAGCAACTGCAGTTATGTTAATGGAATTTGAGACTAATGATCTCCAACAATTTTAATGCAGGCTACCAGATTGTTGACACGATGTTCATCTTCAAGATTCCTCAAACTATGAAACAAGTTACCAAATGAGAAATTGGAAGTGGTTCGAAACCTCCAGTTTGGAGGTCTTCTAAAATTAAACTGTAAGGAGATACGACACAATATATGTCTATGGTTGATCCACCATTTTAACGTTGGATTCAAACGCATAGAGATCTTAGCTGACAAAAAATATGATCTTACAACTGCTGATGTGGGTCTTTGGCCTCTGACAATTGGACAGATTTTATAAATTGCATCAACCCCATCTAATCATCCATTTGGTACACCCCAAACATGTGAGGAGAGACTCATCAACTTACCTGTTGGGGAGGAGTTTCGATGATGCTTCATTTACTACGCTTGTGCGACGATATTGGCGCCCACCTAAAGGTTTGATGGATGCCGAAACTTGTGGCATACCATCCATGAAGATGGTTTCAGAAACGATGTTAACTAGGGCCAATTTTTTATTTACCAACTTGTAAAGAGTATAAGACAATATAAGCAAAGTAATAGTGTTTGGGTACATGGTTGCATCATTTTTCTACAGGTATTGCACTTATTTTACATGCGTTACTTGGTAACTTTTTAATTGTTAACATCAGTAGCACCAAGTCATGATTGCACATATGTTTATTTCCATGGTGCAGCTCCATTATGTCATGAAATTCAAGATTCTTTTCATTCATGTTCCCATGATAGTGTTCCAACTCTCGACATGGTTAGATGAGTTGATAAAGCAGCGACTAGCTGCTGAGATAAGAGAGTTTAGCAGTTTGGACATGGCAAGGTAGTCATATAGTCTATATGCATGCAGAAATGTAATTTGATGACATGCAAGTTGAACACCTTAAAGGTTTATATGTTCTTAACAAGTGTCATGTTCTCAATTGTAGGAGTTCCATGAATCGTCACCGCCACCTACACATGTAGAGGCCGAGAGTAGGCCCACAAGTAGTGATGTACACATGATTTTTTGTTATTTTACGAGTTTAATATGTCTCAATGGAATTATAATTGGGTTTACTTGTCGAAATATTATAAATTAGGGGTTTTAAATATTTTTTTTTGAAGAGTTTTACACTAAATAATCTGGTGGAATTTGGTTAACATGTGACAGGAAATCTTGGAGCAGTACCATGAAGCAGAAGGTGCAATAACGACATATCCAAAGGGCATACAACAACAGTTTGACGTCATGCGTGAGCTAATGCATAGATTGGGCACCGAATGGAAAGAAGTGTACATTCGAGTGCTGTTGGTCACTCTAGGTATGTATCCAATGCCTTTCCCGTGCCCAAGAAGCATGCAAACTCTACCTAATATGACATGGCATGGCATGACACAAAAGACATACCAGACACTCCAATTTGGCAACCAGCCCCAGATTTTCATATGGAGGTCGGAGGGTCAAAATTAACACTTAATGGTAACATTCTGGGGGACATTCATTATTGCAGCAGTTCCTAAAAAAATACTAATATTATAGTGTCCTTCATTGAACTAATTAGTTGTTAGTCCAGACTAACAGATGATGAAGAAGTAGTCGTCTATAACCACTTTTCTTTGCGTTCTGTGATTCTGGCCCCATCCAAGAGGGGTGGGAGGCGATGGAGAATGCGTTGAATGGTTCTCAATCTGTTGTCACCATTCATAGCGTAACCACAAACCCGACAGTCTACCATAAAAATGGACATGAAACAAGTAGCTACAATTGTATTTGATGGAGATTTGTACCCAAGGTATGTTGAACCATATACTACTCCAATTTCAATTGTATGAACCTGAAAAATTTTGTATTACCCTAACATATATGATTCTGGTGATAGTGAGGAACTAATGGCAATGCATGACATAAGTTTAAGCAGAGACAACCTTGCCTCTTTCGAATGAGACAGATGGATTAGGAATGATGTTAATGTCACAATTTTTCCATGATCTTACATCATTTTAAGTTTCATATTCATGTAACAGCTTGTCATTAGTGATTATTAATATTGCTTACATATTAATCATTTTTTTTTAGGTTGTGGATGCATATTGTAGGATGCTGCAATTCGAAGATGTATCAAAGACAAAACTGTTTCTTTCGCCATACATAGCTGTAATGAATAATTTTTATGGAGACTGAATTTCAATGATTAGTTGTTATAACATGTACACAAGTTTTGCAAATTTGAAATCTTTAATTGTTTTCATATGATATGCAGGAAATGGTCATGCACTCTAACACCAAACATTTGATGCGATAAGCAATAATAATCTGTTTTGAGCTATATTTGTATCCCCTAGATGTTTCATACCGGAATGTTAATGAGGTGAGGTGGACTGCATTGTTTTATGATTGTAATATTGTAATCTCATTAACCCAATATTTTTTGTAATTCATTGTAAGTCGAATAATGCAGGTCTACTTACCGATTCTTGTAAATAACCATTGGACGCTATATGTATATGACCTGTAGAACAAGAGAATCCAGCTCTTAGATTCTCGGCCGGGAAGGAAAAGGAGTTGTATGAGTGGAATACAACATAATTTGGTAAAGTAGCTTGTAGTTGCGTATACTTTGTTGCATTGTACATAAGAAGGGAAGTTTGAATCTACTTTGTTTGATTGTTTCAAGCGAATGTTGTTCTATGGCTTGCTATCTACAAGAAGGAAGTGGTGGATATAGACTTCAAGACGTTTAGTTTCGTCACGCCAGACATACCAACCCAACCAAATGAGTGAGTGTTTAGGTTGCAGTCCGAAATTATGTTTAAATTGATTACATCCTATTTTAAGTATATTATAATTGTCATTCCACACATAATGAATAATTTGTCGTAATATTGTGTGTTAGCCATGACTGTTGAATATTTATTATGAAATTCATGGACTACTGGTCAATGGGAGGATTATCCAAATCCATCGATGTGGTATGTAGATACACGAAAGTATTATAATATCATTTATATAAAATTAGCATAACATGACCAAATTAATTAACATTTGCTTATATGTCTTTTAAACTTGAATGAATGTAGGGCAAGTTGAAGAAGTATAGACTGAAGATAATGGGCAGATTGTTGTTTTCCACACAGAATGTACATCGACATTGATTTATGGCGGAATGATCAAGACTGTTAAATTGGATGTGACAAGGATAATTTGAGATGGTTCTACATTATTTGAGAAAAAACTATCTGATTTAAATATATGCATATGTTATTTGGTAGTATTTGGGCAGAATACATAGATAGATTATAAGTTAAGACTGATTTAAATTAAAACTAACCACTTTTTGGGAAGGTCGGGATTTCAGATTGATTTTGGAGAAAATCACAGCTGAAATGAAGTTGTATAATAAAAGTATGTCATATATTGCTATCTTAGCTATAGGGACTTGATTTTTCAGGTAACATGGTGTTACTGGTAATATGTAGATAGGTGTGGAGGTTGACAGTGTCATCCATTAGGCAAGCTACTATTCAAAACTGAATGTAATTGTATGGCAATTGTATAATGACTTTGGTTGAAGTTTTTTTTTTTTTTTTTTAAGTATATTGATTGTATATGGGATTATTGTCATTTGAATTATGTAGGGAATTTAATTAACGTTGCTTTTACAGTTGATAAGAAGGTATTAGGTGGTGGGTGTTTAATTGAATTAATTTTCTGCTTGTAGTAATATATTATGTCTACCATATTAGGTACAACATATTTTATGCCCAAGTATGTTGAGTTTATTTGTGTACTTCTAGTGAGACAGTACATAGGTATATAGATGTACCTTGGGGATTAAATATCTCCATTAAATTGAGGTATTACTTCCAGGTAATAGGTAGAAAATTGTAATGAAAACTCACAAACTCCTTTAAATGCTAGTTACATGGCAAAAAATTATATTGCTCCAACATGATCATGCGAAAATTTCGCACAGTCATGCAAAATGCTACAGGAATATGTAAATTGCTATTGTTGCATTTTTTATTTCGCACAATTGCTTGATCTCATGCGAAATGACCATTTTATTATTAAACTCCAGATTGTTTGATGAAAAAGCTTCTGGAAAACCTTTTAGATGATGTCAAGTGTCCACTTAACCTTGCCTATAAATAGAAACTTGATTTTCTCATAAAGAGAGAACTTTTTGGACATTTCTAATTGTAGAATTATCCAGATTTTCTTTCTCAATATAATTCTCTATTTTCCTTTATTTTCTCGCTAGCCAAACATACCTTGTGAGACCAAATCTCCAAGCATGAGCGACTAAATCTTGTTTTTCTTGAATGAAAGAGGATCTAAAGGCAAGATTTATGGTGAATTAGATAAATGAGCTTGAATTACAAAGGTAATTTGATCAAATTGATTGATTAATTGAATTTTGGGGATTTTTCTCTTCAAATTATCTTATATGATTACTATAATGCAAACTAGGTAGATTCATTAAATTCATAAAGTTAGATTTGATGAGATTGAATAGTTTCATTGTGTGAATCATTGAAAGATAATTTAAGATGAATTGAATATATGATTTGAATTGATCTTTTGGATTAAATAACCTAATTTGAAGATAAATTAAATCTAGACTTAAAGCTACATCCAAAATCGGTTTAGATGAGAATTTAGGTTTTCAATCTAACTTGATGAAAATTAGATCTCAACATCTATTCACTATGGAAATTGTTTTTTAGAAAATCCTAATTCTGAGAATTTCATATCCTATTAATTTTCTTCAATTTTACATTTCATTTTTCTTCTCAATTTGAGACCACTGTTAAATTGATTTTTCACCATGAATTTTCAAATCAATTTCACTTGATCACAATCATTTCTTATCCTCTCATTCAAGCTTTAATTACCAAGAATAATCCATCCTAGTAGACGACACCTAAAAACTACTATACTATGGTAGTTTGTACTAAAACCATTTTTGATCGGGTACAAGCTACTCTAGAGTAATGAATTAGGTTATAAATTGTGTTTTGATGTAATAAATCAGAAAAATCAAGCGATTACATTCAGAGCCACCTTGCTCAGTTTAGGTGTTCAGAACCACCTTACTCAGTTTAGGTGTTCAAAGTCACCTTGCCCAGTTTAAGCGTTCATAGCCACCTTGCTTAGTTTAGGCATTCAGAGCCACCTTTATCAGTTTAGGCGTTCAAAGCCACTAGGCGTTCAAAGTCACTTTGCTCAATTCCACCTTTCTCAATTAGGCGTTCAAAGCCACATTGCTCAATTTAGGCGTCCATAGTCACCTTGCTCAGTTTAGGCGTTCAGAGCTACCTTTATCAGTTCAAGCATTTAGAGCCATAGTTTTCCAGAGTCTATCCTCCTCCATTGTGTGTGATATGGTCTATTGAGCTTATAACATGTGTTTTGATCGTATCATTGGTACCCCTTGCCTCTTGCCCTTGTATAGAGCATGTGTAGTTTTCTTTCTGTATGTGTTTGTTTATATGCTCCTTGGTGCTTCGGCTGCTACTCGACTTCGACATTGATTTTCAAGTCACTTTTGGAGACGGATCCATAGTGTAACTATAAAGGCACCTTAAGAGTTTCCGTTATTACCATTTTTGTAGGATTTTAGAGTCTATTTGTTTTTGTTTTTGTTTTTGTTTAAGAGAGCCTGTGTCATACTATAACAAATTTGGTGGTTTTTCTTGTTCTTTGGCAAAGTTCACTTCGTTTCGCTTGTGTATACAATCACTTTACTTGTGGACTCTAACAAAGAAGGGCATATTTGTAAACCCCAAAATTTGTCTCAATTTTATTTTTACGTTGATTTTGAGCCCAATTTTATCCTTAGTTTTTAAATCTCGATTACATCTTATATTTTTGGCCTACTCACCATTTAATTATTTATTTTTATTATTTTGTTATTTTATTTTATTATTATTATTACTATTACTATTGTTATTATTATTATTATTATTATTATTATTTTTTCTTTCTTTTCTCTCCCCTCTCATCTCTCTTCCTACCTTCCCCAACCACTCCACTTACTCCCTCATTCTCTCACCACCATACCTTCCTAATAGGTAACCTGACCCCAGATCCATATTCAATTTTTGTAGACATATATTTTCCAAATAAAGAGTCACAAGATTTTCTTTTTTATTTTGTTTTCCCTTAAAAAAACTAAAATAAGTGATAACTCCAAGCCTTTTAAAAAAAAAATCAAAATTTCACAAGATAAATGAAAAGCGAGTTTCACCATCGAGTGGGGATACATGTGAAAAACGTGGGTCCACAATTATATTATGTTGTTAAATATATATATATATATATATATATATATATATATATATATATATATATATATATATATATATATATATATTATTTTATGTTATATTTTATATATATTTTTAATTCTTTTCTTTTTTAGACTTCAATCTTAATTTCTTAATAAAAAAATTATTTTAAAAAATGATTAATATAATTTGTTTTTAAAATAGATGAAAAGAATGAATTTATAACTCATGAATTTGGATATCTCATATTTCAATTTAGGATTATGACGATCCATGTCTATGAGATACAAATAAGAGTTTGGATAATATATCTTACTATTTATCATATCTCATATTTGATTTATCTCTTATTTTATCACATATTTATATATGATTAATCAAACATAACTTTAAAATAGTGTTTGACATTGTTTTTAAGTATTTGACAATATTTTTACTTCAAGCATTTGCAGTAGAAGTGGTTTTTTTTTTTTTTTTTAAATATTTTCAAGAGAATCACCAACCAAGAGTTTCATTAGAAAACAATATAAGTAATTTTTCCAAATTTTAAGGTTGTGTTGGGTTCCAAAAAAAAAATACTAAGGAAAGAAAAAAAATATATAAAGGAAAGTGATTTTTTTTCATGTTTGATTGTCCTATGAAAAATATAAAAGAAAATCAAATTTAATTAAAATTAATTAAAATTTTATGTATGTTTAAATTATTTAATCTTTATATGGATGAGTTAAAATAAATAAAATGAGTTTGAAGTAAAAATAAAAATAATTTATCGACTTTTAATCTATTTTTTATTTTTCTTCACTTTTTCTTTCCTTCTATTTTTCCTTTGTATTTTCTTTCCCTTATATTTTCCCTTAAATTTCCCCTCGGGAATCAAACATAGCCTAAAAGTATTTCACTTAAATTTTACAAAATATTTAACCTTTTTTTTAGGTTAAAAACGTTTTTTAAAAATAGTGTAAAATCAGATATTGTGTTAACATATGAAATTTGACTTGGAATGAGGTTGGGTTAAAAGTGGTTTAGTATAATTTTTTTATATTAAAAATATAATTGTAGACCCCGCATTTCTGCTCATACGCTTCCACTCGATGACGAGCTCGCTTTTTATTTGAAAAATGATTTATTTATTAAGAAAATAACTTGGAGTTGCCACTTATTTTTGTTTTATTTTTAAAGGGTAAACAAAATAAGAAAGAAAAACCATAAGTGTAACTCCTTATTTGGAAAAATGTGGTATGTGAAAAACCAAATATGGGCTCAGGAGTTAGGTTACTTATCGGGAAGGTACGATAAAGATTGTACCACCCCTCTAAGTCCCTAAAAACGGGTCTCTACTAATAAGATGAAGCAAACATGGCGATTGATAAGTAAATCAACGGATACCAAATGAAAAATCAAAACAAAATACCCGAATGAATAAGAGAGGCGAAGAGTGTACCTAAGTGATAAGCTGATTTACTTCATGGAAAACAAAAGTCAGTGAACAAACACAGAATAATCGCATGCATGTTATAGAGCGGAATAAATCAATCATGTATAACAATCAAATCAATCAATCCTAAAATCACATATGTTGAGCCCTCACCAAAGCTCAATTTATTTTTGCATGAATCAATTCCATAAATTCCATCAGTTGGAATTACGAAATTTAATTCTTGTTTATTTTAAAACATTTTAAAAAATCAAAGGAAATATGAAAATTGCTTACCAGAAAGAGAAATGACAGCAAAATTTTATTAAAATGGATTCTTGGAACCTAAAAAAAAATGTTAAATATGATGAATTGAAAAGTTGAAATTATTTGGAAAATCAAAATTTGGAAGATTATATGCAAAATGGAGTTTGGGAAATTATTACTTATTTTTTTTCCTTTTAAAATCAAAGTTGAAACAATGAGGAGAGAAGACACGTGGCCCCAAAAAGGGCCATGCATAGGTGGCCATGCAGTGAGATTGGATGCTTGAATAGTCATCGGATTAGACAATGGCGTTGTGGGGCCCTGCTCACCCTTGGGATCCCGGTCGAATAATGATCTTGATCATGATACTAAGAACACCCTATCTGAGGAGAACATGTCTCACAACCGAGTTAATGTAATCCCTAACAGGTTGACCAGTAGAGACTAGATACCCAACAAACTGCTGACGGGGCAATTCAAACTCCACCACCTTGACTGGAAGGTACTTCTAAGCCCTCTCCACAAAACAACGATAAGAGGAATTAACCTCCTCTGTGGCAAAGGAACGTTACCTATATGGTGCTTCATTCTTAAAAAGAAAGAATCTCTAACACGACTTTCAATGCAAGTTCAGTATCAAAGTCATTTCAAATCAGAACCTTCTTCAGCTTTCGGCAAGTCATGTATGGGAAATGAATAAGGCGATCAAGGCGGGAAACTAGGATTTCTCGTTTATCCTCTAGTTTTGGGTAATGGATCTGGGTCCACTTTAGTACAAAACCATAAGCAGCATCCTCAAAAACAAACTAGAGATCATCACTGGACAACATTAACTTAAGAACGGTAGAACAGTCCATTCCCCAAGATGAATCAAAGTTATGGCCAACTTTAAGAAATCTCATTTCATTTATGCTCATGAAGTGCCATCACAACATGCAATTCCAGTTTTATGCAGACTTCATCCTTCAACAAATACCCCAAAGCCTAATACTCTAACATGAGATGATCCATTTCTGTAATCTAAGGCTCGTTCTTTATCTTCTTCTTGTCAGCGCAAATGTTAACATGGAAAATCAAAGAATTATTGTCTTCAATCTTTCTCAACCCCTAGAGTTTTTTGGATCCTAGGCTCCGTTTCTAAGAGAATTGACCACATGATAGTAGACATTGGAAGCTGCTTGGGCTGCGAGTCTCTTCTGGGCTTCCTAAAATGATAACACATACTCTTCATCTGGAATCCTCTTCTTAAGATTGTAAAGCAAAACATTTTTAAAAAATATCACTGGGTTCTCACTCCGGATTGCAACTTTCATCAAGCCTTTGGCCCTGTAAGGGGTTAAGCACGCCACAATTTGGATTCTAGGTATTGATTGGAAATATGATTCAAGGCGTTGTGAGCGCTCAATCCCAAGTTGCCGACCAACTCCACTGGGTCTTCTGATAACCACTGGTATTTTGAACTAGCCACGAGATGTATAGTGGAGCATGCCACAGTTGTTGGAGAGATATATGAATAAAAGGTTTCTGAAAGACGTTGGAAAATGAGAATAGAAAAAAGGATAAACCTAGTTAAAGTTGGAAGGAAACGGGGTTAGGACCCTAGGGTTTCATCAATCATGAGACATTTCTAGAATATCGGCGTGAGATGTTGAGTTGTTCGTCATGTGACCATTTCAAGGTTCAGTGCATCCTCGTGCACCACACAATCATTTAAGAGTTCCCAATGGATATCAACTTAACTACAGTGTTATAGACAGAGAGGAAGCTACGAACAAATTCCAAATATCGAGTTAGAAGCACAAGCGCATAGAGCTTCTGTGTCTTGAGCGGAATCCCATACTTATTCTCTTCAGCCGTCCATGTCATCATCCAAATTGTTTCATTGAATTCTAATGGATGATTAGCAACAGCAAGGACCGTCACCCTTGCATTCTGATCAATGGTAAAACCTTCCAATAAATTCCTAAACTCAGTTTTCATGTTTGCCATTGTTTCATGGTTTGTTGTCTCACACTGACCCAAAAGGTATCAACCTCAACAATGAAGATAACAGTAGGTTGGAATGGGTGGTGCCATGAGAAAAATGGGTCTAGGGAAGGGTTGGTGGAATGGGTATTGGAAATGTAGTAAGAGAATGGGTTTTGTGGGTGTTGAGAGATAAATGGGTAGGAAATGGGTGGTGAGCGAGTTAGTGAGAGAAAATGGGTTTGGTGGTAGTGGGTAAGAGAATGTAGAGAGAGATGAGGGTGGTGATGAGTTGGGTATGGCAAAGTGTGAAAGTTGGGAAGGCATGGTGATGGGTAAGATGGTATGTGGAGGTGGGGAAATGAGAGTGGCCCCGCAAAGAAAAGTTCATGCAAGCGGGAAGTAATGGGAATGAATGGGAGGTAGGTCAGATGATGGTAGGTTCGATGAATAAGGTCTATCGGTATGTAGGATAGAAAAAAAAATGAAGGTGGCCATGCGCTTTGGTCTTCATACACGTGGGGAATGATGGAAATGAGCTGGATGGTGGGCACGTTAATGGGCATGGAAGATATGGGATATGATTAGTGGGATGGGTAGTGGAATAGTGAGATAAATGGGTTTAATGGGTATGATGGGTCTAGACACTGGGTATGGTGGAGTATGAAGGGTGGAAAGGTGATGAGATGGGGTGGTTTTGACAGTGGAGACAAGGGCATGGCGAACTTATGCATTAAGAAAATCATGTTTTGAACATACTGACGAACCATGGCTGCAATATTATCTTGTAAATGGTTCTGAAATGGTAACCAAAAAGCAATAGTCAAGACAGATGGCAT
Source organism: Vitis riparia (assembly GCF_004353265.1). Classification (NCBI taxonomy): domain Eukaryota; kingdom Viridiplantae; phylum Streptophyta; class Magnoliopsida; order Vitales; family Vitaceae; genus Vitis; species Vitis riparia. The sequence goes on from NC_048436.1 coordinate 13,716,344, forward strand.
GATGATGAATCTCCTACAGCTTGATTTGTTATCGGTCCCACATCAAGGCTGGATGTTAGAGCTCCATTTTGCTGATAGTAACTGTTGAATGCATGGGAAACTACATTGTCTGGTATAAAACAAGGTTGGCTAGGCTGAATAGCAGAGCAATCCACATTCCTATGATCACAACTCCAAACGCGTACACATTTGATTGCTATGTCACCACTCTGGTGGATTGGAATTTCGACGCATATATCCTCTAACACCCTCGAATTGCATCGCTCTGCCATTCGTTCGCTTCAACTCCGGAGATTTCGTTGATGAAAAGGACTCTTCTTCCATGATTTTGCTTTCATATTTAGAAACTTGGGGTTGCAGTTGATTCTCGTCAATTTTGCCGCATGATTGGGTCGTTCCAAAATGGCATATCTTGGCATTGTGCATAGTCTCTATAATGGGTGTACGGTTACTCTTTACAGGTTCTATAATGACAATGTTGTTACTGATACAGGGGTCATTTTCATTTGTTTCTCCATAGACTTCACCAGGGGAGTTGTTGACATGAGTCTGGGCTGCAAGGTGCATTATTGCGTCAATGGACTTAGTGATGAGAAGGAAGTTGACAAAGCCAGCACTGCTAATATTCCCCTTGACAATCGTGACGCTCAATTCCCATCATGGACCTTAGATGTCATGCCATACACCAAGTCAGAATTATCAATAACAGAAGGTCTCTTCACATCACTAGAGCTAACTGAATCACAATACTCTGACAAAATAAATACGTCTATGTTATTTGTCGGGTCTTGGTTCACATACTTTAACCATTGTAGCAACCATTTTTGAGTGACCAAATAAAAAGTATCTCCCTCCTTTATGTGAGCCTCGGTAGAAATCACAAAGTCTCTAATCTCAAGCCTCTCTTCCTCCATACTCACTTGTTTTTTGCATTGGCATCCACTTTTACTTTTCTTTGGCACAGAACTTATCCATTTTTGTCCGCCCAAAAAAATCTCAACCCATATACAACATTTGTGAAACATTTACCATAAAACTAGGAAAAATGAGTAAGAACAAATGGTGGAAGAAAAAAACATAAGAATGAGGAAGGTAACAAAATATGAGAAATAGAAACCCAATAAAACCACATCTCAAGATCGATCAATGGGCTCATGCTGGTGGAAAAAAACATAAACAAATTCAAAGCAAAAATACGACCCTTATCTCTAGATGCTCCAGAGTGAATAGAATAAGGGTCTTCATCAGTTTTTCAAGCTAAATCAATGAAACAGAGGGAGAATCAGCGGAAAAGGTGCTTAAACGACCCAAAAACATCCAGCAAAATAGCATCCAAAATGATAAAATTATATAGCTCACAGTGAACATACCTGAAGTGTCTCTTCGAACTCGATTTAATGGTCCTCGAGTTCCCATTCCTTTCCGAGAACCAATCTAGAAATCTCTTCTCTTCATCTTCAACTTTCTCTTCTCAACTATCTTTTTCCTCAAGTTTTCTTCTCTTTTCCTGTAACCAGCCTGCAACTCCCAGAAAAAAAACTTGCTCCCTAAAGCCATCCTACACTCCTCTCTAACCACTCCGAAAAATATCCTTGTTCCCTTTTTTCTGGCTTGCCCCTCCCCCCCCAAACCCAAAAAAATATCTTGGCACTCATTTTTCTCTTCCCCAAGCTACCCTTATTACCCCCTCTGTAACCAGATCTCTTAAAGGAATATCCCTCCTTCAACATAATACCCACTTCCTTCTAATCAGCAACAAAATCACATCCTCTCTAATTGCCTCACTCTGCTCAGAATATTCCATAACAAGTGTCATTTCCCCATTGCATCCTCAAACCGTTAGCATGATTCTTCCACAGCCTCTCTTAGGGCAGCACGTGGCTCTAAAAAAGCTCTCCACCTGGCAAAAATAACCTACAGAAATAGCCCCAAAATGGGGGTCTACAAATATGTTCATCTTCGGTAGAGCTCACGAATGTAAGGAATATGAACACTAGAGTGAAAAGAAAGTGTGAATAATGAGTGGAATGATGTGAACTCTACCGAAGAACCAAAGAGACCCCCAAAGGAACACTAGCAAGACACAAGCTCGCTCAGGCCAACAGAAGAGCCAAAAAGGGCTTTAACCCTAAAAGTAAGGTGGATCTCTCAAAGAGCTCCTGAAGTCGCACTAAGGATTTAGACTCCCTCTAAGACGTCTCCAAAAGTGACTCGAAAAACCATATCAAATATGAGTAACGATCGAACCACTTTGGAGTACAAGAACGAATGCATCCAAAAGAGACTACCCTATATGAACTACATGAGAATGCTAAGTGTAAAGTGTCTAACATCATGACTTAAATAAGTGTCGCGAACACAAAGGACTATGTCACCTTGTAGACCCCCGTTTGGGGGCTGGTTTTCTCACGTTTCTATAGGTTGCTTTCTTTGCAGGTGGAGGGTTCTTGAGGAGCCACGTGGTGATTCATGGTTGAGGAAGCCAGCTGCATGGGGGGACACCTCCCATAAAGCTCCATGCACATGACGTGTGGTGAGCACCAGCAGCTCGCCCATGGTGGTGGTTGGAGATGATGGCATCTTCCCTGGATGAGGCATAGTGAAGAAGGTGATGACTTGTAGGGAAAGCCAACTACAGGAGGTCAGGGGGGAACAGACGGGTTTTTTCGGAGATTTTTTTATAGAGGAAAACCAGAGGTGTGTTGGGGGAAGAGGGGCATTCAGTACCTATAGTGAGGTATTCTTGAGTTTGAGTGATAGTTTAGAGAGAAAGCTACCATAGGAAAAACATTTTTTTGGTGGTAGCTTTGCCGAGAGGTGATTCCATAGACGTTTGAGGTGAGATTATTAGGGAAAAACCAGGGAGCAGAGAGCAAGGGTGAGGAGAGTGAGCTTGAGGAAGAAACTTGAAGCCTAACTAGTCTTGTTGGTAGGGAGTCCACCTACAGGTATGAACCTTATGTCTTTCACCTTCCATTATTCTCCTATTCCTCTTGACCTTTTTTTAGCTCTAGTCCTAAGCATTAATTTGTTTGCTTTGGTTAAATTTAGTCCTCTGTATACATGCTTTGTTCTTGTGTTTTCTTTGATTCGTTAATCCCACCCATTTTGAGCCAATGGATGTCATCGGAAACGGAGCTCGGTACCATCATGTTCTCATGTTTGTTTAATCCTCGGTATTTGTTCTGGCTATTGTCTTTGTTGCTACTCATATATTTGTGTTGTTTGGTGCGTTGTCTGATCTGGAGTTTGGTAAAAATGTACGCCCGAGATGGTTTCCCGCCTTGTGGTTAGGTCTTCTTGCATCCAAATCATCAAGACTAAGCTTTGCAAGAGGGAGAGCTCAAAATAATTCCACTACAGCATATCCACGGGTTCAACGTTTATGAATTAAAACCTTCATATATGACCTCTTCATGTCTTAAGCAGCATCAACCCATATTCACATCTCTACTAGGCCTCGTTGTCGTCTTCTCCTTTCTATGCCCGCATGGCATGCATGGCCACCCTCATCTTTCTATATCCTCCATACCCAACCAAATTCATAACCATACCCATTTCCCATATTCCATGCACACCACATGCAAATATACCCATCCCTCGTGCCACCATCTTTACCGGACCCTACATTACCACCTCTTTATACCGAAATCCCCCATGCCCATTTTCTTTCACTACCCCTTTTACTCATCTCACCACCACGTCATTTTCCTCACCATTCTCTCCATTCAAACTCTTTTTCCTCTTCTCTCACACACACGCAACCTTCATGCAAGCTTATTACCCATTTGACATCCTCGGCACTTGGTGGTTCTACATTGAAGGATGGATAATGGAATAGATAGCTATGGTGCAATTCAAAGAGTCTGATCTTGGTTGGAGCAGGGTACACCAGTATGGTTGGATGGATGTAGCGTTCGTATGCTTGCATGACTAAAGGTAGCCTTGTGTCTCCTGTCACTAGGAAATATGAAGTCATTGAGTAGTAAGTTATTGAAGCAAACGAGAATGAAGTACGAAGGAAGATGAAGGTTTCGTTACCTGAAGACCACAATGAAAAACTCACTGCACGGAAAAATGACAGTTGAGGAAAATTCAAGAATGTTCGCAGGGAGGCAATTACATCAGTTTTTCTCATCATGGAAAGTGGGTATGAGATGCAATGGGACAACTGACCCAAAGAACAAGGGGTGCTCGGTTGAGAAAAATGATAAAAGCATTATTTTTGGTCTTATTTATGTGCTTGAAATGATTCAGGATGATAATGCGTCAATGGATTGGAAAAATTGGATATTTTGTGAAATATCTTGCGTCAATGCCAGTTGTACTCTAGAAAGTGCTTCCTCATCAGTATTTGAAGGCCCTGCAGAATCCTTAAATTTTGATAACTTTCTTGATGTTCAAGCCCATGAATTTTACTTGAGAGCCTTTTTCCACCTTGGGCCCACCACTAAGTGTGGTTATTTGGCACATGTTTTCAATGAACATTTGACTTTTTTGGTTTGTTGATAATTTAATAACTTTTCTATTTCTTTCAAATACCTTTCATTTCATGATTCTACTTATCAAATAATATCAAAAATTCTATTTTAGAAAAAGTATTTCTTAGTTCCAATTCTCAAATAATTTCAAATTTTCCATTTTTGAATAATTTTCTAAAAATTCCATTTTTCATATCTATTTATTCAATCATTATTATTTTTTGTTATTATTATTATTTATTTAATTTATTTATTTTAAAAATTCCAATCTTTAAACAATTTTTTTTTAAAAAAAAATTCCGTCTTCCAAATTTAATTTTCAATCTTAAAAATTCCACTATTCACTTTCATTCGTTTAAATATTATTTTCGTTATTATTATTATTATTCAATATTTATTCATTTATTTCTTTTAAAAATTCCAATCATTAAAGTTCAATTCTTCACAAATCTGACTTCCAAATTTAATTTTCAATCTCAAAAATTCCACTATTCACGTTCATTCGTTTAAATATTATTTTCGTTATTATTATTATTATTCCATATTTATTTATTTATTTATTTTAAAATTTTCAATTATTAAAGTTCAATTCTTCAAAAATCTGACTTCCAAATTTAATTTTCAATCTAAAAAATTCCACTATTCACATTCATTCGTTTAAATATTATTTTCGTTATTATTATTATAATTCCATTTATTTCTTTCTTTCTTTCTTTTAAAAATTACAATCATTAAAGTTCAATTCTTCAAAAATCTTACTTCTAAATTTAATTTTCAATCTAAAAAATTCAACTATTCATGTTCATTCGTTTAAATAGTATTTTCGTTATTATTATTATTATTCCATATTTATTATTTATTTCTAAAAATTCCAACCACTAAAGTTCAATTCTTCAAAGATCTGACTACCGAATCTAATTTCCAATATCAAAATTCCACTATTTACATTCATTTGTTTAATGATTATTTTCGTTGTTATTATTATTCCATTCATTTACTTATTCACTTATTCATATATTTAAAATCTCATCTCTAAATAATCCTTTGAATTTCCAATCTCTAAATTCAACTTCCAATTTCTAAAATTCTAACTTTCGCAATTATTTATCCAATCGTTATTATTTTCGTTATTCTATTCATTTATTTATTCATTTGTTCGTTTATTTAAAATTCCAACTCTAAATAATTCTTTAAATTTTCAATCCCTAAGTTCAATTTCCAATTTCCAAAATCCTAACTTTCACAATTATTTATCCAATCATTATTATTTCGTCATTATTATTATTCCATTCATTTATTTATTCACTTATTCATTTATTTAAAATTTCATTTTTAAATAATTCTTCAAAATTCTGATTTCCAAACTTAGTTATCTGAAATTCCAATTTTCCTATCTCCGAACTTAATTTTCAGTTTCCAATATTCCAATTCTCGCATTTATTCAGTTACTTATTTATTATTGTCATTATTATTATTATTATTATTTCATTCATTTATTTCTAAAAATTCCGCCTTCGAATGATTTCCAAGATTTCCAATTTTTATAATTCAATTTTCATAGTTTCTACTTCTCAAATAATTTTCAATTATGATTCCTTTCAAAATTTAATTTCCAAAGTCCCAATTTTCGTAATTTAATTTTTTTAAAATCCCAAACTCTCAAATAATTTTCAAAATTCCAATTTCTTTCAAATTTAATTTCTAAAATTCTCATTCTTACATTTAATTCCTAAAAATCTAATTTTCAAATAATCTCTAAAACTCCAATTTTCAAATAATCTCTAAGACTCCAATTTTCAAATAAATTTCAAAAATCCAGTTTTCCTTCGAACAGTTTTAATTTCTATTTGGTGATGCATGTGATATGTTTTGTGTTCTTTATTGTACACTGACCCCATTTTTATGATAGCGCATTACTCGTTCGTGGCCCAGGTACGCATTCACTCCCATTCTGGTCATTCTCTATGCGTGTTTTGATTCTCATATCTGCATGATCGATTTGAGTATCCATTGATTGTCATGTCGGCTTCATTAACTTTAGGGACTTAGAGGGGTGTTATGGTCTTTACCGTACCTTCCCGATAAGTAACCTGACCCCCGAGCCCGATCCGATTCTTCACATACCACATTTTCCAAAATAAGGAGTCACACTTAGGATTTTCTTTCTTATTTTGTTTACCCTTTTAAAAATAAAACAAAAATAGATGGCGACTCCAAGTCATTTTTTTTAATAAATAAAATCACTTTCAAATAAAAATCGAGCTCGCCATCGAGTGGAAAACGCATGAGCCGAAATATGGGGTCCACACACGTGCAGTGGAAAGGGAAATCTGGAAGAGCAATGATGAATAGGCAATAAGCATAGCGGTAACAAGGTAAGGAAAATGAGGACAAGTGCAAACCCATGAAGGTAAGATGTGCAATGCCAGTGAATACGGATGCCAGGAGCTATGACTCTGAATGATACAGCTGAGGAGAAATGACTCTGAACATCAAAAACAAGGAAAAATGGTGACTTTAAGTGCCTGAATGAATATGTACAACGACTCTGAACGCCAAAACTAAGAAAGATGGTGACTCAAAATGCATGAATGGGTATGAAAAATGGCTCTCAAATGACAAACGGAAAATGTGGCTCTGAACATCGAATTGAAGATGTGGCTCTGAACGTCGAACTAAAATAAACAATGGCTCTGAACGCCAAACTGAAAATGTGATGGCTCTGGACGTCAAAATGAAAATGCGACTATGAACGCCAAACTAAAAATGCGGCTTTGAACACCGAACTAAGGACAAACGACACCTATGAACGCTAAACTAAAAATGTGGCTCTGAACGCTGAGATGAAGATGCGATGGATCTGGATGTCAAACGAAAGAAAGACATGATGACTCTTAGTGTCGAACTGAAAACATGGCTCTGAACGCCAGATAGAAGACACGACTCTGAACATCAAATTGAAGATGCGGCTCTAAACTCCAAACTAAATATATGGCTCTGCACGCCAAACCGAAGATGTGGCTCTGAACGCCAAACTGAAGATATGGCTTTGAATGCCAAATCGAAAGAAGATGCGATGGATCTGGATATTGAGCTAAAGACAAATGACGGCTCTGAACGTCAAACTGAAGATGCGGCTCTAAATGTTGAACTGAAGACATGGCTCTAAACGCCAAATGGAATAAGCGGCTTTGAACTCCAAGCGGAAAATGTGATGGCTCTGGATGTCGAAATGAAAATGCGGCTCTGAACACCGAACTGAAGGTATGACTCTGAACGTCGAACTAAAATGAACAACGACTCTGAACGCCAAATGAAAAATCAATGAAACAGAGGGAGAATCAACGGCAAAGGTGCTTAAACGACCCAAAAACATCCAGCAGAATAGCATCCAAAATGATAAAATTACATAGCTCACAATGAACATACCTGGAGTGTCTCTTCGAACCCGATTTAATGGTCCTCGAGCTCCCATTCCTTTCCAAGAACCAGTCTAGAAATCTTTGTTCTTCAGCTTCAACTCTCTCCTGTTAGCTATCTTTTTCCTCAAGCTTCATTCTCTTTTCTTGTAACCAACCTGCAACTCCCAGAAAAAAAACTTGCTCCCCAAAGCCACCCTACACTCCTCTCTAACCACCTAGAAAAATATTCTCCTTCCCTTTTTTCTCTGGCTTACCCCCCTAAGCCCAAAAAAATATCTTACCCCTCATTTTCTTTTTCCCCAAGCTACCCTCATTACCCCCTCTGTAACCAGCTCGCCTAAAGGAATATCTCTCCTTAAACAGAATACCCTCCTCCCTTTCTCTAACCAGCAACAAAATCACCTCCTCTCTAATAGCCTTACGCCCTTCAAAATATTCCATAATAGGTGTCATTTCCCCATTGCATCCTCAAACCACTAGCATGATTCTCCCGCAACCTCTCTTGGGGCAACACATGGCTCTAAAAGAGACCTCCACTTGGCAAAAATAACCTATAGAAAAGAGCCCCAAAATGGGGTCCACAATAATTTTACCTTATTTTTGTAAAATTCAAAAGCAAGAAATCAATATTAATATAAGAAACAATTAAAAAGTCTTCACACGACAAACATAACTATAAGTCAGAAAACCTCAATCACTTATTTAAAAAAAATATCTTCATTATAATCATATAATAATATATGACACAAAATTACAACTTAAATAACCATATCGAAATATGGACCCTCTCTCTAAAGCTGTTATCTTATTTCTATCGATAAAAGTGGCTAGTTATAATCCATCCATGATTTTTAGGAACAAAAAGGAAAAATTTCAAGCATTTTACAAGTGCTCTATTTTTACTCCATGATTATTGACTTGCAGTCGTTGTTATGTTTATTTCAACTTTTTGAGACTTAGAGTTTTCTACCACCCTGCTCTCCTTGTCCATGTGGTCACCACTTGAGCATGTGCACCAGTTTCTATTCGGTATACTTTTGAGATGCAACAACCCAACAACCATCTTTCCACTATTCAAATGTGCATCTTTTTTATATTTGCATTTCTCATTCGAGTACTTCGTTGTCTTGCTTTCCTGATATTTTGATTTTTATTGTATTTTTTGCTATGAAGAGGAACGATGAATTGCTCTGAGGCCTTGTTGAAAATACTATCCCTTCTGTTGGCTAGTGACTGTAAATATTCTCTAGTGTTGACGCTTTTTTAATGTCGGCAAAATCCCATCATGGTTTGTGTAGTAGTAAATGTTCTCACATCTAGATGGATAAATTTAGCATGTTGACCAATGATGCAGGACTGATCTAGGTTTGCATTACTTCTCTTAAACTTGCTACCAACTTGGAAGCTTGTGGTTGGGTCATGGCTGTGCCATTTTTAGGGCTTAAGGGATCATATGCTGTTTGATAAGGCATCTTATTGTTTGATTTGTATGTGCATGCATGCAGTGTGGCTCTGCGCGATCAGTTGCTCCAATCAAGGCTGGTTTTGTGGCTCGTGTTGTTCGGCGGGTCTGGAAGTTGAATATGTTATCTAGGGTCCAAACCAAGATTTTGTAAAAATCTTTTTATTAAACTTAATAAAAACTTCATATTATAATAAATTAAATGATCCCATTTCACACTTACCCAAGAATATGAGTTTCCAGATCAAATTTTGATTTATAATAATTTAATATGTCATTTTATAAATCATAAGTATATTAATTTTATATTTTAATATATATATATATATATATATATATATATATATATATATATATATATATATATATATATATTCTTTTCATTTTGAAAATTCCTTGTTCAAGACCAAAAAAGAAAAGAAATGTTTATATATTCTTTTTTCTATGATAATTATTATTATTAATCACTAGATGTTTGGAGTTTTAAATTAAAGAGGTTTGTAATGCTTTCATAATCTTTTTTATTTTTCCCTTTTTCTATTCCCTATCAAGTATTACTCATTTCTAACTTTTTTTTTTTTTTTTTTTTCTTCCAATTTATATATTGGGACAATTATGTTTTCAACCCATATAGGTTTGATAATTAAAGTAAGGTCCTCCAACCACCCATAATTGATTATATGCAAGTTAAATAAAGTATATGAAATAACAAAATTTGCGGTAGGAGAGCGTATAATCCCTAGATGACAAGAAAAAAAAAATTGTTCAAAATGTACAGTTTTGTATACCCTTTATACAATTAGTGTGATAACCTTGTATAATGGTATAAATTATATATATATATATATATATATATATATATATATATATATATATATATATATACATAAATTATATCCACATGAGTGTGTAAACTATGTTCCCAATAGCTTGACATTTAAAATAATTAAAACAAATAAAACGTTATTTTATTTTATTTTCAATGCAAAATATAATTAAAAATAAGATAAAGAAATTACTTAAAAACTATTATTTAAGCCAAGTTTATTTATTTATTTCCTTTTATTTTTGGAAATAAAAAAATGTATTTAACCATAAGAAATATGAATATAAGATCAGTTAGAAAATATCAAATTTATTTATTTATTTCATTTTATTTTTGGAATTAAAGAAAAAAATAATAATAAAATTTATTTAATCATAAAAAATATTAATATAAGATATGTTAAAAAATAGAAATAACCCCAAATTTATTTACTTATTTATTTATTTAAATTAGAAAGTAATTTATTTTAATTGATCAAAATGTGCATAACTAATCTATTACTTTATTAATTATTGATATATTAAAATTTTCTATTAGACAAAAAATAAATAAGGAAAATAAAATTAAAAAGAGTAATAAATATATATAATTTAGTTATTTAATTATTTTTCATATAAAAGATAGTCACACAAAAAACATATAATTGATCAATTCCTTTGTTTAATTGTAAACATACTATATTTTTTAAATTTTATTATTAAAATAACTAATGAAAAAAAATAAAAATGGATAATAAATGAATAAAATTTAATTTTTTATTATTTTCATATAAAAAATAGTACTAAATAAGGTTTTCAATTTTTATTTTTAAAAATATTTTTTATTTTTTAATTAAATGTTTTTTAAAAAAAATATTAAAAATATAAATCATATTACCATTTTTTTTAAAAAGTGTTTTTTTAAATAATTTTTGAACATAATTTTTTTTATTTATAATTTAAAATAGAAAATAATGCTGATTTTTAATTATTTATATATAATAAAAAATTAAAAACAATGAAAAATCTAAATTGTTAAAATAGAATTATTATGGTTGCGTAAATAGTGGTGTGAAAATTATTAAAATCCAAATTTTAAAAAAGCTTATATGAAAGGTCATTGGGTATTTTAATTTATCACTATTTTATATCCTTAAAAGATAATACATGAAATTTTGAAGATTATATTGGTCATTTAATATTTTATATCATTTCTATTCATTACATAAATTATACGGACAAAATGTTAATTTTTGACCGGTTACACCAAAACACAATTTTCCCCATTTTTTTCAACAATAATGAATCCGAAATGTAAATGCTTGCCAGCGAGATGCAGTCCCTGTCCTTGTTCCGCAAGAAACAAATAGGCGCGACGTGACGGCCAAGGAAATGGAAAGTCCAACTTGACTAATTTGGTCAAATAAATATAAATAATATAATTAAAAATTTTAATGACATTATTTTTAACCAACAATGAGATCATGAGAGGGACTAATTTGAAAAAGGAGTAAATAGAGATGGCTTTTTGGTTTTGGTACAAGATCATTCGAACCCAAAGTGGATGGTGAAGTTGGCCGGTCTTAAGATGTCTTACCTCACCTGATGCGCCATCCCATGTACTCGCGGCAGCCCCAACCCCTATAAATGGGCTGCTTCAAGTTCATACCCATCACCTTACATCTCTCTGTAGATCTTCATCATGTACATTAGCTCTGTTTCTATTCCAGAAAGTAGGCCGGAAAAGAAATTAATGGCCTCCACGGACGCATCTGCTGTCTTCTCCTCTTTTGATCTGCCTTCGTGTGTTGTTTTTTCTAGTCTGTATAAACAGTCCAACAGACCAAGGCTCCAGATCCTGGTGGCCTAACTAAATAAACAAGGCCAGGCCCAATTATAAAATAAACGGGCCGATGGGCCTAGGCCAGTTCATGGCGTAGTCAGTAGGGGAGCTATAAATGGCTATTGCGGTAGCTTGAAGAGTGGTTACTTATACAATCTGAAATTGAAACCCTAGTCGGAGCCGATAGCAGCGTCAGACAGATAAGCGCAAAGCCATACAATCTCAGATGTACGCCTTTGTTATCCTTCTTAATCTTGGTCTCCTTTTTCTTCTTTCTACTCTGCAAATAAGGGTTAGGGTTACGCCGGTGGGCTTTTCAATAGTTGCCATGTTTTGATTTGATTTTATCTGTTCGTTGTTCTTGGTATTTGTGGTGTTTTGATGCTTTGTTTTTATTATGTAAATCGATGGTTTAGATCTTGAGTGAATTATGCTGTCCTCGATGAGGTTTGATTGTATGTTTCATATGCGTTACATGGATTTCTCAAATGTTTGCATTGTGGGATGAGTTGAGGGCTTACGATCCGTTTGGATTAGGGAGGAGGAGTTCAGTTCCTTTTTTTTAATTGTATATTGTGAGGTTAGGTTTTTATTAATTAAGAAAATGGGTATCTCGAATTAGGTTGTTTTGTTTGATTGTGATAATGTTATTTGCCAATCGATAGAGGCTTGGATGGGATGCTTCAGGAAAATTAGGTTTATTTGTTTAGTTTTACTTTCCCTACAGATTTTGGTTCAATCATGGCAGACGAAACTCAAAATGAAGTGAAGGATGAAGTGGCAGAAGTAAGTTTCAGTCCTTTAATATTTAACCTATAATATACCTGCATGTACAATTCATTCTCAAACGGATTGTTGCTCTGTAGCTTGCCCCTTTCGATCCTACTAAGAAGAAGAAGAAGAAGAAGGTCGTAATTCAGGACCCTGCAGATGATTCTGTGGATAAGTTGGCTGAAAAAACCGAAAGCTTGTCAGGTATGTATGGTTAACTGTGATTGGCTGTTTGACAAAGTTATTTCTTAGTTTTTATGATTCGTTTTTTTTTTTTTTTCCAAGTATTTGTAAAATGCTAGCACACATTACTTTTTATTGGGGACTTACCTTTCTTCACCTGCAGTTTCTGAAGGGGTTGAAAATACCTTCTCTGGTATGAAAAAGAAGAAGAAGAAACCTGTATGTGGGATTGGCATTTTCAATTAACAATTTGAGTTTTGTTAATAGTGCATCTTCAGCAGCAATTGATATATGATTCTTGGAGTTATTTTGTAGGTAGAAACTGATATCTTAAATGACGATGGTGGGGATGGCAAGGAAGATTTGGATGGTAAGAAGTGTAATTTTTAGAGTCTCCAATAGAAAATGTATTCCAGAAATAAAAACTAAAAAAATATGCTGTGTTGGAAGGAGAGTAGCATTCTAAGGGCATATATATCTGAAACTGAAAGTAAAAATTTGCTATGTTAACATTCTTAAATTGAATTTTAAAGATACGGTTCTCTCTACCCTTTTAGATCATAATGGTGAGGATGAAGAAGGAGAAGGCATTGTCCTACAACCACGGTATCCTTGGGAAGGAAGTGACCGAGACTACAAATATGAGGAGGTATGTGTTTGATTTTAACTTGATTAGGATTTTTTTTTTCCAGATAGTGTGAATAAAGCTTTTTTGAGTTGGGTGTCCTTAATATTATGATCATAATTAGTAGTTCAACATCTCCTGGCACTTAGCATGCTGGATGGTTAAGGTTTGTAAGTTTACAGCTAGTTGAGTTTGATTGGACTGTAGGGGGTTTTAATGTTTGAAGCACTTTTTGTTAATTGGCTTGGAGGCAATTTTAATCCTTGATTTGATATTATTTATTCTATGATAATATGCCTTTCTTCATTTATTTATTTTTACCAAATTATTATTCATGTTGTATTAGTACCATGATGCAGTCCTTGTAGGATATTGACCCTTTTTGTACTGTGCAGCTTCTTGGTAGGGTGTTTAACATTCTTCGGGAGAATAATCCAGAGCTTGCTGGAGATAGGAGGAGAACAGTTATGAGGCCCCCACAAGTCCTTCGTGAAGGCACAAAGAAAACCGTTTTTGTGAACTTCATGGATCTGTGCAAGACGTATGCTCATGTTGTTTTGCTTCATCTATTTTATATATATATATTTAATTAGCAAGATTTCTGTTGCTCTAGCAAGACTGTATTTGCACTGGATAATTTCATTCTTTCCATTAAGAATACACCCATTAAAATTTCAATCAGCTCCTTTGAATATTAACTTGTGTCTATTCTGATGTTCTGTGGATGTCTTTGGATGCATATATGTTTTTGCTTGTTGTTTATGTTGGTGGGGGAGGGGGGAATCATATCTTGTGGAGGAGCTTTATGTGGTTTGGTTTATCATTTTACTGCCCTAGGTTGCATCAGGGTGATTTGAGCTCATTTTAGTATGCAAATATTTTATCGTGTTCCCACTTTGCATGCAGAGGACTTCCCTTTGGTTCGAATAACAGCTGCTCGTTTGTAGGGATACTCTATATGTCAGGAATGCATTGGTATTTTACCGATGGTGTGTTCTCACATGTGCATTTGTAATGTGTGTGTGTGTAAAGGGGGCTTCCTATAGAAAAGGACTTTAATTAATAAACTCTATTGTGTAATATTATTACCAATTTGGATCATGTCTATAAGAAAACAAGTTCATGGTCTTTAGGAATTTAATATTTATTGGCTAATTTGTATTTCGGTGGTAATTTTGTATGTCATCTGAACTAAGAATGTTTTTGATTTTCGGTGGTTTTTAAATTTATGAACAAGGAATGTGCAGAATGGTGAATAATAATCACTAGTGAATATTGTTTTCTACTGCTTTGCAAGATATGTTTCCACAATTATTATTGATTAGCAGAAAGGTGGAGAGAGCATGGGAAGGAGTGTCGGTGTGGGGATAATAAGCTGTACCTATTGCATCCTTTTTCCTTTTCTTGATTTGGGGATTTGCTACATCTGATATTCCTCATACAATGTATGATTCCAATGTCTGTGTTTGGGCCTTGGCTTTCCTTAAGAGACATGAACTACTCCATGACTGCCTCTTATCAATATATTTTCATCGGGGAATTTTTTGCAAAAAGTTTTAGGGTCATAGTGGGAATTCTTGTTAATTCATGTATAATCTTTAGCAATTTGTTGCAATTCACTTGTTCTGAATTCTTGTTTTACCTTGTTCTGCAATCTAGTTCGTTGATTGTGATGTTATTTATATGTTTGGATCAAGATGTTATTTGAAGTTGTTTTTCTAGGAAATTGTTCTGGCAAGCAAAATATCAAAATTTAACCTGCCTATCTTTTTTTTTTTTTTCAGGATGCATAGGCAGCCTGATCATGTCATGGCCTTCTTGCTGGCTGAACTTGGGACAAGTGGATCGCTTGATGGACAGCAAAGATTAGTTGTGAAGGGAAGATTTGCACCAAAGAATTTTGAAGGGATCTTGCGAAGATATATCAGTAAGTACTTGATTATGATTTGATTTATTGTGTTAATGATCTATAAGAGATGGATATTCTCTTAGAGGAATACCAGTAATGCATGAATACACATTCAGAAATTCAGCTGTGTCCCCATAAAGTCAGCCATGGTGGAGACAGGATAAATGAGAGAGCTCTTGTATAGAGAAGAAAATGTTAATAAGTTCAGTGCTTTC
The DNA here is from genome assembly GCF_004353265.1 of Vitis riparia. NCBI lineage: Eukaryota > Viridiplantae > Streptophyta > Magnoliopsida > Vitales > Vitaceae > Vitis > Vitis riparia. The sequence goes on from NC_048436.1 coordinate 13,732,059, forward strand.
TGTGAAATGCTGTACTCTTGAGGTGCTTGCTTCAAGCCGTACCAAGTACCATCCTCAAATTTTGGATAAATTTGATAAACTTGAGATTGTTTGGAAGACCTCCAGGGTCATACTATTCTGATGCTTAGATGGCAATCCATGTTTTAGTCAGACTGGCTGAGTAGTACTTTCCAGTTTACCGCACAAATCTGATAGCACTTCTTTAGCTTTTAGTAGCAAGGTGGAACTTAGAGATGGAACAGGTTTGTTCCACTTCGTGTCCTGCCACAACAATAAACATATAAATCTCTTCCCAGTCTTAGAGCATGTTTGGCACTGATTTTAGAAAACTTTTCTAACCTTTCTAACAATTGAATGATAAAAAATTTGAAGTGTTAGAAAGGTTAGAACCGTTTCCTAGAATCATTGCCAAACGGGTTCTTATTTATGTGCATTTATAGATATACTGTTTTCTGCCTATCATTATGTGTTGGTTGACATGGAGTAGCTTGGTGAAGGTTTTTGAAGCGTTTTATGGTTGGTGTTCTATACCAAATATCTGCCTAAGATCCAAAATTTTTGCTGCCATGATGGACACATGGATGTTTCTTGTAGCCTATGACATTCTTAACGCTTTTGATGGCTATTTGGTGTGTCCAGATGAGTATGTAATATGCCTTGGGTGCAAAAGTCCAGACACAATTCTTTCAAAGGAGAATCGTCTCTTCTTTCTCAGATGCGAGCAGGTAATTTATGGTCCCTATACCCTCTGGTTGCACTGTTTCTTTCTCTCATCTCCTAGGATATTTATATTAAGGAATTTCTTTCTGTACTGGTATTTGCTTTATTCTTAGTAATATTAAATGAATGGTCTTCAAAGACAACAATATTCAATTCTCTAAGGGTGGTTCTGAATTATAGAATGGTTTCGATTTCTAACCATCCACTGGAATCTTGGATGGTTCTGTGATGGTAAATTTCTCTTGGATTGGTTACAATGAAGTGAAGTTTCTTTCAAGAACTTATTGGCTTTCTAATCAAGGGAACACTCTTCTGTTGGTTGGGCTTAGTTCTAAACCTTTTAAAATTTATTCATCTTTCCTGGGTTTTCACCTATGGCAACTCATCATGTGGCTCATAAAAGATGATTCTTTACCGTGCCCATGTTTTGCCTAGTCTGCATTTGCATTACCCATGAAAGAAAGCTTCGTAGAAGAAGGTTGTATTGAATTATGGTTGGCTTTTTTTATTAGAACTGCTTTGTATGATCAAATCTTTTGTTGGGTCGGCCTGTGATGACTAAAAGAATTTGCCTACATCGTCTGATCCTTCTTATCATGAAGAGGAACGATGGAACGAGGAATCGTCCTGAGGCCTTGTTGAAAATAATCTCCTTTTGTTGGTTAGTGAATGCAAATATTCTCTAGTGTTGATGTTTTTTTATTCATCTTTTCTGAGTTTTCACCTATGGCAACTCATCACGTGGCTCATAAAAGATGATTCTGTGCTGTGGCCATGTTTTGCCTAGTCTGCATTTGCATTACTCACGAAAGAAAGAATCCTAGAAGAATCTATAGTATTGAATTATGGGAGGCTTTTTTTATTAGGAGAACCACTTTGTATGACCAAATCTTTCTGTTGAGTGGGCCTGTGATGATTAAAAGAATTTGCCTACATTGTCTGATCTTCTTATCATGAAGAGGAACGATGAATTGTTCTGAGGCCTAGTTGAAAATACTCCCCTTTTGTTGGTTAGTGAATGTGTAAATATTCTCTAGTGTTGATGCTTTTTTAATGTCAGAAAGTCCCCGTCATGGTTTGTGTAATAGTAAATGTTCTCACATCTAGATGGATAAATTTAGCATGTTGATCAATGATGCAGGACTGATGATCTAGGTTTGCATTGGTTCTCTTAAACTTGCTACCGTTTTATTATACACCAACTTGGAAGCTTGTGGTTGGGTCATGGTTGGGCCATTTTTAGGGCTTAAGAGATCATATGCTGTTTTCAATTTCTAAGATAAGGCATCTTATTGTTTGATTTGTATGTGCATGCATGCAGTGCGGCTCTGGGCGATCAGTTGCTCCAATCAAGGCTGGTTTTGTGGCTCGTGTTGGTCGGCGGAATGCTGGAACATGATTTGGGCAGTTATCCTTTTACCATTTTTGGAGTTGATGAGAAGACTTTTCAGACCCCTTCATGTATGATTTTATGTTTAGCACACACCTCTATGGCTATGGCAGCGGTTGAAGCCGATTTTGACTGGAAGTTGAATATGCTATAAAATCCTTTTAGTCGTGGGGTATATGGATATGGATGATGTAGAAGGTGTGAATGTTTACTTTGAGCAGGCTTTATATTTGCTTCGTTATGATCTGACACCCATTTTACATTGTGGAATTCATGGTGTGAGTGTGTGTGAGAATTATATATGTTAATAAGTCCATCGCCACAGTCGAAGCCAGTTCTTTTTCCGCTGCCTCATCCTTGGATCTATTGGGTGTTGTTTGTGTTTAATTAAATTGGAGGCAGCCCTTTGGACTATCTTCCATGATTTTTTCCAGTGCCCAAGCTCTCTTATTAATCGTATTTGACGGGATTGATTCTCTATTAATTGGACTGGAAAGAATTAAAGTTACAACCTCCTCTTGTTCTTCCAGTGGAATTTGACACATGACCTTCCATACTACTCCCCTGGAAACATCTGCTGACAATGCTAGTGTTGTTCTTTATGCATAAGGCACAGTTGATAAGTGGTTTATACTATTTTATAAATTTCATGATACCCTGCCAATTCACGCATTCTTTCAACCAAGCAAATGTGCAGCTAAAAATGTGGAAAGTAGTTTCCAACGATGGTTCATCATGTTGTAGATTTTATATTATCCTGCCTATTCAATGTGCAACTAAAAATTAATGTAGAAAGTAGTATAGAAGGAACAATTGTGGTGAAACATGTTTGGTTTATTCATGCATTCTTTCAACCAGGCAAATGCACAACTAAAGATGTATCCTTTCAATCAAGCAAATGTCCAGGGAAAAAAACGTTCCGTTGCCGGGACTTGAACCCGGGTCTCTCGGGTGAGAGCCGAGTATCCTAACCAACTAGACTACAACGGAAGTTGGAAGTTCGTTTCTTCAAGGCAATAAATATAGTTTACTCATTCTGACCTGTAAACCACCTACTCCATTATTTTACTATGGGAGCTGGTCAGATGAAGGACAACAGTGCTCACTTGTTCTTCTACTTATCTATTTATCTTTATCTTTCAATATTCAGCTGCAGCGTTAGCTAGAAAGCCCACGAGCATAACAGGAGCCGAGGAAAAAGGGACTTCGATCACTCTCCCAAACAAACAACTCAGATGGTGACACAATCATCCTGCTGCTCTACCATCTCATTAGTGTCACCTGTGAGTGAATATGCATGCTGGCTTCAGATAGAGAGTAGTAAGCTACCTTTCCATTATGAGACATGTCAGATTGCAGTCACCCCCATGTGAGAATTGTATTAGGACCAGGTGGATCAGCACCAGAGCCATTCCAACTTCTTATACCTCCACTCCTTCAACTCTTTCTTTCTTGTTTATCTTTACTTAATTATTGAGTTTATAATTAGATTATCATTGAATTTTTGAACTGAATGACAGTTGCTATACATCCTACCTCCAAAAAACAAAAAAAAAAAAAAACAAAAAAAACAAAACTCAATTGACAAGCATTAATTCCTTTTCCCTCTAGTTTCATATTCAAGCACCTATCCCTTTTCAATTAGACTCAGAACTACCACTTGGAGATGAAAACTTTTGGAACCAAAGGCCAGGCCATTCATGCAATGAGCTCAACATGATGTGCCCACTGGTGGATGGGGCCTTACACTTGAGAGACATGAATCACCTGGACGTGATTTGCTATAATGCTGCTTTCAAGAACTGGAACATGATTGCAGTCTTTGGTGAGCTGTGTCTACACTCCATTATAGGAGGTTATGGACTCTGGTGGCCCCCCATCATGGCTGTTTTTGTGGAAAGATGTTTAATATATGGAGGTTAAGCAGAAGGATGGGCTATTCCTTTTCTGGGTGTGTTCTCATTCTATTGTTTCTTAAAGGGCTTAATTATTGGTAGATGGCATGTTTGGAAGCAACTTTAATGCATAATCATGATTTTGAGTTTTGGGCATTTGCTAGCTGGCTTGAGCTTCATATATCATCAAGTGTGGATTACTAGGCCCAAGCCCCTGATTTGCCTGATTTATTCTCCCCTTTGGTTCCCTTGTTAGTTTATAGGCTTAAAGGTGTGTTTGGTATGTTGGAATAAACTTGAAAATGAATCATGAAACTACGTGGAAGAGGAAATTGAAATCATATCAAGAGTGATATTTTAAATTTTCATTTTTGTTCTCATTCTCATTCTAGAAAACAATTCAAACAATTAATGAATGGTAAATGGAATTGATACGTTATTCTTATTCTCTGTTCTAATATTCTAAACATAACTTAAGGATATGTTTAATATGTAGAAATAATAACAAGAGTAGGAATATGAACAAAGGAAAATCAATACTACGTCAAAAAATGAATCAATATCCCTACATGGTTGGTTTTAATTTGTATGATAATGATTTTTTTTTTCTAATACACAATCCAAATCTCAAACAACTACTTTGATACAATTTGTTGACATTTATGTAAACACAACTATAGTTATTATTGAGCCACATGAGTGAAAGATAGGGTGTTACGTTCATATAAATTTAATATACATGATTACATCTTTCTAACAATTTAGGTGGTGTTTGTTTTTTTACTTAATTCTAAATAGAATCTTAAAGTTTAATAGTGTTAAATATTAGATTGTTTGTTTTTGTAGTATTTCATTTCTATTAATTATTAAAAAGTAAAAAAAAAACCAATATATTATTTTTTCTATTTAGAAAAAGTTACATATTTTGGTTTTTTCTATTTAGTAAAAAGTTTATAATAAATTATAAAAAAAAAAGTAGAAAAACAAACAACGTAAATTCTGAAAACAAGTTGCTTTCATAAAAAAGCCAAAAAAACAAACACCACATTAAAGTTTTGGATCAACATAGTATCAAATCACTTTCATATGTTTCTTATTATGCTAATATGCGAATCCAAACAATGTTGCAGGAGAGACATGGTACGAGAAAAATATAACTCAAATAAATTAATAAATATGTATTTTTCTCAACAACATTTAAAATAATCTAAACCAATATAATCATATTGAGAAGCTTCTAATAAATTCATATAAATTTAATATATACTATTGACCATACTCCTTAAAGATTGGCTAACATATTGAAAATGCGGCCAAACACAGCCCCTATATATCCACGTGGATGGTGAAGTTGGTTGTGTAATAACGTGAAATGGTAGTGATGCATTTTGCCCAATGGGATTTTTTTTGTTTGGCTACATCCCACAAGGAAGGCGGTTGGGCTGCTTTAAATGCCACAATTACAGCAATAAATTAAGCTTAGCTTCTCATTTGTTTTTCTTATCTGATTTTTCTTTTCTTTTTTCTTTTTTCTTTTTTCTTTTTGGCTTTTAGGACTAAATTTTATGCTTTCAAGACTCATTTCTGAGTTTTATCCAAATATATAGCCATATATTCCTCATTTATTATTATTTATCTATAGAATATTTGATGTTATGATCACGACCACCAATATTTTTACTTAACTTGGATTTTTTCAGATATAAATAGATTAAAAGATGGAAAAGTTGTGTTTGTGGGCGACTATTTGAAAGTAATATGACAATCAAACTCCAATAAACTAAAATATGAGATTTGACCAGGAGAAAATATTATCTTTCTCATGCACTCTTTGTTGACTCCATTTTATGTTCCTAGATTGCCTATTCATACCTCCATGTCAGTTGCAACCCTATCTCCATATCAGCAGGAAGCCCTCCATGTCACATGAGAGACTGAAAATTAATAAGAAAAAAAAATCTGAATTTAAAACCTATGAAAAATCACTCAACCTAACAACCAGTTGTAATTTCCCTAATTTGAAACTTTTCTTCTCTCTAATTTGGGAGCATTTCTCTATATCTCTCTTGGTTTCAGCACCCACACGATCTCGAGACCCATCTAAAAATTCCTAAAAATTGTCTTATTTGAGAGAAAAAACCATTAATCCAAAACTCCAATCTGCATGTTTCTCTCTTATCCACATAAAAGTGCAATGAAATGGAGCATTCCATTCTAAAAACGTTCGGTTAAAAGACGACTTCAAGAAGCACATCTGTGATTGTGAATTTACCATAACAACGCATACCAAAATGGGAAAGGTGGAATCCAAAATATTGGCTTCGTGAACAAGATATCTCTTCCTGTCATTGAGTTGCATTTTTCCTTAACCCCAAACCAAAATATGAAGGTAAATAATTTTCATTTATTGTTCTTTAGTTCATTTCTTTGAAATGGAGCACATTAACAATTTTCGAGTCATTGGTGGACTTGAACTTTTGTGTTGGGTTGTGGGAACCATATTATTCCCAAATAATCATATGACCCATAAGTCGTGAACTTTTGTGTTGGGTTGTGGGAACCATATTATTCCCAAATAACCATATGACCCATAAGTCGTATTGAATCCAAATGGAACTTATAGCATATTTGGTAGTAAGTTGCATTATTATTTTGGGTACTGTATCTTAGGTACTACCTTAATAACCCTTAGGTACTACCTTAATCGACCTTAGGTACTACCTTAGTTAAATAAAGTTGAGTACTACATGTCCAAAGCCTCGGACCTTCCTTTGTGACCCTTAGAGCATGTCATTATGTGATTATTTTGTATGTTCAATTGGTTCACCTTTGGTTTTTTGCGAACTGTATCTTAGGTATTACCTTAATAACCCTTAGGTACCACCTTTATCTACTTTAGATACTATCTTAACCGACCTTAGGTACTACCTTAGTTAAAGTTGGGTATTACCTATTCGAAGCCTCGGACCTTCCTTTGTGACCCTTAGAGCATGTCATTATGTGATTATTTTGTGTGTTCAATTGATTCACCTTTGTTTTTTTTGCAGACTGTACCTTATGTACTACCTTAATAGTCCTTAGGTAGCACCTTAATCTACCTTAAGTACTACCTTCATGCACTTTAGGCACTACTTTAATGCATATTAGGTACTATCTTATTCTATCTTAGATTCTACCTTAATGTACCTAAGGTACTACGTTAGTGTACCTAAGGCTTAATGCACCTTAGGTACTACCTTAATGCACCTTACGTACTATCTTTGTGAACCTTATGTATTACCTTAATGGAGCTTAGGGTAGTTCATTTGTGAACCTTGGGTACTAAGTTTATTGATCCTAGGTAGCTCCTTGTTGCTCAACCATAACAAAATTTGTTTAGGAAAGCATGGATTAGGCTTCTTTAATAGGATTTAGGAATATGCAACTTTGACAAATTATTTTCTGTTTTTGTTTTAATTAAGTGTATATAATATTCATGTAATCCCTAAGATTAATAAATAAATAAAATTATATCCAATTTTTTATTCTCTTCATCATATATTAGAGCATCTTATAAACCATGTGTGAACCTTACCCAATTATTGTTGCTTGTGCAAAGAAAAAGAAGAATAGAGAGATAACCAAAAAAATCCAATATCATTGGTCTTTTGATTTATGAAGTTTAGTTCCCTCAAATAGAGGTGGCTTGGTTTCTTCCCTTACAATTAAGGTTGGTCAAATGTTTAAGAGATGCGAGTTTTCTTCTTTTACACTTATTTCCTTCAGGGTTGGTTTCATCCACTATGCCTAGCATATCGATATTTTTTTTTTTTTTTTTTTTTTTTTGTAAACTTTGATGGAACTTGTGTGCTTTCTATGACTTAGATCATACCCTCCTTGTTAGACACTTTATGTACCATATATCCTCTTAATTTTCCCATACATGTGGGATTGCTTGAAGTTGATAGTACTTGATAGATTGAAAGATCATGTAAGAATTGGCAGCCTGCAATGGTTTTTGTTTTCAAAAATAAAAGCATACAAATTTAGGCGATAAAGGAAGATTTTCCCCCAAAAATATGCTTTTTGAAAACAATCCGTTTTTGCCTTGTCATTTATAAAACAAAGAAATATTAGGTATTTTGGGAAATAAGAGTATGGATCGAGGGCAAAACGGTCCTTTGAGTAGCTAAAGTTACAAAGGGGTTGAGAAGGAGAGGTCCGAAGCTGATTCACGACTCACGAGAAAAGGGCCAAAGGGAGAAGAAGAGTGAGGGGTCCCTCACTTTTGTTTGTTTCTTTTATCTATAAATAGGCAAGGAAGTCTTTGACTTCTTTCTTCAGTACTCGGATTCAGACTTCATCTTTCCCACCTCCATTTCCTCTTCCTTTCTCTCCATCTCATCTCCGCACACTCGCTGTTGTTGAAGCTCTTGCGCCAGCTCAAGGTACGCTCTTCAATTTTTCGATTTTCATATCCAATCTGATAATGTGATTGTTTTTCTGCTTCGGATTTTAGTCCTGTGCGTCATTTTATCCTATTCGTTGGATCTTTGTTCAAGTTTGGTGCGGAGGAGGATCGTGGAGTATAGATCATTGAATTTTTACTTTTTTTTTTAAGGAACGTTTTAGTGGAAAATCGAATAGTTTTCCGTGATTCACGATCGAGGCTTCTGAAATAACTTAAATTTAAAGCAGTTTTTGCAAGGAATGATCTTGTGGAGACTGTTGACTCTTTTTCCAATCGGTTTTACCATCATTTTTCCCTTTTCTTACTTCTTTTATGTCCTCCAATAATTTGTTTTTTTTTAGAAATGTTTTAGTAGGAAATCGAATAGTTTTTCACGATTCGCAACCGAGGTCTCTGCAAATTGAACTTAAATTTAAAGCAATTTTTGCCAGGAATGATCTTATTACTACTGTTGAGTCTTTTTTTTAACCGGTTTTACCATCATTTTCTGGTTTCTCTACATGTGTCCAAGAATTTATATGACTTTTACTTTTATTTTTATTTTTGGGTCGGTGTTTTGTGCTTGAAACGCGTGTATATAGCTGGAGCTCTCGCCTGGACAGTTGTCTTAATTTCAAGGTTCAGGCAGAAATTAATCCCCAGAGAAATGCCAAGTCCGCGCGCTTTCTGTGCGCGTGGGGTCACGCTCCATGTTGGTGGTTTTTTCTTGCCTATTTCTTTTCCCCCTTTTTTTTAACACCTTTCTGTTGTTGGTTGGGCGGCGACCTGTAGTTATTGACTTAATTCTGACGCCAATCCAAAAGGATCCAGCCACTTTCTTCAACGGATATCAGCCCCTTGTCGATATAAACTGAGAAGCTTGGATTTACATTTTTCAATCTGCTATCAACGAAAGTATCAATGTAAGTTTTGCCTCTGGAACCGACTCGTTGTTCTAAGTTTTCCATTCTTTTTCATGATGGTTTTATTATCAATTTCAGTTTTTGTTTATAATGTTTATTTTTTTTCAATAACTTATGATAAGTTGATGATTCGATAATATTAAACTTCTTGTTCAGGCCTTTCTTTGATGATTTTTAATCACTCTTTTTTATTGTAGATTGACAGTTCTGAAAATAGTAGGATGCTAGATGGTACCATGCCAGGGTTTTCATATAGTTTGTGGGAATAGTAATTGTGAACTCACGTGCATTGTGCTTAAACTGAAATTAAAGTTCAGTTAACTATGAAATAATCATTTAGGGTTAGGTTCTTCCTAGCACATCAAAGATGAAAAAGTTATGTTATATAAGCCCATTCTGAATTATGTGGCCATCATTTATGAACCTTCCATTTGAAATCATTTTCCAGTTTAAACTTATAATCTCAATATAGATGTTCTGATGTTGCATATTAGCCTCTGATTGAGTATTGTTATTGAAGCCTAGCTGCAGATACATTGCAAAACAAAGCTCTGAGAGTCTATTGGATCCAGCCCTCTAAATCAACTCTCAAACTTCACCAACTTAGCAGCATGGCATCTTCCTTGGTAAGAAAAGGAACTAATTGGGATATATGAATGTGTATGCTCCTTCTGTCTCTTGTTTCCATTTCTTCTACAATTATTTATGCATCTCCCTTAAGTATTTTCCTTAAATTTTTATAGTATACACTTTCTCACTTGAAATTGTTTACCTTGACCGTAATTAAGAAAGCAAAACAACATATATTTCATAAGTATTATTTCAGTTACCCATTCAATTTGGATGAACCTTTGATAATGCTTCTTTGGATTTGTGCTCTCATCCTAAAACTATTATTACATGGGAAAGTATGTATATTTAGAATTATAAATAAATAGAGCAAATAAATTTGTGGTCATCCAAAAATTCACTATCCCAACAAATGAAAATAATCCATGGGATTTGACAATTTGAATGTAGAGTATGAAATCCAATAAATCAACAAACAGGGATTTGTGTAACCTATTAGTTGAATAGAATGTGTGCTGCTATATCCTGGAAAGTTCACAATAGAGGACAAGTACATGAACAGTAATCATGTTGCAATAATGCAGCAAGAATACATTATGCTCCACCCATCCTTCACTTTATGCTTTGTTTTCTTTTCAACAAGGAAAGAGGGGAAGGAAAAGGGAATATTAACCACTTCTTTTGATGCACATGTAAGAACAATATTGATAAAAGCGCCTAATGGAAGGAAATGGTGCACCCCAAGTACACAGGGTATTCAAAGGGCAGCAAAAGGAAACAAAAACAGCATTGACAATCAACAAAACACTACCTGAAGCCCAGCCAGTCAATGAAGTCTAACAAGGATCAAGGATTATCATGTTGAGGCTGATGGGAGTCAAGGGACAATTGAAAGAGGGCATAATTGAGGGAGTGTTTGAGTGGCTGATCCAAATGCTTCACACCATCAAAGGATCTATGATTACATTCCTACCATATGGTCCAAAACTAACACCAAACTTTCCTTCTCTTCCCAAAGAACTCTCATGCCAACACAAAGGAGCCTTCCTCACTAAATTGAGGAGAATCCTAGAGATACCAAAAAATGAAAACAAAAGATGCCACAGTCCTCTTGCTTTCCCACAGTGAATGAGGATATGACTAGCAATCTTCTTCTCTCTTACAACCCTAATCCTTAAATCCTAAACCTTAGATGGTAACAATTTGCTGATTACTCTTTGGCTGTGGGTTATATTAAATTTTAGAACAGAGAATGCACCCCAACAGGGACGCATTTATTCCAAGTGCCTGCGAGGCAAATCCCCCCTGGGTGATATGCACCCATCCGCACCACTTAAATACTGGTGAGATCATTGTTAGAGGTCTCGCTACCACTGAACTACACCCTGGAAGGCTTCCCACTTAAATAATGGGCAGATCATTGTTAGAGGTCTCACTACTGCTGAACTACACCCTGGAAAGCTTCCCTTGCCCCTAAGTTTTTCACAATAAGAACATCTGAATGTATGTTGGCTATTTTGTAGGTCTGGTATGATATTGTGGTTTTTATTTGTTTTTATTTCAGGTTAAGTCACAAAAGAATCTGAAGAGAACAGAATCTAAGAAATCACATTCCTGGTGGTGGGATAGTCATATCAGTCCCAAAAACTCCAAGTGGCTCGCTGATAATCTTGAGGGTGAGCAACTAATACTGCTATTTGTTATTATTCTTGTTAGTTTTCTAATGCCTGACTGCAGAGCATGCTATACAAAGAGATCATAAGAAGGGCACATGCCACCCCTTATGCATCATATATTTTAGGAAATAGTAGAAGTGCAAATATATATTTTTTTTTTTTGATAAGTAGAAGTGCAAATATATACAAATGAGCTTAATCCTTAATGTTAGTGATCCATCATATTTAGGACTTAATCAGCTGGATATCCTTGATTAGGTGGTTTAAACCATCTTATGATGGATGTCCTGAATTGATAGTCCTGGTCCTCAAACTTTGTAGTGACCTAATTATAGTGTCTTGTGTGGATTGCAATCTGTGCTAAAATTAAATTTCAATCCATTCTCTTAGCCATTTCTCTTGAAGTCCTGCAGCTTGTTCAATCTTGTTTTTTATTATATTTATTTTCCCTACTATTTCAGACATGCATTGTAATATCGACAGGGTAATGTAGACGGTTCTTTCTAGGAATACCGATAACCTTTTTGTGAGGTCCAATCTTTTATCAACTTTAAGTTTTGATGTTGATGTTCTAACGGAAGTAAGGTTTGTGTTAAGACTTTTAAGATCAAGTAGTGGATAACGGTGGATATTTTTGCCACTGCTCTTGCTCAACACATTAATCTGATAAACCTATAGATATTTGTTGTTAATCCTAATTATCTCATTTGAGACAAAATAATGTTTTGCCAATTACCCCATGTAAAATTTAAAACAGTTTTTGAATAGAAACTGATAAAAGGGTACTTGGCCTCAGAGATGGACCAGAGTGTGAAACGGATGTTGAAGCTGATTGAAGAGGATGGGGATTCATTTGCAAAAAAGGCTGAGATGTATTATCAGAAGAGACCTGAATTGATCTCTCACGTTGAGGACTTTTACCGCATTCACAGGTCGCTGGCTGAGCGTTATGACCATGTGACAGGAGAACTGAGGAAGAATATTCCATCAGATCTCCAATCTCAGGGCTCAGGCATTTCTGACCTTGGTTCTGAACTAGCCTCTACATGTCCTTCTCCTGATCAAAGGGAGAGGCGACGTAAATCTGGTCGTCGAGCTGCTGGTTTTGATTTCTTCCTCGGCTCAGGTGGGAGCAGCTCTGATCTGTACAACAAAGGAGATGAGTCATCTTCACTATCGGATTCCGAGTCGGGATCTGATGATTCCTCTGTCAACAATTACTTGGGCGTGCCAGGAAAGCAACGGATGCAACAGGAAGAGAATGCAGACAGGTCATTGAGGGGAACCGGAAATGGGAATTGTGAAGATCTACTTGGAAAAATTGCTGGATATGAAGAAGAGCTGAGGGCTGCTAAGGAAAAGATTCAGCTTTCAGAAGAAGAGATCGTTCGGTTGAAAACTGAGCTCCAGAAATATGGACCCTTGGACTTTTCAAATAATTTCCAGGCTGAGCTTGTTGAATTACCACCTAGAGATATCAAGATGCAGGAATCCGAGCTGGAGTTTGCAAAAAAACAAGCATCAGAATTTGAAGAAAGGGCTGTTGGGTTGGAAGTGGATTGTTCAGACCCTGGTCTTAAGATTCAAAGCCTAGTGGAAGAGCTGAGAATCACAAAAGAAAGGCTTCAGGGTTCAGAGAAAGAAATTGCAAATTTGATAGATGAACTTGCAAGTAGAGGATCCTCTGAAAGTATCAGCCATATGCAGGAACAGCTTGAATTGGCTCATAAAGACATTGCTATGTGGAAAGCCAAGCTCGATAGAGAGAAAAGGGAGGTCTCCAAGCTTCAGGAAAGGGTTGGGAGGTACAAAACTAGTTTATCAGATCGGGAACATGAGATCAGGGAATTAAAAGAAGTCATCTCTGATGCTGACCATAATTTTGAGCTCGAAAAATCACTACTAATGACCAAAATTTCGAAACTCTTGGACAACCAGTCTCATTTGGAGGAGAAGCTAAAAGAATGGGAACTACGCTGCCAGTCTTTAGAGGAGGAGATCAAGCAAGTAGATGCCGAAAAAACAGAAACCAAAGCTCTCCTTGAAGAACAGGAAAAGTTATGGAAGACCAAAATCGAGCAGTTGAAGGCAGACACTGCTGAGAGTGGTGATCGCATCAACGACCTGAATAAAAGCCTAGACGCACTAAAATTGAAACATGACACTTTAATGTCGGAAAGAGATGAGCTCAGTGCAAGAGTTCATGCACTTATCTCTGAACTAAGTTCCAGAGATGATCAGAAAATTCAAATGGATAAGTATTTGCACCAACTACGAATAGAACAAGCAGAGCTGGTCGCTGGAGCTGAAGAGGCACGTAGACTGGTGGAGGAGCTGAGATCAAAAGCTAAGCAACTGGAGGAGGAGGTTGAGAGGCAAAAGGGTCTAGTCTCAGAAGCAGCAGAAGAGAAGAGAGAGGCGATTCGCCAGCTTTGTTTCTCCCTTGACCATTACAGGAATGGCTACAATCGGCTTCGCCAAGCTTTTACAGTCCACAAGCGGCCTGCAGTTTTAACATCCTAATCTGGTATGTGAGCTTGGATAATGTATGTATTGTCTGGATGGTGAAGGTTAAGTTACCCTGAAGTTTCACATAGGCCTTACTTGGATTGCTTTGTTGTTGAAGAGCCCAAAAGTTGCTGGCAACTTTAGGTATTGATGGAGAAATGCTGGAAATAAATTACCTTCTGCCTCAGCTCAGTTAGTCGAGGCTTTCAATGTGCTTGACCCTCTGTGGGTGTGAGTTAAAACAAAGGAAGATGTGAATTTAAAGCCTTTGTTGTGGTTCCTAAGGCTTGAAAGAAACAAAGACGATCTTAGAAATCAGAGTTCAAACATTTTTAAAGTAAAGAAAGGAAGAGTAATGGCAGTTGGCAATCCTGTGAATGAGAAAAAAAAGAAGATAAAAAAGATAAAAATAAATAAATTTAAGTTAATAAATTCTTTTTATATATTTATTTAAATTTCTTCTTCTAGGAAAAAATTAAATAATTTAAAATTATATCAAATTTTAATTACAATTTTTATTTTCTTTTTTATAATAAATCAAAAAAAAAAAAATCCTTAATATTTCATTCCTTTCTTTAATACTTTTTTAAAACTAAGTATAGCATAACTTCTTAAATATTTTCTATCTTTGAAAAAATGGTCTGTTAAGTTTTTTTTCTCTAAAAAATTAATATTATTATTAGTTTTTTTCTCTAAGTTTTTATAATTTGAATTTACCTGCTAAAAGGTGTAAAGTAACAAACTATCTTATAAGTTATAATGTACTAAGCTAATCTCACGGCGAAGTAATATATGAAATAAAAAAAGAAAAAGAACGCGCCAGATAGGGGTCGAACCTATGACCTTCTGCTTAGGAAACAGACGCTCTATCCACTGAGCTACAGGCGCTTGTTGTTAAGATGGGTACCTCTACATTTATAATAAGAAAAGAAATGAAGCAATTTCTGAAAAATCGAGGACAATGGTTACAATGAAAAGATTGAATTTATCAGTAGCGTCCCAACTCCCAATGAGTACTTAATGCACATTCACTTAATCCCTCGATTAAATAGGTGAAATAAGAATTAGCCTTTCGAGGTTCATGCATCTTATATTCAAAAGTCCATTTATGGCACAGATCTCTTTTTCCCTTCAAAACCATGAAACACAAGCTCTTCTTAATTCTCAATTGGCATAAAATCGACCAAATATCATAAATTTTCTTTTTCCCAGTTCAGTCGTTGCTTAAAACAAGCATAAAGGTTAACCTTCCTCTGCATCCGTGCCAGATTTACGAGCTCAACCTGACCTGAATATCAAGACCAAAGCCAAACTCAACCCCAAACCTCCACATGAACACCACGGCTTGTAAATGTTGCGCTGAATTTGCTAATCTGAAAATAAATTCTCAGGATTGCCAACACACCCCCCCACCCCGGCATCGCGTGTCTGAGTAGGCTTTTCTTCATCACCTTTCGGCTGTTCAGCCAGCATCAAAGCGATTCCCCCAGAACCAAATTAATGTGTATTGACACCAAATTGAAAGATTTTTAAGGTGATCGACTCTCAAACCATTTCTTGGCAATGCACAAGATTTTGAGAAAACTAACTGCAATTTGTGAAACATGATGATAATAATATGCATCCATCATAAACCAATCCTACAAACTTTAAAAACATCTATTAAGTAATAACTAGTCCCAGTTACATGAGCTAACTACATTAATTGTGTAAAAACAAACTTACAAGAAGTTCGTCATCATTGACATCACCTTGTACCCCAAGCAACACCTACAAATATGCATATTACCCTCATCAATATAACGAGGCAATGTCATGCAAACCACAGGCAGGCACAGGGGCATGAATGTGTCAAACTAGAAAAAACTAACTTCGCAAACAAAAAGATGTTCCGGACCTTGCTATCTTGGAGACTTTAGACATAGGATCATTAGCCATCTTTTGTAACAAGAAGTACCAAATGGGAGACCTTTTTATATCAGTCATCCCAAGCATCATCTGCAGCACCTTCTGTCTTGATGCTCGAGGGGCTCATCATGAACCTATACTTTTCCTCTATATTTAAGGATGTCGGCCCCATCAATGAGAGATTGGACAATGCAATCCTAGCTTCTTTCTGTGCAGCTGCTGCTTCTCTCTCCTTCCTTCTTGCAACCTAGAAGTCAATAGTGATATCAGATTTACAAAGTCATGGAAAGAAGGGAAAACACTGAAAGTGAAACACCCTTTCAAAGAAAAATCTAGAAATTTAACCTAACTTATCCTCCCATGAGTTAACAAAAAGCTGTTAAAAGTATACAAAAACAATGTGCAGAAAAAGGGGGGAAACATGGTAAATGTGAAGCAAAAGAAACACATGGATTTTGAAATGCAACTTGTAGGGGAAAACCATACTTTCCCAGTTGCAAATGCCACAGTATTCCCAGATCCAACATCAGCAATTGCTTTCCTTATATGAGCCACAAGGAACTACACAATGTGATTGAAGAAGATGAGTCAGTATCTATTAACAGAACTACTGAAGGGAAAACCGAAATAAAGTACAAGGAAAAGGTGGAGTAAGAAGATACCATATCACGATCAGTATAAAAAGAAGTAGCTTGGCCTGTTGATCCTGCACGCCCCGTCCTTCCAATCCGGTGTACATAATCTTCCATTGCCTATAATTGAGGCATGCAGAACTTAAGCTTTAAGCTTGCTATTTTTTATAAGCAAATTAATAGTGACAGAAAGGAGCAGGCAAATGAGTGGCATAAAGAGTCAACAACCATAAGCTTATTTTATATTGTATATTGCCCTTCATATTCAAGAAGATTACTACCTACAAAATATTCTTTCCAAATAACAACACCATTGAATTACTATAATGACAAGTCACGCCAGCAAGAACTCCAAAATCTTTTAGGAACATCCAAGACTTGTTAGTAGGTTTTAGGTGAACTCGGTGAGCAAAAACTTTCACTTGAAGCCATAAATACCTTTGGAAGATCGAGATTAACAACATGGGCAACTCCTGTAACATCCAGACCACGGGACGCAACATCAGTGGCAACCTGCATAGAAAGGTTTAAAAATAAGCTACACAGATAAGTATGGGGTCAAGAACCATCCTGATTCTGAATCAAATCAAGTAAGAAATCACGTTAGAAATCCAGAAGAAGAAATACAAACTAAATGACGAAAATCAGAGAGAATGGGAAAGAAGTGTGAAATGAATATGAGGTCAATGGCCTCACATAATTCTCTGCATAAAGCTAATAATATTGAAAAACAAAATTCAGCATTTATATAAATTTGTCATCCTCATTATAAAGCCCATTCTCTAAATTGATAAATCTAAACCTAATGATCAATAAAAGAAAGAACAAACAAAGAACTAGACCAAAAGACCTGAAACTCACTAAAACAATAAGGCAAATTAGACCATGCCAAGAAAACTGAGTGGCACCATTTTATAGCATGCAAAAGTAGATATCCACCATTGTGAGTGAGACCACCATGCCAAAAGGGGGAGTTGGACACAGTTTTCATTACACACTATGCATCATCATCAGTCCACAACACGCTGAACAAGCCCATTAAAAGTGAAATCATCAATACTATTTGAGGATACACACAGGCATACCAAGATATTAGTAGCACCATTCCTAAAATCACGAAGGGCAGCCTCTCTTTCAGCTTGACTGCGGCCACCATGAAGAGCAACTGCACGCAGACCTTGAGCTACCAAAGCTTCCGCAACTTCATCGCACCTTGTCTGTATACATACCCAAATCCAAGTACTAAAAATGTCTCCTAAAGTTTAGTAAAGTACCAACACCAACAGTTATCCTTTAAACACTATAAAAATAGAGCAAGCTTATATATGAATGAAAGAAAAAAAAATCAGATAAAATATGTATGCATATATAAATTGTACTCTTCATCAAGCACCATAGTACTGACATCAAACCATGCCTTGTTATTAGAGAACCATGCTAAGACCTCATATATTAGAGGAAAACCATACACACATACAAACATATAAGATAACAAAATCATTTGTACTCTTCATCTAGCACTATAGAACTGACATCAAACCATGCCAAAGAAAAAATACACAAACATAGATCAAAGGAAGAAAAAACTTGCACCATATTAACCACGTTTTCTGCCCCTGCAAAAAAATCATGCATCTAGGCAGCATTTCTTAAGTAAAGAATGACAAACTTTCTTAAAACACTAAATTTTCCAACTCAACTTCAAGAAATACAATACCCTACATGTGATGGTTAGTTAAGATCATCACATTGTGTTGCTGTTCCAACATATCTTTGATCATCTGCAACAATTTTATCATGTTATGAACATTTTGCACTTCGATGGTAAATTCATGCAAAGATGTTCAGAAGATATAATCTGGACTAAGCCATAACATTAAAAAGAGGGCACTAAGAATTGGCAATGAAAAGCTGGTAGATCAATCTAGAAAATTTTTAAATGCCAGTATAGTTGACAAATAAATGGGTGCATCTAGGTGCCTGTGTTTAGACTAAGGAAAAAAAGGTTGGTATGGATGGATTCTACAGAAGGAAATTATCACACAAGATGCTTAAAGTATAACCAGCATATTAAAATTTACAGAGTATAAAACAGGTAAACCAAATGTATACAGACATCAGAAATACCTTCCTCTCAACAAAAACGATGGTTAAAGGAAAGGGACGACCACATCTTTCAGCCTGGGATGCCTCCTCCACAAGTAAAGCCAGAAGCCCATCAATCTACACATATTTGACACTGTAACAAGATTACCATCAAAAGAAAAAACTCACAATCAAAGGACCCGATACATCTAAAAGCATAATAGCCAAGCTACCATGGTTGATTTTAAGTACAAGACAATCAAAGAGAATAAGCAGGATAAATGAATAAACGAATGGTAATGACAATGGAAATGACCATTAATGAAGGAAAATTAAACCTGATTCAAACCATGATAACTGGCAGCAAGAAGAAAAGGGACACCTGACATTATCTGCAGATTGTTTCAGTTCATTCTTATGTTTGTGTGTATCAAACCACCAAGCATACATATGCCTAACCCAACTGATTAACAAGCTTGAGCTGAAAGGAGCATCTGATTTGTACTCTTTATCATAACATAGTTTTCAAATAATATGGTTTGCAACTACAATGGATAGAATGGATAGTGATGATGATGATAGTCTTATTATCTACATAGAATTTTTGGATTTCCTGAGACTTTTGGATAGTAATAGATATATTCAAATGCTAGCCATAAGTATCATAGCTAGGGCATACTATATTTTTTTTTTATACCCCACAATCCATTTTGGATTATTTTATGCATTAGTCTATGCTTATCATAGAATATCTTCCAATACCAAGTCTCATCACCATTATAAAAGCTAGCACTGATGCACTAAACCATTGCTGAGAGTATAAACCTGATAAATGTTTTGAATTGGAGGGTCAAGGATGGGACTGTAAGTTTCCCTTGCTGCAGCCATCCCCACCCCAAGGAAAAGGCCAACCTCAACTACTCCAAATATCACCTCTTCTTTAAATGTCCTAAAGGAACTTCCAAGCCCAGAAAAGGCATAGAAGAAAATTTGCTGTGGTCAACTTATCTTTATACAACATCAAGCCTAGTGTCCACCACAATCTTTCCTCATATATAGCAATAAATGAAAGAAACAAGTCTTCATGGAGGCTCATAACCCATTTAATTTCCCAAAAGAACAAAACAAATTTTAAAAAAAAATGAAAAAATAAAAAACCACCAAGAACAAGTACTGACTACAACAATTGCAGTATGCCAGTAAGTTCTAAATGTCTCATTTGATTAGCCTTATAATGTATAGTCTTGCTATCACTACACGTCATATCTCTCAAGTCATTCATCCAGCTACAAGTTTACAAGCAAATAACCTCTATCTCCAGATTCATACCCAATTTAGGATTGACCCTCCATTTAGAAATCTAACTTGTTAATTTAGACAAGGATAAATACTAAAAGTGATAATGGGATTCCAAGTAATAGAACTTGAAGCATACATGTTTAAGAACAAGAGAACATGTCCAAGCTCCTCCCCTAAAAAAGACTCATGTGTAAGATCAGAAAATTGTGATTAAAAAATTAGAGGAGGACTAAGTGAGATTTCAGGAAAGAAAAATGTAT
This sequence comes from Vitis riparia, assembly GCF_004353265.1. NCBI lineage: Eukaryota > Viridiplantae > Streptophyta > Magnoliopsida > Vitales > Vitaceae > Vitis > Vitis riparia. The sequence continues at coordinate 13,752,354 of NC_048436.1, forward strand.
CAAGTGCCAAAATAAGCATACCTTCTCACTTTCAGAAACCTTCTCCAAAATCTGAGAAACATTTGCTGTTGGGCAACTCACTTTTCCCACCTTTACTTGCACTGGATTATTTAGATACTCCTAAGACGGCACAAAAAAATAAAGTCAAATTATGCCAAAATACTTCATGCTAACATCAAAATCAATCCAAATAAATACAAAAGAAGACATAATCGTTCTCAGAGCAACTTCTAAAAAAAATTTGCTTAATTTTTACAAGACTTAACAATGTCATCTTGGAGGTGCCACACACGCTAACACCAAAAAGAGAAAGGCATTTGATACCTCTTCTCAAAAGCATCCATTGTTTGTAGGCTCATTTTAACACCAGAAAGATTTTAAAAAATCAGAAAAAGTGGGAAATTCACATTATGCAGAAGAAAGCACTGCCAAAGTTGGGAATGTACTTTTCTTTTAATGTACTTTTGGAACCTATAGGAGCATTCAATTACACTGATTTCAAAGTCAGACTCAATTTTCTCAAACTCCAAGGTTAAGTGCTTGATCATATCCCACAAAAAGAAAGCAAAGAAGGGAGAAAAAAAAAAAGGCAAATATACAGCAGAACCTTATTTATCGAGTTCAGATGCTTTCCAGAGGGACATCTAGAGGATATTGGATGAAACTCTTAATCAGGAGGACAAGGCATGGACTTACATCAGATGTAAAAACTTCACAGTACAAGTTTAACACAAACTCTGGGTTCAATTTGAGCATGAGGCAATAAAAAATGGAATCAACTTCTTGACAAGATCACTATGATGTGAAACAGAAAATACTCCCAACCTGTGCTAATGTTTCAATCTCCATAGGCATGGTTGCACTGAACAGCAGTGTTTGATGCTTTTGTGGCAGATTCTGCATCACCTGAAATGGAATGAAAGGGAGTGTAAAATGTCTTCTTCCAGAAGGTTCACGGACCATATGCTGAGAATGAGATGATGATAGGTTGCAACCAAATGCAAGTAAACTGATTGCATGTTTTTCTATTAAAGCATGCAAAACATTGCAAAAGCAAGGAAAAGGAAGGACACAAAATGTATAGATAGATTAACGTGCTTACAAAGAAAAGAGAGACACTAGGAACTGGAGCATAAAATGAACTAAATAAAGGCAGAGCCTCTTAAGTAGCAATGATATAAGCAAGTGGGGAAAATCTAAAAATGTGAGTACATGGATTGGCATGTAATATACCTCTCTTATTTGTGGTTCAAATCCCATGTCAAGCATTCTGTCAGCTTCATCCAAAACAACAAATGAAATTCTGGAAAGAGACGTGTTTCCTTCTTGTAAATGATGAATGAATCTTCCAGGAGTGGCAACCACTATATTTACTCCTGCTCTAAGTTCAGACCTCTGTTTGGTGTCAAGCAACAAAAGAAACCAACAAAACATATATATGTATATAAGATAGGATTGGAAACCATTTTTTCCTGCACCAAGGAAATGAAATGTAAACAGCAATAAGAAGAGACAGGACATAAATTTTTCCTTTTGTTCTCCTGCAGTCCTGCTCAGAAATGAATAAGGAGAAACTAGGACAACGATTTCAATTTTCAAAAACCATTATGAAATGAAATTATCAAGACAAAATTGGTCACCTGCTCGGAAATGTTTGTTCCACCCACAACTATCGCAGTTCTAAAGGAATCAAGTGATCTACTAAAAGCCTTAACCTGGACAGGAGACATCAGATTGCTCAACATGGTAATTTGAGAACGAAAGATGATCTCAAAATAGATCAGATATTAAATGTAAATCAAAGATACAACTCATAATTCAAGGAGAAAAAAATCTCGCTAAATTATTCATCTCATATATCCTAAATAAATGATAATATTGGTTCTTATTCCCACAAATGTAGAGAATAAAACCCAAAAGAGAAGGAAAAATGTGCTCACCCTTCAAATAAAATAAAATAAAATAAAAACCAAGTTTGAAAAACAATACTTAAAATGATATGATGTGCTAGACCACATGCAATAAAAGAATGATCTCATCATTCACCAAGCTAACCCTTCTTAGATAAGCCTAGCATACTCAAGAATTATCAGCTTTCATGGTTCAGACATATTAATTCCATTTCCAAATTGACCAAAGAAACTAAATAAAGGAAATAATCCTAGTTTGCTTTAAGGTTCTAAAGAATTTGGAGAAAATGTTATTGGTCCCTATTTATGCATAAATATTCATATTCAGAAGTAAACAAAATCCAACGAATGCATGCCAGTTTAATATAACTTTCATATCTAATAAAAAAGTAATCGAGATCAAAGAATATAATGAAGAATGTGAGAGAGTGCTTTTGTGTATCCGTTCAGCAAAAACAAAGAACAAAATGGTGAGAATAATAAACATATAACAATTCAACACGCCAAAATGTCTTTGTTCATCTAAATGGGTTGGCAACATGAAGTCCACTCTAGATTAAAACTAACAAACATAATTAAGAACCAAATGTGAATTCAATTTTGACAAACACTTGCAGCATCGTTATAATGTGGTTTAGAAGAAAAAACATGAACTATAACTGCCAACAGTTTGAAACTTAGATAATCCTAACAACAGCATTCATCTTCTATTCACAAAAAATAGTTGGCACCTCCTTTTCTATTTGTTGGGCAAGCTCTCTTGTGGGAGCCAAGACCAATGCCAATGGTCCATCACCTCGCCGAACAGGAGGTTGAGCCAAGCAATGCTGCAAAATTGGAAATGGAAGATAGAAAAGTAAGGCAGAAAACCATCAATTAGCCAGATATAGATCCAATTATTCAATTTCCAAGCAAACACTAAAACTCAAAAGAAAATATAAAGTTCATAATAGTCCATTAAAATCATGAAATAAAGACCTGAATCATAGGAATAGCGAAAGCAGCAGTCTTTCCACTACCAGTTTCAGCACATCCCAGGAGATCCCTTCCGCTGAGAGCAACTGGCATGGCCTGAGCTTGAATAAAGGTGGGCCTAGTATATTCATGAAAGCTAATATCCTTCATGATGCTTTGGTGCAGACCCTGAAAAAATAGAAAACCATATTTTCTTAACTTGAGATTTTATTGCTGCCTCATTAAAGTAGCTTTGATCATATCACCAAGACACATAAACGCACAAATTTACCATGTCTGTGAATGATTCAATTGGTGCAGGTGCAGGAGGCAAGTCTGGAGCAACAGTAACATCAACATTAAGCCGCAATCGGACCTCTTCAATCTGTATGTAAATGCATCATGCCAAGATAACAAAAACATTAATTCAAATTCAATATTTCAAATGATCGCTTTGATGATAATGCCAATATTCCAATTTCTCCAATTTCAGAATACAAAAATGATTATAATTCAACCAAAAGAATCTCAGGCAGAAAATACGTTTTAGAGCACAAATGAAACATTGAACCATAAACTAACTATTGCCTTCAAGTCCAAATATAACGCAATGACTAAAATTAGCAAAAAATGATACTCCGGTTGGTTGTTGAGAATCAGGCAGAAAACTGAAGGAGAGGACAACGAGCAGACCATGAGAACAAAAAGTATCAAATTTTTGGTGGTGACATACCTCTTTGAGCTCTCTCACTGCCCAAGTCACATTTTTCCTTACTTATGCCACATTTTTTTAACCTTGGTCATATTCAGTGACATTTTCTTAAGTCACATTCTTTATATATTACAGAATCAGAATCATATAACTTTCCAAAGGATAATTGAATCTTACACTATCCATTGCTTCGGCTCCTCCAAAAACAGAATAATCATCTCACTTAAGTTTCCTAAGACTATTTTCTCTCTTTTTTCTTCCAACTAAACAACAATAAAAGAAACGTTGACTTTTCCCCTTCTCATTCATAATTATCTCAGCAACCAAACAGGGCCACAAAACAACACAACAACAACTCCAAAAAGAACGCCAAAATTAGCATAGTAGTGAAATTAATTCAAGCAACAACCCACTCAAACCACCATAGCCAAAAAAAAAATCAATCAGAGAACCATAACCATCAAACCTGTTCAGGTTTCATACGGAAAACACGGTCGGAAGGCTTCCACTGAGGGAAAACGGGCTCCGGAACGGAGGGAGTCCGAGGCACGGCGGCGGCATTGGAGGAGGCCCAACGAGAGAGAGAAGGAGAGGAAGAGGCGTTGGAATGAGAGAGATGAGAGTTTGTGGAGGAATAGGAAAGGTTGTTGGTGGTGCGATGAGTGTCGTCTAGGGTTACCGCGGAGGTTTCGGTAGGTTTGGAGGTTCGAGAGAGAGAAGAAGAAGGGTTCCTCAGGTGCGGTGGCACATAAGACATTGCTTGAGACCGAGAGAGAAGGAAACGTATATTGACAGAGAGAGTGCGTGTGAGCAGCCGAGGGAAGGGCTCGTGGCTTCGTGCTAATCTGAGCTAAGGATGATGGTGAAAGCCTGAAACTATATCAGTATATGATACCTCTGTCTCAGCAACTTTGTGGGCTGAAAGAAATGGGCCTGAAAATTTTGGGCCATTTTGAACATAGTAACTGTTAGTATTTTGGTTCCGTTGAAGTTAGCCCATATTTTGCAATATAACTGGATCAAGCGGGGAGAGAGGCCCATGAAATGGTCTTCCAAAGTACTCACGTTCCCATTGTGCATCCATTTGGTGAATTTTGGACAGAAAATAGTTTTTCTATAATTTTTCATAATTTATTCTAAAAATAGGTTATTTTATAACAATTTTGAGGTATTTTAAGTTGTTTGAATAGAATCTTCTAACAATAATTGAAAAGATGGAAAACACTTTAAAAACTTTATATGGTAATCTTCTAACAATGGAAGAAAGAAATTATGATTGTGCTCCATGGAGAATCCACTAAGGTTGAAGATGATTTGATTTAGGAGATTTTGGATAATTGGATGATGAGTGGCGTATAATTGCAGGAAAACATTATCTAATTGGTTTTTAAATTGACTCAAACACTTAAAAAAAACTTGATGACAAAATACCAATATTGGTTCATTGTTTTATCTTTAAATGGATTTCTTTAAATTTATAGGAATCTATATTGATTGTTCCCTAAGTGTTTTTGAGCTTAAAAGTTGAAAATTTTCAAAATTAAAAAAGTGTAAAAAGTAACGATCAATCGATTTAGTATTTTTGTAAGGGCAAACCTCAACTGATCGAGTTTCATCTCAATTAGTTGAGTTGAGTTGTGTTGTGCAAACTTTTCAAACAGTAACCCTCGGTGTTGTATTGAAGTGGTTAAAGTTTTACCTCAACTAGTCAAATATCATTCAAGATTTTCACAATCCATTGGTCTCCTCCATATATATTTTTAACCAAATCACTAGTTCTTTGATTTATCATTTAGTCAATGAGTTGACTCGAAACTATGGCCCAAGACTAGTTTCAAGTATGGGAAAAATCTAAAATCAAAACAAAAACTAACGAACAAAAAAAAAAAATTGAACAATTATGGTTTCACCAACATTCAACAATCATTATACAAACTAATTAAAGAGCTTGCAAAGGCCTCTTTTCTTGCACCATCCTTTCTTTTGCTAATCGTATTTTTTCATCGTACTAAGTCTCAATTTGTAAACAAAAAACCTCACCATTTAAGTGTTTTGAACTTATAAAATATGAAAACTTTTTTTCAAACATGACAAATCACTTGAAGGAATTGTAAAGATATTACATATTTGAATCAAGTGTAAAGCATTGAAGACTTTAGTTAAAGAAAACTTTGGAATTAGTATATTAAAGTATGAAAAAATGGACATAATTAATTGCCAAACCTATTGTTTGCATGCCTCTGTCTTTATCTTTTTTCTTTCTTTCTTTCTTTTTTTAAAAAAATACTTACAATTATTTTGATTATCATCTTTTAATGTCAAATTAGCGTTATGATTATTAATCAATATAAAAGTCTAGTAATAATATTAAACATTTAGATTTTTTAAATTAATAATATTCATAATTATTAAGATTTTTTTCTACTTTACTACTATTTTCTATATTTTTGTTTTCTTTTACTATATAGATAAAATTCAAATTATGTGAATATAAAAGATAATTATATACAAATATGAAATAAATACAATGAAAAGTAATCGTATATAAAATAAAGAGAGTGGATAAGAGAAAATGTAGATACTCGTTTTTATGTTGGTTTAGTACAACTTAACTTACATCCACTATTTCAAAGCTTATAACCTAAACCTCTAAATTTTACAATTGATTATGATTCAAATGAACCCTCTTGAACTAATGGTTCCAAACAACTTTTACAATCCTCAAAATATACATAGTCTTCAACAATCCTTTAAGTGATACTCAAAATCCCTAAGTGATACCTCGACACTTAAATTTTTCTCTCAAAATCTTTATAGGAAATGATAGAAAATATTCTCATAAAATCCTAATACAAAATTTATGCTCAAATAATACAAGATAAATTAGGATTTAATAGTGTACTAATGATATACAAGTTTTGACACAATGTACACTATAAAACACTCCCCAAGGCTCAAATATATTAAAAAAATTGCAATATTAAGTTTACAAAATAATGAAATTTTGAGGTTTTTTTTTCTTTTTTCTTTTATTTTTATAGGAGTTGGAAAGTCAAATTAGTCATTATGCACAATTTGGGGTCGTTTGGTCAAACATCAATTTAATTAAAATTCATTAGTTGTTAGCAATTAATACTTATGGTAAGTGATAGTTGGGTTTTGGGGCTTCAATAAGATCTTAATTAGTCCTCAACCTATCGAGGTTTAACCTCAATTAATTGAGTACATTATTATTGGAAGAAAAAGTGTACAAATGTACTTCAACATGTTGAGTCAATTGGCTCAACCAATTCCTCTTTGCCTTGTACTATAAAGTGCATAAAATGCCCTAATTTGAGGTTTGAATCATTTAGTAACTTGTATTTCATTTTGTAAAACCTTTTAAAGCAAGTTTAAAAAATAGTTAACACAAAGTTTTAATTGAAATATGAGATCATCCTATTATAAAATAATTCAAAACAAATTAATACTTTGATGGATTTTTGTGCTTAAAGATATAATGCATAATCCTAGTATACTATCAACCTTACAAAATATTATAGACAAAGTCTTGAAAACTCGTCTTTTATATCTTTTTTTTAAACTTGATTTGTCCTTATAATTGACACTTCAAAAATCTTATTACCTAAAGCACACTTAAAAAGAAAATATTAATTTTAAACCTTGTTTTGTTCTTATTAAAATTGAAATTAACCAAACCTCGATTTCGTAATCTCCGACAAAACCAAGGTTATAAAATGCTCTCCTCAATATATGCTCATTGATTTTTAAAAGCTTTAAGCCCCTACCTAACCCATTCAAGTTTTACCCATATCAATCTAAATATGGAGTTGATTACATAAAATCAACTAAGCTATAGTCCTACTACTTATAGTTTCCATACCACTCAAAAACATAATAAGATCCCGATCATTACAAAAAGAAGTTACAATCCCACTACCTCTAGCGATACCATTAACGTTATTAATGATCCTGATAATAGAAAAAGCAAGGAGGACTTTTTTAGGGATATTATCAAAGTTTCCATCGGCTCAAAAGGATATAAAAGAGTTGCTCTTTATATCGAGTCATTAGTCATGGGAAAATGTTTTTCTTTATTGTCCCACAAAAAAAGAAATATGTGGAGTGTATGTGCCGGTGGGGACTCACCTAGAGAAGACGCCACATTGATTATTAGAGATCGCCTAGGGAGACAAACATTCATTATTATATAGATGAGAAGGGAGTTAGTAGTATTGGTCGAAAGGAACCAAAAATAAATCATTTTTCACAATCTTGATGGAGACTTGCAAAATTCCACCTTACCATTATAATTATTTTTGCAAGATTGATTAAAGTATGATATCTTTTAATTTTTATTAAAGAAAAATTAATCAAATTGGGCATAGTCGATTTTTATTTGAATCAAAATCGAACCAACCTTTTAATAATGGAAACATCAAACCAACTCTTGATTATTTAAAATTGATTTGATTTAATTTAGATAAATGTAAATTAACATGTACTTTAATTAAAATCACTTTGGATTTGAAATTCAAATTATATCTAAAATTTTTAACCTAAAATATAATAAATGTATTTAAAATTTAATTTCATCATAATTTAATAATCATAAATTACTTTAATAATGTTTATATATATATATATATATTGTAGACCCCCATTTTGGGGCACTTTCTTTCTCACCTTTCATGCAGGTTATTTGGCCAGGTGGCACGATCTCGGGAGACCACGTGGCATCTTTGGAGAGGCTGACAGAGAATCAGGTTAGTGCTTTGAGGAGCTATCAGAATTCGACACTTGTAAAAGGGATTTGGAAAGTTGCAGACTGTAGAGGTAGGGGACCCCCAGCTGAGAGCAGGAAGCTGTCTACATGAGGCATGCAGCTGAAGAGAGTGGTTGGGCAAGCCATGCTGGCTGACCGGTGAATAAGAGGGCAGAAGAGTGGCTGGCGAAAAGGGAGGACACCAAAGAAGAGGAGGAGGGGAGAGTCGAGGGGAGAGCCTTTGGAAAAGAGGTCCTGATCTGGGCATCTTCCGAAAGGGTCAGAAAAACAAGGCTTGAAGTCAGGTGAGCTTCCATCTGCGAGGAAGCTTTTCAGGTATGGACCCTGTTCATTACCTTCTCTATTTTGTTTTTGGATATCGATAAGATTCTATTTTGGTGTTTGGATGCGAGCATTGGAGATTTTATCATGTTCTTATGGAATCTGAGTTCATTTGCCTCCATGTTGTGCTTGATTTCTAACTTGGCTTTCAACTTGTTTACACCGACTATTTAAAACTGCTATCCTCTGTTTCTTGATTGTTTGCAAGTCATCCTCGATGCCTGGAGTATACTTACTCATTCTCTCTATTCTGGAAAATTTTGAGAGAAGATTCATCACATGCTTTTGATTTGTGGGGTCGTGCCTGCATTTTTTTTTTTATTTATCATTCCACCCGGGGAAGAATTCTGTCTGGCAGACGTCCCACTTTTTCCGGATGTCTCGCATCCGGAATTCTATCCGGCCGACGTCTCACCTTCTCCGGATATCTCGCATCCGGAATTCTGTCTGCCGACGTCCAACCTTCTCCGAATATCTCATATTCGAAATTCTGTCCGGTCGACGTTCCACCTTCTCCGGATGTCTCACATCCGGAATTCTATCTGGCCGACGTCTCACCTTCTCCGGATATCTCGCATCCGGAATTCTGTCTGCCGACGTCCAACCTTCTCCAAATATCTCACATTCGAAATTCTGACCGGTCGACGTTCCACCTTCTCCGGATGTCTCACATCCGGAATTCTGTTTGCCAACGTCCAACCTTCTCCGGATATCTCACATCCAGAATTTTGTCCGGCCGACGTTCCACCTTCTCCGGATATCTCACATTCGGAATTCTGTCCGGCCGACGTTCCCACCTTCTCCGGATATTTCACGTCCGGCGCCTGACGCCGGATGAGAGAAGAGGGCGATTCAACTTCCCCAGTCAGACATATCCGGATCCTCTGACAGCGCTTACCCGGAGAGCATCCAGCCGACAATTCAGATTTTCCGGACAGCTTGGCTTGTTAGACACTCAATTGATTGATTGATTGATTGATTGATTGATTGATTGATTTAGTTGTCATACATGATTGTTTCTATTCTGCCCTATGACATGCTTGAAATTATTCTTTAATTATGCACTAACCTCACTTTTTGATAGCGCATTGTGGCTCGTCACCCAAGTACGTATTTATTCCCATTATGGTATTTCTATATGCATGTTTTGATTTTCATATGTGCATGATAGTTCTGGGTATTCACTGTTTTACTCGTCCATTGTCATAATTGCTTCATTTTATTAGTAGAGACCCGACTTTAGGGACTTAGAAGGGTGCTACGATTTTTACCGTACATTCCTAATAAGTAACCTGACCCCCGAACCCGATCCGGTTTTTCGCATACCACCTTTTCCAAAATAAAGAGTTACACTTAGGGTTTTCTTTCTTATTTTGTTTACCCTTTTAAAAATAAAACAAAAATAAGTGGCGACTCCGAGTCATTTTTCTTAATCAATAAATATCATTTTTCGAAATCAAAATCGAGCTCGTCATCGAGTGGAAAACGCATGAGCAGAAATACGGGATCCACACACACACATATATATATATAAATAATAATAAATATAAAAGAAAACTCATACAGCATTGGCCAATTCTCATCGGTTCTAACTTGGAAGACTCTCACTGGAGGCTAGTAATTGCAGTTTGCAGAACCCGCCAAACCCAGATAAGGTTTTAAATTGTGCAATAAATGAGAAAAACAAATAATTACTAGCCTCCAGATATATATATATATATATATATATATATATATATATATATATATATATAATAATAATAATAATAATAAATATAAAAGAAAACTCATATAGCATTGGCCAATTCTCATCGGTTCTAACTTGGAAGACTCTCACTGGAGGCTAGTAATTGCAGTTTGCAGAACCCGCCAAACCCAGATAAGGTTTTAAATTGTGCAATAAATGAGAAAAACAAATAATGCTGCAGCCAAGGTGGACGGTCCAAGTTTGATAGCCCACGGAAGAGGAAACCATACCACTGTGGAACGATAGATGACGTAGGAAAATGGAATTATTGACATAAAGATGACGTGGCTAAATTTGATCACTAAAAATGGGGGGCGGTGGTGGAGGTAGCTTGAGGCACTGCTCGTGGTCTCTTTGTTGGGGGTTAGGTATGATATTTGATTACGTCTCTGTCCACGGTAGTAGGTAGGCCTTAGAAGTGGTCTCCTTCCATTCTCTTCCACCAGCCTTGCCCTCTCTTTCCTTTTTATAATCCACATTCATTTGGCTACTTAGCCTCCATTTTTGAGGAAAGATATATTGTATTGGTTTGATAACATATTTCATTCAACAATGTCGTCACTTGCATATAAAATAAAATATAAATCCTTGAATGTAAGTGCAAATATAAAAATTGAAATATTAACAGATAAGTATTATGTGTGATGGTTAGGTTTTATCACTCTAAACCTTGAGATTAGTAAATGCCCGCAAACAATGTGTTAGGGATTAGGGGATGATCAAATTTCATTAGGAGCCTTCTTCTAGCTAAATTCAAAATAATATACCATAAATTTAATTTTTTTTAAAAATTGATTTTTCAACATGATATCAAAACTAGATTTAACGGGGGTATGTTACCAAAAGACCACTGATTTTAAAAAATTGATTTTTCAAGATGATGTCAAAACTAGATTTAATGGGGATACGTTACCAAAAGAGTATTGATAGGTGCCACGATAACAATACTCATTTGCTCATTTCCAATACTTTAATATAGTAAAAGCCATGACGTAGGGAAAGAACAGGGCAGCGGAAAAAACTATAATATTTTCGCCTTTTTTTATTTGATTTACGAAACCATGAAAGCGATAGAATATATAGTTTAATAAAGGAGATGGTTGCAGGATTATAAGGTAAGAAATGAGCGGAGGATGAGATTTGCCGGCAGATGGCACGCGCTACCTATAAGGTAGTTCCCAAAACTGACCCATGACTCAAACCAGGAGCCAAAGAGGGCGCCTGTAGTTGACTTTTGGAGGTTTTCTCTTATTTGTACCTTCTCCAACAAAATCTCCATCTTTTTTAAAGTTTTATAATAATAATAAAAAAAAACAGAGGAGTTGATATAGTCCATGCTGTTCGTTTAAAAATTAAAGCTTTTTGAATATCAAATTTATGGAGTATAAAGGTTGAAAAGGGAAAAGGATACATAAAGTGTCATTGTCCGACATAAACTTAATAATATTACATTTGCTTTGAATTTTCAAACTTTCGGACCTGGCAAAGATGCTATTGATTTCGTGCATGAGTAAGCCTTGTTTGTTTAAGTAATTGTAATTTGCCAATATTAGGCCCATCAGAGGCATTTCTGATGGCATTTGGCTGACTTTATTCCTATCAAATTGGCTTATTTTACTCAACAATGTTTAGTGCCATGGGAAGGCAACCACTTAGATTTAATGTAAAAGCCAAAAAAAGGGAAAAAAAAAAAAGAGTGAGTCAGAGTTAGATATTGTCCGAACTTTGTTAAAATGTTCAATTGATTGAATATAAAATAATTAATTATCTAGTAATTTTGTTCAAGAATTTACCTTGATTATCAAAAAATTAAAAATAGAAACATTTATGAAAAAGATTTGAGAATTACAAATTTATTGATATATGTAGTGGAAATATAATTTTAAATTTATTTTTTATTTTCATTCATTTTTTAGAAATCAATTATAGTAGAAGAGTGAGATCTTAAAATTGAATTGATTTAGATTTAGGACTTGAGTTTAACAAGTGAGTTGAATCTCAAAATTTTTATATTTATCTTAATTTCAGGTGGAATAGATTAAAAGGAATTATCCAATTATTATTCTAAATAATTTGAAGAATGGAAAATATTGAATGTCACAAGTATTAATGGTAGGAAATCCATGATGCAAGGAATAAGGAAAGCGTGGCAAATCCTCCTCAGCCTCAAAACCAAATTCCCCGCAATTCACCAGTCACTGCCACATATTGTTATAGGACCCACTATTACTAATTGGCGCAAGCAGTAATTCGATGAGATTCTAAAACTATTTAAACAAAATTATTATAATGTGCAGTGCTAGAACATATGAGTAGGTTGGTCACGTGAAAAAATAAAATGAGAGCCATTGGATTAGAAGGATAGTTGGAGTGTGGTGGGGGTACGCAGAGGATAGGAGCTCCTTCACTTTGAAAGGTCCATCAATTTGACGCTTTCGCTTCACCCACCCCCTTACCTACTCCCTTCAAACTCGTCACCCTGAATCTCGCGGACCTACCCCTCAAAAGCGCCGTCACATTTCACGCCGTCAATATAGGACTCTCACCCACTCCCTCGCACTCGCCGACTCCCACCTAACGATTGCCGTCAGCCCGAGCCGGCGCTATTGCTTCACTCATTTCCCTATATAAACCCATCACTACACCCACCATCAACCATATCCACCATCCGCCACCCACCAGCCCTCAGGCACCATCCACCGCCACAACCATGGATCTCATACTCATAGAGAAAGCTCTGTTAGCGGTGTTCTGCGCTATAATTCTGGCCATCACCATCTCTAAGCTTCTGGGGAAGAAATTAAAGCTGCCTCCAGGTCCTCTGCCGGTGCCGGTTTTCGGGAACTGGCTGCAGGTTGGGGATGACTTGAACCACCTGAACCTCTCCGACTTAGCGAAGAAATTCGGGGACATTTTCATGCTGCGAATGGGGCAGCGGAACCTGGTGGTGGTGTCGTCGCCGGACCTGGCGAAGGACGTTTTGCACACTCAGGGAGTGGAGTTCGGATCACGCACCAGAAACGTGGTGTTCGACATATTCACCGGTAAGGGCCAGGACATGGTGTTCACGGTGTACGGTGAGCATTGGCGGAAGATGCGGCGGATCATGACCGTCCCTTTCTTCACCAACAAGGTAGTTCAGCAGTACCGCGTCGGATGGGAGGACGAGGCGGCGCGTGTGGTTGAGGACGTGAAGAAGAATCCCGAGGCCTCCACCAACGGAATCGTGCTGAGGAGACGGTTGCAGCTCATGATGTACAACAACATGTATAGAATCATGTTCGATAGAAGATTCGATAGTGAGGAGGATCCGTTGTTCGTGAAGCTCAAAGCCTTGAACGGAGAGAGGAGTAGACTGGCTCAGAGCTTCGAGTACAATTATGGAGACTTCATTCCCATTTTGAGACCATTTTTGAGAGGCTACCTGAAAATCTGCAAGGAAGTTAAGGAGAGAAGGTTGCAGCTCTTCAAGGACCATTTTCTTGAGGAGAGGAAGTAAGTTTTCTATTCCATTTTTTCAGGATTCTCCATTCATAAATTCGATTTTTTCCCTCTTTTGAACCTGATTTAGGGTTAAAATTAGCCAAATCCATAAATTTTCCACTTACAACGTAGAAAGTGAATTACATGGTCAACCTTCACTATTGGTACAAATCAAGAAAAGAAAATCTAAAATGGAAACTGTGATGGTCTGCAGGAAGCTGGCAAGCACAAAGAGCACAGATCACAACAGTCTGAAATGCGCCGTTGATCATATTTTGGATGCTCAGCAGAAGGGTGAGATCAACGAGGACAACGTCCTTTACATTGTGGAGAACATCAATGTTGCTGGTATATCCCCTTTCCCCTTAACTTGTCTCCTATAAATTTGTCTGTGTTTTTCGCGTTAGAAATCGTTCAGTCTCTTTTTCAATCATGGAAAATGATCATTGTTTTTTTACTCAATTTAATATTTAAATATTAGGTTGTCTTTATAGCATTTTATTTTTATGAAGTATTAAAAAATAAAAAAACTAATATATTATTTTTTTTATTAAAAAAAAATTATATATTTTGATTTTTTTTTATTTAATAAAAAATTTACAATAAATAATAAAAAAATAGAAAAACAAACCCTGGAGCCCATCTTTGACTCACGGGAGTAAGAGGTGTAAGAGGGTCATTACCCGACAATCCCATGGAATATAAGGGCGCTACGTGCCTCAATGGGAGTAAGTAATCATATGAGATCCCATGGGAGTAGTTAGATTCCTTTTTCGGATTACTTCAACTTTGCACCGTGGATTGGAGTTGATTTTTCAATTTTATATTTTGGACAAGGTCAGGACTGGGCTCCATGGATGGATTGGGAGTCGCTGTCCAATTGGCACCAGATAAGCTATAGCTTATACTAGCCTCTGAAAAACCAAAATAATTAATGGAGAGAGATAAGCTTTGAGGGAGACTACCAAGGGATAAATGTCAAGTGAGAGATGGGGTGCACGTGACATCATTGTTAATTTGTTCCCAATTCAACTCATGTGGTTGATAGAATAAGTGGGTTAGGTGTTAAAAGCTTGGGTTGAGTTGGGTTTACTTTAGCTTTCAAGCTCACCTACCACAGCCCAATCGGAGCCTCTGTTTGTGCTTTGGTGTTATGATTGCTTGTTTGTATGGTTGCCCAAGTTGTACCCTTTCTCAGATTAGGATAACTAAAAGTAAACAGGAGATAGAACCTTGATTTTGTCTCCCTTGTGGCTTGGAAAACTTCTAAACCTTGACTTTTCTATCTTAACCCTTCAAGAGTTTCTAAAATGAGTTCTTTTGTAGTGGGTACTAGTCAACTTTTAAGCATCGGTTGGCATGACTGAGAGATCATGAACTGCCACATCTCTTTATGGTTGGTTCTTTGGTTGGCTGTCAGATGGTGTCTTTTCAAAGTACGAATAGAACGATAAAACTGAGATGAGGCCTATTGTTTTTCTGGACTTCCCATTTTGTCCATGGCACCATGACCATATCTTTACCGACGTTGAACTACTTAACTACCCCTTTTTAAGCCATTTTCTACCATAGAAAAATCTCCTTTCCAATTATCTTTTTTATGTTGTATGAAACATCAACTAGACCACATGTTTAAGTTCCCAATTAGAGATCTAAAACAAAAGGGTTGACCCATCTTTTGTTAAGCTGCTGGGAATAATGTACACTTCCTCCATAGGCGACCTCAGACCATGACATAAAGTCAAATAGTCAAATAAACTGTAAAGATTTAGATTATTGGGTTGTGGATCAATACTGCATGTCAGGCTAACAACCCGAGTTTACCTTTAAATGATTCTTTCCTAACATTTTAAGAAATGGGTTGGGACTGGAACCGTGTTAATGTGAAAAATTTGTGTATGCAGCTATTGAAACAACGTTGTGGTCAATCGAGTGGGGCATTGCAGAGCTGGTGAACCACCCTCACATCCAGAAGAAGCTCAGGGATGAGCTGAACACTGTGCTTGGACCTGGCGTCCAAGTCACCGAGCCTGATATCCAAAAGCTTCCATATCTTCAGGCTGTAATCAAAGAAACTCTCCGGCTAAGGATGGCAATTCCTCTCCTGGTCCCCCACATGAATCTGAATGATGCAAAGCTAGGTGGCTATGACATTCCTGCTGAGAGCAAAATCCTGGTGAACGCATGGTGGCTTGCTAACGACTCTTCCAAGTGGAAAAACCCAGAAGAGTTCAGGCCAGAGAGATTCCTGGAGGAGGAGTCCAAGGTTGAGGCCAATGGCAATGACTTCAGGTACCTCCCGTTCGGTGTTGGAAGAAGAAGTTGCCCTGGAATCATTCTTGCTCTGCCAATTCTTGGTATCACAATTGGACGTATGGTTCAGAATTTTGAGCTCCTCCCTCCTCCTGGACAGGCCAAACTTGACACCACAGGAAAGGGTGGGCAGTTCAGTTTGCACATCTTGAAGCATTCCACCATTGTGGCAAGGCCAGTAGAAGCTTGAATTTCCCACTCTCCACTCAATATCTTCCTTCCCCCTTCCCCCCGCCCACCCTTTTTTTCTTTTTTTTTTTGTCCTGTCACTTTTGAGGTTTTTAAAGATGAAGATGGGAAACTATTATGCTTCATGTGGTTTGTGACTGTAAGTAAATCTATGAATTTGCAATAATTTCATGTTATTCCTTCTTACTTTCCCACTTTTTCATGTTGCCACATCTTTCCATGTCCAAAATGTTTCTTCAATTGGTACCATGACCTTGTGGGTTACTAGTATCTTTTGCCGCAGCTACGTGGCAAGATTCATACCATGTCCCGCAAAAGGTTAGGGCATGGCGGTAGCCGGTAGGTATGCTTTTATCATTGGAGTGGTTGAGGCATTTTATCAAACACTTGGAGGGAAGAGCTCTTTCAAGGTTTGCAACCTTAGACGTGTGACCATGGTACGATGGCATTCGTTTCCGATGTTGGCACACTCATTTGAAAGCATTGATAGCCCACAGCACAGGGGTTGGTGTAGCGTCGGCTGGATGGGGGCAGCAAATGCACCAACGGTCAGCACGCAAGATGACTGTGACGCCGGTCATCTACGCGGCATCGCATAGTCTTAGGCAGGGAGGGGAGCGACGTGGTGCGCACTGCAGCACAGCCAAGTGCACACAGGCGGCAACCGATTGGACTTGGAATCTTTGGTCCGTGCCAAAATGAAATCCGGTGGGCTTTCATAGTAGTATTTAGAAGTCTGGGTAAACTATGAAGCTTTTAAGCTTTTCCTAGTAATTTTGAAAATAAAGTATCCCCCCGTGAACAGGCCAAAAGTTTGATTCACCTCAATAAAAATTAAGTGCCTCTAAATTCAACCACCTGTAAATACCCCGAGGTTTCCTATACCTGGGAAGATTTGCATAGAATATAAAAAATCTCTTACAAGTAAGAAAAATAACTAGTCATATATCTTTAAATTTTTGCTCTGCATGCAATTCAATTTTTACTTTGCACCAAAGACTACAAAAGAAAGAAAGAACAAAAGTAATTTCTTGAAAGTTTCATGATCAAGGAACCTACAAATAGCTCCTCCTAATTGAGAGAAGGGCAAATCATCCTCTTCCATTGATTCCTCTCTATATCCACCAAGCCGATGAATAAAAATTCAATTATTAATGGAAGAATTTTAGCACCTTCATGTTTTTAACATTTAGGGCTTATTTGGTTCTTGATCGGGTAATAAGTTACATGGGCATCACATACATCAAGTTAGGTTAAGGTCACGATAACATATTAGATAACTAAGATGACCTAATTCGTGGAGTATCTATGAAAATTAAGTGAAACATATAGGATGACTTGACCAATGAGTGATTTGCACACTAAGGACCTTCCCAAGGCTTGTTAAATTATTGTTTGATGACAAGTTGTACGGGTATATCATGCCATAAAAACCAATATGATGTATCAAACCAAAATGACTTATAACTCTTTTGGGAATAATTTTGAAAAGGAATAAAAGTGTTTTCTTGTAGAAATTAGGTGATAGTCAATTTTTTTTTTAAATCACTTTTAAAAATCTAAAAAATCATTTAAAGTGATTTTTACACCATCACTTGAATGACTCTTTAAAAAATCACCTTTTGTTATACTATATTTGATAAAAAAAAAAAAAGCTATTAAAACATTTTATTTTTATTTTTATTTTTATTTTTGCTTATATCCAACACAAGTGATTTTCTTTTTAAAAAAGTTTCCAATTGAAGCACTACCGACAAAAATGCTTCAAGCTAAAAGTGCTTTAATCAAAATCATTCCCAAACATGCTCTTAATTGACAAAATATTGTTACACACGCAAGTGCATTAGAAATTAGATATATATCACATTTAATAACTTTTCTAAGATTTGTTTGACTTTTGATTATGCAACAAGTTATATGAGCACGCAATGTCATATGTATCAAGGTTAGGTTAGTGCTAGACTAAGACAACAAAGATGATGTAGTAGATAACCAACATGACATAATTAACCATATATTGCATAAACAAAAGTAAGCATATTAGAAGGAAAATTATATGGTATGACTTTTAAAAAGATATTATCACACCTAAGGACCTTCCAAAGGCTTGTTTGACTTTCAATTGGATAAAGTCAAGCGAGCACAAGATGAAATTATGTAGAGGGGGCATGCATCAAGTTTATCACTATTAGAGAGCGAAAATAATGTGGTAGACTTTGATAGCCAAGATAGTCAGATTAGTAAGGTATTGCTTGCATAAAAGCACATTAGAAGAAGAAATATATGGCATGACTTGATTAATGAGCTATGGTCACACCTAAGGGCCTTCCAAAGGCTTTTCTTTACTATTAATTAGATAGCAAGTCACATGGGCACATAATCAAATCATGTAGACATAGCATGTATCAAATTTGGTTACTATTGAACAACCAATATAACATGTGAGACAATTAAGATGACCATATTAGTAATATATTGCATAGACAAAAGTATATTATATGAAGGAATGTATGATATGACTTGATTAATGAGATATCCCATCTAAAGGCCTTCTTGAGATATTTTCCCTTTTGATGAAGCCATGAATCTTCATCTAGACTCTTTCCATTCATCAAGATAGAAGCATCAAAATAAATAATTATAATCATTTATGTTCTTTTTGTCCTTTCTAAGAACTTAATACTTTTTAACTTTTAACAAAGAGATTTGATTAATTATTAGTAAAATAGATACTATAGCCCTTCAAAACACATCTAGAGACCTTCCTAAGGTTAGTTACATGAGCACGTCATGCCATATATTTTAAGGTAAGTTATTGTTAGGCAACTAAGATAACACGTCACACAACCAAGTTTAATTGATTAGTGATACATTGACATGTACCAAATATATTGTAGACTATAATATGCAACATGATCTGATTACTGTAATATTGTTACACTTAAGAACTTCCTAGGGCTTATTTGGTTCTTGATTAAGTAACAAGTTACATGGGCATCACATACATTAAATTAGGTTAAGGTCAGGATAACGTATTAGATAACTAAGATGACTTGATCTGTGGAGTATCTATGAAATTAAGTGAAACATATAGGATGACTTGACCAATGAGATATTTTCACATTAAGGACCTTCCCAAGGCTTGTTTAATTATTGTCTGATTACAAGTTGTATGGATATATTATGTCATAAAAACCAATATGATGTATCAAACCAAAATGACTTATAACTCTTTTGGGAATAATTTTGAAAATGATCAAAAGCGCTTTCTCATAGAAATTAGGTGATAGTCAATTTTTTTAAAATCACTTTTAAAAATCTAGAAAATCATTTAAAGTGATTTTTACACCATCATCGGATGATTCGTTAAAAAATCACCTTTTATTATACTATATTTTATATAAAAATTCTATTAAAACATTTTATTTTTATTTTTATTTTTACTTATATCCAACACAAGTGATTTTCTTTTAAAAAAAGTTTCCAATTGAAGCACTACCAACAAAAATGCTTCAAGCTAAAAGTGTTTTAATCAAAATTATTCCCAAACATGCTCTTAATTAACAAAATATTGTTACATACGCAAGTGCATTAGAAATTGGATATATATCACATTTAATAACTTTTCTAACATTTGTTTGACTTTTGATTATGCAGCAAGTTATATGAGCACGCAATGTCGTATGTATCAAGGTTAGGTTAGTGTTAGACTAAGACAACAAAGATGACGTAGTAGATAACCAACATGACATGATTAACCATATATTGTTGATTCGTCCCCGACAACAACGTCATTTGATTTGTTTCCAACAACGACGCCATTTGATTCTTGCACTAGACGGGTGTTATCAACAAAATTTATAAAACCTAAATCACCTTATACTAGGGTAGCATGACTACTATAGTATAGTGGCTCTAGGATCGTCCACAAGGATAGATTTTCTTCGTACAAGTGACTTTAGTGAAGGTAATGAAATGGTGCTTTTCCTTATGAAAATTAACTTTTAAAGAAAATGGAATTGTGGTTGAAAAAGTTGATTTTAAGTTAAGCAAAAATAACAATTGAAATTAACTACAAAGAGAATGTCTCTTGGAACTTTAGGTCACTAGGATCGGGTTCCTTAGGCAAAGGGGGAGATTCCGGATCTTCTCCGCGCATTGGGGACAATAACATAAAGGATTATCTCTCAAATCGGTTTTGTATTTAGCAATTAAGATTTAATCCAAACAGTTCATGAAAAATGGTAGTTGCTTCCCATTAATGGCTTCAAACACTAAAGACCCTCACCTTGAACCACCTTTGAATGGCTCGTATTTGATAACTAATGAACATCCATGGATCTAGTAATAAGCATCCATAGAATCCGGAAGGCTTACCAAGTATTGGTCATTCAAGGTGATTCTCACCTTGAACCACCTTCCAATAGCTCATACTTGATAACTAATGGACATCCATGGATCTAACAATAAGCATCCATAGAATCCGAAAAGCTTATCAAGTATTGACCATTCAAGGTGATTCTAAGGGATTTAAAGTTAAACCTTGAAATAAAAACCATTAATGGTTAACAACTACCTTTATTTAAAGCAAGGAAAACTCTCACCTTTGCGTTCAGGTCCTTCACCTAGTTTCCATCACTCTAAGAAATGTAAAACTTAGCCACTCATCACCTGAGAAATCATCCTCAGATGTTGTTTGGTTAACAAGAAAAATGAAAACAAAATGAGAAAGAAAGACAGAGCAATGACTCTATATATTTCTTTCTACAGGAATTATAAGTGTTCTATCCCTTAAAAGATTATACAAAAATATATTATATAGAGAAGTCTTTCCAACCCCCCTTTATAGTTCATAACCAAGAAATCCTATCATTGGTTGATTACAAGGAGAAAATAGTAATTTACACAAAAATCTGGAGATAAAAATCTAATGGAGTCGGTGCATAGGAAGATTTTGCAGACCATGCGAAATTCATTTTTGCTGCATTTTGTGGTTTCGCAGGGTAATTTCGCATAGTGTGTGAAATTGTCCTTCACTCAGTCCTTCAGCTGCTCCTCCTCTTGATTTCGCATGCTATGCGAAATTTTTGCATAGACATGCGAAATTGTTACATGTTGGATTTCTTCCTCTGGTCTTCTTCCTTGCATCTCTGATTGGCTTGGCAAAGGGTTAGGAAGTGCTCCAAAATTCGGATTCTTCATGTATTTGAGCTTCAACTTGCATTGCCATGGATTGCACAAAATTCTCCCTTATTCTTTACTTGTTTCAATGATAAAAAAAGCTACCAAAAATAGCCAAAAACTGATTAGTAACCTTTGCTAGGTTCCTTAATATGCCAATTGAGTTAAAAAATATTTACTACTTAAAAGTGTTTAAAACAGTTAATTTCAAGCTATAAAATAACACTTTTTGAGTAGTAATCAATTGTATAAACAAAAGTAAGCATATTAGAAGGAAAATTATATGGTATGACTTCTAAAAAGATATTATCACACTGTAGACCCCCATGTGAGGTCTGCTTTGCTGCAGCCAAGATTGACAGGTGTCACCACCTTAGGTGGCCATGTGTCACTCCGAGATGGGCTGTGGTGGAATCAAAGTAGTGGTTTTGAGAACCACTAGGGGAGGGACATTTGGAGGAAGGTTCTAGAAGGAGGAGCGTATTTGATTTTTGCTGTGAGGACGTTGCCAGCTGCATGTGGAGGTGAGTGGAGGCTGCAGGCTGGTAGTGGAGGACTTTTGTTGGCTGTTGCTGCAGAGGCCGTTAGGAGGGCAAATCCGGAAGGTGGCGGGGATCTTTTAGAAGGCAAGAAAAGGAGAAAAAAGAAAAAGGAGGGTGCGGGAGTGAGGGAGATTTTTAGAGAGAAAGTTTTCTGGGGAAAGCGAGCAAGAGGAGCGTAAGAACTCAGCTGGTTCTTCTTTGTGAGAGGAGCCTGGTAGTTGCAGGAGCAAGAAAGAGGCCTTCAGGTATAGTCATTTATGGTTTTCTCGTATATTCTCACCTTTGATATTTCTCTTATCCCATTTCTCTGTGATTTCATTTTAGTTTGTTGGGTTGTCTTGTTTTGAGGATTACTAGTTTAACATATGGAGAACTTGTTGTATTTTTAAAGCTTTACTCCAGCAAACATCTTCCCTTTTAAACCCACTGATTGTTGAACCTATGACTTTATGATTGAGATGGGTTCAACATGATAGTTAAAAGCTTCATTTCTTCTTCCCTTTCTTCTGTTATGGTTTTCTCGTTCCCTTTGCTTCTTTCCTGGGTATGCACTCTGGGTTTTGGGTTTGGAAGAAGCTGGTTATAGCAAGATTCTGACATTATGGGGAAATGGTTGACGGGCTCTGTTTTCCCACGTTGATTCATTTTGGAGATTGATTTGACTGTTGGTGATTTTGGGAATGCTTGATATTATATTGAGATAGCAAGCAGCTAACAAGGGTTGCCTCTTGGAAAGGTAGTCATTCTTTCATGATGATTCTGGCACATTTGAGCAACTGAAAGAGTTGAGCTCCAAGCGTAGGGGATGAAGGAGACATCTGGGGTTTCTATGCGGATATTACGGTGATTTATCGCAAAAGTCATATACTGGGGAATAGCAGAAATGAGAAATCAGAGCTCCAAGATTATCAATGAGGAAAAGGATGAGTTGGCATCTTTTTGTTCAGTATATTCCAGCACTGGTTGCCCCCATTGGAATCTCTTCGGTCACCACCTTCAATGTATTCTCTTCATATATCCCATGGTTCCATCACACCCATCTCCATGTTCATATCTCTGATTTTCATCTCACCACTCATACTTTGATCTTCCAATGTTCAACAACCCCATTTTCTTCCTACCGCTTTCACCGTTTCATGCAATCATTCACAACCCATATTTTCCATATTCGTCACTCTCATTTCCATGTCCATGTTTCCCATCCATTCAATGCCCTTAGACCGTTTCTTCTCATTACCTTCCAATCATTTTCTACCATATGCCCTCTCTCCGCCATATTACTGTGGTGTGCAGTGACTATGAAGTTGAAGGAGACCTGATATCGCCTGTGTCATTTGAATCTCCTATAGACAGTCCTGTTCATGGCAATCATTTAGTCTCAACAGTTACAGGAGGGAGCAGGGTGCTTATTGTTACTGGCTGAGAGATGGCTCTGTCCTCGAACGATGCCGCCGGCGGCGAAGCGCCTCCGCCATCACCGGAATGCTAAGCAACCATTGAAGCCCCTTTTGAAGATATTTTTACCTGTTTTCTTTCATGTTCTGCCTCCATGGTTTCTTCTCTGTGGTGGTTACATTCTCGTTTTTGAATCTTGTTCTATGCATGGACTGTGAGGAGGAGAGGTCCTGTAGATAAATCAGGTGCAGCAATGTTCCGGAAGCTGGAGCGTAAGAAGCCTTCTGATTTGAAAGTGGAAGTTACTGCTCCTCATGCTCCCTCTGTCATGAGGATTCGTGAGGATGACCTTAAGAAGAAAGATGAGAAAGCTCCAGAAAGAGGGGAGAATGAGAAAAATAGGTTCACAAAGCCAGAAACAAGGCGAGTCCTCTTCACTAAGAATTCAGATGACAAGATGAATAAGTTTGGTGGATTCAGGTCCGGATCTCGTGTGGTTCCATGTCGAGAGGAGGATTCTGAGACTATTGTTGAAGTGGGTAACACTACTGAGGTTCTGCATAGAAACCATAAAGGGTGTGAGGATCTATCTCTGATCCGTAAGCAGCTTGTTCAAATTGAAAATCAGCAATCCAGTCTGCTAAAAGTTTAGTTGGCACATGGAGGATACGAATTGAACCTGAAATGAACCCTGTTCTATGGATGACTTCCCCACCTGGTAAACCACTGGTTGAAGCCCTGTGCCTGGGCATAGCAAGTACAGTGAAACCACCTTTCCAAAGCAGCATCAGTTCATGGTGGCAGCAGCAGTATCACCACCACTAGCAGCAGTAGCAGGAGCTCCTGTAGAGATGGCAGCCAAGGGCTTATTTTGATTAATTGAAAGAGGGGGTTTAGACTTCTCTACCATTTGGTTGGACCAGAAGCATTTGGCCAAGGGTTCGCGTCAATCAAAACAAAATGGTACTCCTGCTGCTCCAAAAGAAGCTGTCATTTTCACCACCCTAGCCGTCATTGTGCACCACTCTAGTTGGATTGGAAATGAGCATTCCTTTGTCCTTGTAGCATCTCCTTTCCTGTTCAAATTCCTTTATTCATACCCATAATGCACTCTATCCCCTCTATCCCCATGCATGTCATCATTCTTCCTAACCTCCGCCCAATCACTTCTTTTATTTTAAGCATAAATAAACCCTTTCCTAAAGCTATCCTCCAGACGGGAATCCCTAAAAAAGGCCTTATTTTCCTTTGCCACACTCAGTTCTCACAGGGATGGAGGTTTATCTTGCGCTCAGTGGGGCCCATGTGTTTTGCCGCTTTGACCATTGGAAATGGTAAAATTCCATTAACGGTGAAAGAAACGGGTTTGATTTTATAGGCGCATGAGGGTTTCCCTCTGCTTTCTCCATGCATTCAGCCATGAACCAGAAGTTTAATTTGAAGGATTTCCTAGTCGCCTCAAGCTATCAAAGTGGTCAACATGATTGACGCATTTAGGCTCCAGAAGAAATCATTATTTGACAAGAAGCAGTGCGTCACTTACATGAAGACATGCCTCAAATTGCTGACATCTGAGTTCACTGGGGAGAGTATCCGAGTTTCTGAGACTTACCTAGCTGAGTATTGACGCCGAAACGGAGATATGGTTTAGTAGAAGCTGCCTGTTCAGTTTTTTTTGCTACTCTCGAAGAGGAGGTTGCAGAAGAGTTGACATCACACGTAGCAATCATTCTACAACACCTTCTATGTGCTTTTAGGAGATGTCAGAAAAGGAATCTTCGAATCTTATATGATGCTATGGGCACTAATTGCTGGTGGCAGTGGTGCCAAGAAAGTGGTAACTTCAGCTCCATCATATTTTCAAGTTATTGAGTACCCCAGAAAAAGAATTGATGCCTAGTTCACAAGGTTCCTCATTCGCTTGGTCGCCTTTGGGTACTTTTGATCAGTTCTCACCCATCTCCAGTTTCAATACACTCATTACCTTGCGGTATTTTTCAAGCTCCATTGGAGTTTCAGAAGAGGCATGCATCTGGCAACCGAGGTGTCCCCAAGTTCAGAATTCTACTATTGCATGAGTTGCATGGTCACTTTTGACGTGCAATTGTGGTGACCGCGTACCCTTTATTTTCATTTCATTATCCTTATTTTAAAATAAATCGTCAAATTCCAATTTTCAAATGGTTTCTTAATTTCTAAATTCTTCAAATAATTTTGACTTTTTTTTAGTTCTCATCCTTAGTTTATTTTTAGGACCTAAAAATCCTATTTTCAATAAAATTTGACTGTCATTTTCTATTCGGCAAGCAATTTTCAAATCTTTCATGATCTTTTAAAATGTTTTAAAAATAAGCAAGACTTTAATTTTGTAATTCCAATTAATGGAATTTACGGAATTACTTCATGCAAAATAAAACGGGCTTTGGTGGGGGCCTGACATAAGTGATTCTATAATTGATTGATTGATTAATTTAATTGCCATGTATGATTGATTTATCCTGTTATCCGACGTGCATGCTATTATCCCTAAATTGTGTACTAACTCTCTCTCTTGATAGCGCTTGGTGGCTTGTCGCCCAGGTACGCATCCACTCATTTTCTTGTCTTTCTATTTGCATGTCTAGATTCTCGCCTGTGCATGATCACTCTGAATATTCATTGATTTACTCATCAATTGCCACGTCAGCTTCACCTTATTAGTAGAGACCCATTTTTAGGGACTTAGAGGGGTGCTATGGTCTTTACCGTACCTTCCCGATAAGTAACCTGACCCCCGAACCCGATCCGGTTTTTCGTAGATCACCTTTTCCAAATAAGGAGTCACACTTAGGGTTTTTCTTTCTTATTTTGTTTACCCTTTTAAAAATAAAACAAAAATAAGTGGCGACTCCAAGTCAGTTTTCTTAATCAAATAAAAATCAAATTTTCAAATAACAAATCGAGCTCGCCATCGAGTGGGAAACGCATTGAGATTAGATCGAAATGCGGGGTCCACACACACCTAAGGACCTTCCAAAGGCTTGTTTGACTTTCAATTGGATAGAGTCAAGTGAGCACAAGATGAAATTATGTAGAGGGGACATGCATCAAGTTTATCACTATTAGAGAGCGAAAATAATGTGGTAGACTTTGATAGCCAAGATGGTTGGATTAGTAAGATATTGCATGCATAAAAGCACATTAGAAGAAGAAATATATGGTGTGGTTTGATTAATGAGCTATGGTCACACCTAAGAGCCTTCCAAAGGCTTTTCTTTACTATTAATTAGATAGCAAGTCACATGGGCACATAATCAAATCATGTAGAGATAGCATGTATCGAATTTGATTATTGTTGAACAACCAATATAACATGTGAGACAATTAAGATGACCATATTAGTAATATATACTACATACAAAAAAGTATATTATATGAAGAAATGTATGATATGACTTGATTAATGAGATATTTTTCCCAAGATATTTTCACTTTTGATGAAGCCATGAATCTTCATCAAGACTATGCATTCATCAAAATAGAAGCACCAAAATAAATCAAAATAAACCAGTAACCACTTTTTCCCTTTTTGTAACAAATTGGCAATGTTCAAGAAGATATTCCACAACTCTCTTTGAAAATGCATATTACTAGCTTATGTGAAAATGGGGTAGAAATGGAGAAGGAATCAATGAAAGAGAGAATTGAGGAAACATATACTACTTTCTCCCTACATTTTCAAAAGAATTTCATCCCTTTCAATTATCATGATTGTTATTTTTTGGGACATATATTCAACAAAAATAATAAAATTGGACTTGACACATAATTTTGTGCACATTCACTGCATTTCATGCTTCACAAAAAAGTCCCAATGTTTCATTGAGAAAAAGAGGTTAAATAAATATTGATGCATCATACTCCAAATGCCTTGTATATTAAAATAAATTCAAACACATCTGGGTCATGCCAATACCCAAATTCTCCCATATTCTATTTAAGGTTGTAACTTGATGGGTTTGTCCAATTCAATTATTGACCATTTTTAATATTTAATTTGAGTTTAAATTAAATTTTCTTTTTCTAAATTTAAACTTAATTTGAGATTTAGGTGACATTTGTTTTCTTGAATTTTGCTGAAAAACAATTTATTTTTAAAATTAAAATTTTTTTTTTACTTTTTATTTATTTATTATAAACTATTTATTAAATAAAAAGTTTCAAAATATGTGATTTTTTTTTAAATAAAAAAAATAACATATTAATTTTTTTTTATTTTTAATAATTAATAGAAATAAAATTGTAAAAAACAAAAAACCTAATATCTAATTCTATTAAACATTAATGATCTATTTAAAATTAAGGTAAAAAACAAAGGTGAATAACCTGATCCTACCTATCAGATTTAACATCTTTATCATATTTATAATTTGTATTATCATGGATAATAATATTTATTTTATTTTAACTATAATATCAAATTACAATTATATCATATAGAAAAATGCATAGATTTTGATTTGATTTTTAGTTAGAGGTGGGATTGGGTTGGTGTTAGGGTTGATTTGTTCAAACCTAGTAATCTGAAAACAAAAACAAAATATTACATTTTCTTCCCATTTTCAAACAAACAAAAAAAAAAAACTAAATCTCATCCGAAATAAAAATAACAGTATCATTTGAATCTAAAAAATTCTGTGTTTCGAAGATATGGAAAAGAAAAAAAGAAATGTAGGTCTGATCCAGGCCCCCAAATCAAAGCCCCGAAAGGCATCAGAGAGAGCAGACATGATGACCTTAGAATTCAATCTCTGTGCACATTACCATGCTTCCTTCATTATTTCTACATCCAGAGCATCGGCTTATTGTACACAGATCACCATCCTCACAAGATTTAACAACAAACAAACAAAAGAATCGGTTGAGAAAAAGAATCGAAGCACAAAATCAAAACATCTATTGAACAAGAATACCCCCTTATCTGAGATTTGCTCATAGCCCCAAACGATTATTTATAGGCGATATGAGAGACCTGCTAGGGTTTTGCACCTGAAATCACGATAAAACCGCTCTTATCTCTCTAAATAACGGAACTGCACCTCTACTTGCTTTATTGGGCCATTTCGTGTTGACCCAAAACTGGACTGGACCGGTCCAATATAAGGAGAATATCGGGCCCATGCAGAGTTGATATATTAATTTTCGGGATTAAGTTAAAAGTCAATTAGATTGCATTCGATGTGGATTTTTCTTCTTGCTTACCGATGAAAAACTAGTTGTATATTGTGCTATGATTGGTTCCGCGACCATTCATTACCTAACTCGTATTGGACTAAAGGATTGGGCTACAGTTGCCTGAACTAGGTTTGGGCCTGGCCTCGGCAGAGTAGGGTCCATGCTTGTTTCTTGGGCTTCACCTACCCTTGACACTGGGCTCGGTTGGGCTGGGTCTAGCCTAGCCCCTTCAACTTGACTAGCCCAAAGCTCATCCCTTAATTTTATAAAAATTAAGATAAAAAGCAATAGGTTTTGTTTATGGTACGGACGGGCTGCTTTGGCATAACTGATTGCAAAACATCATGCGTGTAGCAAGATCACAATGAGCCCATTTGGCAGTGATTTTCAAAAGTGTTTCTACCCTTAAAAACACTTTTAAGTGTTTTTGGGATGAAAATAAGGTGTTTAGCAAATTTTTAAAAACACTTCTGAAAATCTAGAAAAACACTTAAAATGATTTTTAGAAAATTACTTGATAGGTTTTTTTTCTAAAAAAAACACTTCAAAAATTTTAAAATATTCCAAAAATACCCCCAAGTGATTCCCAATACCTCCCTTTCCCTTTCACTTACCTTTCTCCTTCGTTCTCCTCCTCCATCGCTCTCCATCTGAAAGGCGCTCCACTTTCATTCGATATCATTTATCTGATCAAAGATAACCCTCTGTTCTTTTCTTGTTTTTCTTTTCCTTGTTTTTAATGTTTGATTATCTTGCAATGTTTGTTAGGGTTTTGGGTTTTAGGATTGTTTGGTTAGGAGGAAAGTATGAGAAAATGAAATGGTAAATCAATAGAGCAGTCGAGTCTCATTTCCCGGTACTTCTCTCTTTAAAACTCTCATTCTCTATTTTGGTTCACATATGCAATCGCTTTGTTTAGGGTTTTTGGTTCACATATCTCTAAACCACATGTCTTCGATGTGATCGAGATCGTCATATATAACCCAGGAGTAGAGGAGGATCCAACTTGTGGACCGCTGATCGATTCCGTTGCTTTCAGGGCTATGTATCCTCCCAAACCTTCCAGTAGTGAGTTTTTATGGTTTGATTCGTTTGAATGCATATAAGCATATTGCATACTGCATACACATTATTTATAATTTTTTTAACCATTTGGTACAAGTATATAGTAGTTATGGCACTATGGTCACCTGCATTAGGTCCCCCCTTATATATTGGACCACTTGTTTCAGATTGGGGCTCATTATATAACTATTTGTGGGTAGGTTTGAAGGCCCCGTTTTCCACTTTGCCTTATAGGTATTTGTTAAGGTTTACTCCATTCTATGAAATACTGTGAACCCTAATTAAATTTTTGGGTTGATCCGATTATGTTTTTTCACTCTTTCTGGTAAGGAACACCTTTGTACATGCATTATTGCATTTCCAGGAGCTGTAATATGGTGCTCGATATCTCTCATTTATAACATTTCAGACCATTTTTTGAGGTGGGATGATCCCGCTTATGTCGGGTAATGGGTCGCCCAAACCCTAACTAACATTGCAAGATAATCAGACATTAAAAACAAGGAAAAGAAAAACAAGAAAAGAACGGGTTATCTTCGATCAGATAAATGATGTCGAATGAAAGTGGAGCGCCTTTCAGATGGAGAGCGATGAAGGAGGAGAACGAAGGAGAAAGGTAAGTGAAAGGGAAAGGAAGGTATCGGGAATCACTTGGGGGTATTTTTGGAATATTTCAAAATTTTGAAGCGTTTTTTTTTAAAAACACCTATCAAATGATTCTCTAAAAATCATTTTAAGTGTTTTTTCAGATTTTTAGAAGTGTTTTTTAAAATTTGCCAAACACCTTATTTTCATCCCAAAAACACTTAAAAGTGTTTTAAGGGTAGAAACACTTTTGAAAATCATTGCCAAACGGGTTCTAAAAGTGTTTTTAAGGGTAGAAATACTTTTGAAAATCACTGTCAAACGGGCTCTAAATCACGTGTTTAATATGATATCGAATCACTACCAAAAGAGGCAAAGCCAACCAAGGTACAAACCCCTAAAAAAATGTTAAAAAAAAATAAAAATAAAATTTCACTTCTCACAAGAGGGAATCAAACCTCCGACTAGCTTCTACTCCTACCGAAAAGTGTCGAAGCTGAGCCATTGGGTTAAAACTCACATCTTTTATAATTGGCAAAATTTAATTTATGGATCTGAGACCATCCAATTGGTGAAGCCCATTACCCAAGCCGCTCACCCCTGGGCCCAACTAGGGCATTTCAATTGGACGAAATTACCCTTTCGTTTCTCATCAAAGACTCATCAGTCCTCCCAGTGTCAGAATTTTCCCTCCACCCAAACACACAAATTTGGAGGTCGGTGATCACCGCTGCAATCTTCAGGTGATCTCTTCCTCTGATCATTATCATCATTGTCATCGTTTTTCGGCTTCAGTGCCTGACCAGTGGAATTCTTTTACTCAATTTCCAACGGAGACTTTTCAGATAATCTGAATTCAGCTTTGACCGCGAACGCTTCTCAGAATCTCAGCCGTCGTTAACCAGAGAGATTCGGAGTATTATGTATGGAAAAAAAAGGATAATTCGTTATAGTCTTAGTCTATTCTTGGTTTTGAGTTTGATGGTCAGAACACTTTGATTCATTTCATGTCCATACCGACTCAGAAAGCTTCTTCTAAAGCTGCGACATCTTGAATGCCTCAACTCCTCAACCCAAAATCCTTTTCTCTATCTCATATAGTCTTGTGGTGTATTCAATCCACGTTGTGGTCCTTTTGTGGATTGGTACCAAAATCTCTTGCTTTAGGTTGGATTATGCTCATAGAGTAGGATATCATTATGTCTAGGTTTGAGTCTCTCATGTTTAATTTTGTCATTATCATTTTCTTCCTTCTTTTTCTTTGGAAGGACCATTTACAAATTGTTTGAAAATGACACTCAACTTAAAAATTTGGCGTGCCAGTGCTGTTATTCATCACTCATAGACTTGCAATTGCCTTTCCTTCTGCTCTACTGCCATGCTCATGATCAAGATGTTTTGACAACTATGCCTTAGCCCTCCATTTTGTTTCTTGTTAGGTTGCAGATTTTGAATTCCTCCATCTTTATTTTTCAGAATTTATAGGATTAGAATTTTGGACTGCTAATACGAGTATTTAATTTAAATCATACTTCCCCTTCCCTCAATAAAGTTTTCTTATGAAGTTGATTCCCAGATTTCCTAAATTCTGCATAATATTAGTGGAATTCTTTGCATTAGAGTACTATTGCATTCCCAACTTATGCAATTTAGCAGTGAGAATAACTAAAAACACTTCTAATGAATTTTCATATCCATCATAATGAATTTTGCAGATAATCTTGACTCTTGAGCAATTGGATTTATGGTAACTATTCACCTCCATCTGGATATTTGTTTTAAATTTTCAAAAGTTTGGCAAATCATGTTAGGTGGGTGGTAGTTTTTGTTCTATTTTCACTGCATGTGAGGAGAAAGGTTGTGTATCTTGCAATGCTGCAATGGATGGGAGGATCAAGGCGGAAAGTGACAACTGTAAGTGCAGTTGGAATTTAACTTCTACTGAGTTTTGTAAGCTGTAATTGTCAACTGATCAAGAATTCATTGATCTTAGGTTGGTAAAGAGTCGTTCAATTCTCTAGTTTTAAAAATGTTTGTTCTATGTGATTGTAAGTATTTCAGTACATGATTAAGTTCATGAAGAGCAAAGTCCAACTAAGTCATTTTATAGATTAGCAGATGTTGGCTAGAAGTAATGACACTTTCTACAGTAGGCCACTGCAATCAACCTTAACTAATGGTGGTTTGCTTTCCCAAAGAAACACTAAACTGGGCATTCCATGATTTTCTTACTGTAACATATTCTTTACAACACATCTCTGAAACAACAGCATAACCAGTTACACTAAAGTAAAATGCTTCTTTTCCCATTTTGCTCAAGATATATGAGTTTGCACCTCATGTGCGTGTTGGTAGAGAAACTCTTGATGCTTCACTTTTTCATCAGTAATTTGAGATATTTGTCATTCAAGTATACTGTGACGTGTATGATTATTATTTTTTTGTTTTATTCATTTATTTATTTTTTTGTTTTGTGCATGATATTGTTTCTTGTGATGAAAATGGGGAATGATTCAGACAAGAAAGTCAACACAAAAGAGGTATAGGAGATATGTTAATTTTCTTTATGTTTGCCTCAAAATTCATAAATCTCATTGGTCTAGCATGTAAATTTGCTCTGAAGGATTACAGTATTCCATGGATTACAGTATTATCATGGAATATAAAGCTCACAGTTATGTTGATGCTAATTGTTGTTGCATGCTTATTTTAAAATTCGAAATGGCATCAGATGCAGTAAATAGACCAGTCTTTGCCCTAACTTTTGATTTCCAAAGGCAAAAGCAATATTTTGAGCAAAGAAAGCGACAACAGCAGCACCATATAGCTGGACTAGAAAGCTATACTGATGGGGTAAGCTTATTAGGGCAAGACAACAAAGAACAACGATCACTAGATGTTCTCAGCTTGCTGAATTTGTCATCAATTGCGCAAGAATGCAAAACTTGCCCCAGTGGTAAGTTTATCAGTCTATTAATTTTAAACTTGCCAAGAAGCTACTGCCAGCATATTTCTGTTTATCTCCCTTATATTGTTTAAAGTGGTTGAAATCAAGTTATGGTGCTGAATCATGTGGTTTTATTAGTAAAAATGGATCAGATTTATAAGGTTGTATATTTTCAC
Organism: Vitis riparia; assembly: GCF_004353265.1. Taxonomy (NCBI): domain Eukaryota; kingdom Viridiplantae; phylum Streptophyta; class Magnoliopsida; order Vitales; family Vitaceae; genus Vitis; species Vitis riparia. The sequence goes on from NC_048436.1 coordinate 13,785,874, forward strand.
AAACACTGCTCAAACACTCAGAAGCATGATGCTCAATTATATAAGCAAACTAATCTCTTATGAAAAAAAAAAGCCAACAAATCCAGAGAACAGCTTTGATTTTATGGCTACAAAATTTACTATTTTATACAACTCAATCAGTTTTTCCCTTGTACAAACCTCCATCCTCATTCATTCAAAAGTATTTCTTAGCACCACAACTATGGCACCTCTATTCCTAACTCTGTAGTTAGTTTATATCTTTTAATTTATCCAATGAGTCAAAACTTGGAGAATTGGTGGGGTATGATCATTCAAATTCAGAAGGGCAACCATGTGTTAGTAATCTGAATTGACTTTTTTAGGAATGTTTCTCCATGAATGATATGTTCGTAAGGTTGGTTCTTGCTATAAATATTCTGTTTGGATGGCATGATACATTTTGTGCATGTTATTAGTGGTGTTGTTCAAATTCTAATATTTTATAACTTCTCTTTATCTTTTCTTTCTTCTGCTTTCCTACTTCCATAACCATATAGTGGGGGAAAATTCAGAGGTCAACACTTCCACAGTGAACTATCAGGTTAAGAAGGGTCCACCAACAATCCTTACCAATGGAGTAACTCCTGCAGACTATGTTGAATTTAATGAAAGTATGTTTTTTCAATTAGCTGTACATCTTCATAAACTTAGACCGAGTTTACTCACAGAAAGTCATTTTTCTCTGAAATTTGTTAATTTGATATAAGATTTAATATTATGATGGTTATATGCTGAAACAGGAGCTTCATCAGGCTACCAAGTGGAGATTGTACCCCCAAAGAGGTGTCTGTCTGCATTGGTTTTAACAGTATTATATGAACTGATACAAACATGGATTAGTAGTATTCTTGCAGTACTATTGAGCAAGGGGTTCATTATGTCCATGTGTTTGCTTGTCTGCTGGTTGCTGCATCTGTTTTGATTTCTGCTCTTAGTCGTTGCATGTATCTGTCTGTTTACACGCATCTGTGAGGTTGTTCTGCAACAGTGCATCTTGTCCTTGTGGAGAGTTGATTGTTTTTTATTGTCTTGTTGGGTATTACTCAGTGATGCTGATAGGCATAACAATGCTTTTAATGGAAAAGGTGACAAACCAGATAATTGGAAGACAGCCACAGAGCATCGTAAGTAACAATATCCATCAAACACAAGTTTTATACTTACTCCCTTACATCTTCACTATGGCTTGTGGTTTCTAATGTTTAAGTTGTTTGTTTCTGGAGTACTTGGTTAATGCAGCCTTTCTATGTGGACATTCACCTTTCTTGCTGCTAGGTTTGGTCATTATAGATATGTCTGAAGATTCATTCTCTTAACCTTTTTTCCTTTCCCTTCTCTGTCTCCAGAGCTCTCTGTTTTTGATTTACTTGGTGATGATGGACCATATGGCAATTTAGAGGGAAGTCCAGTATATGAAGCTCATGTTGCATTTTCTGTTGAAGGTAAGGCCTTAACTAGATTTAGAATTCAGAGCAGGTCTTATGCGTCCGTTCATCATTTTCTTGGCAAGCTTAATTTGAAGATAGATGATTTATTATGCAAAACAAATTATTTCTTGCCACTGCATCACTTGAACTTTTTTATTTTTAATTCTAATCCATGGTTAAGATATATCTAAGGTAAAAAGAAAGCTAGCCTTGTAAAACAGTAAAACTTTTAAGCCAGAAACTAGAGAAACTCTCTAATGGTAAGTTGGTAACAAATTAGTGATGAACTCTGAAAATTTCAATGAAATTAGGTTAGTCTGTTAAAATTGAACTAATTCCTCAAGAAATGCAGCTATTCCATGTTCGTTCATTTTAACATTTCCTATGGGAATGAGAAATGTGCAGTCTTCATATGATTTGTCTTACCAAGCATCTCTACGGTCAGAGAAGTCTGTCTCCAGGATGTTTGCTTTACATAATGTACTTTCAAATGCAAGCATAATAATTTCTTTTTTCTTTCTTTATCAAGAAATAATATCCCTCAATGGCTGTATAAGGCTTTCATTTTATTCTTCCTGCACTAGTTTTGTTTAAGCCCTTCTCTTGCCCATCAGGTTTAGGTAAAGTGGGAACAGAAACACCTGTTCATTCACCGCACCAACCTCACAGGTAATTGTAACACATTTAGATTCAAAATTTCAAAATATTACAGTAAGTAAGACACTGAAATTAATTGGGATTGTTTATGGATAATATACTGTGGTAATGAAATTCTGTTTTGGCATACATAATTTTCTGTTACCAGGCCTTATTCCTATTTATTGCTGTCATTGTCTGATTGTGAAAAGCCTTTGTAATATTCCGCTTGCTCAATCCTTTGTTTTGAGGACTATTCCACATCAAATCACTATAACAGAAACCAGTAGGAGATTTCTATGTTTTCATTGCAACTATAATTGAATAAATGGACTAAGCAAGTGGTATGTTTTCATTGCAACTATTTTTGAATGATTGGACTAAGCTTTCATGGAAATGAAGCTATACAAAATCATTTTTGTGTGCAACTGCTTGAGTTGATAAAAATGTTTTTATTAGACATGGAGAGAGGATGTTCTTGTTGGTTATGAGCTAATAGTTCATATCCTGCATTACAATTGGGCTTAGGATTGTTCTTTTGGCTCATTTATTTGGTGAAAAATGTTTCAAGGTGTGTCTCAGAAATTCAGTTTCAATTTTTTAGTTTGCACCAAAATAATTTATGTAGTTTTATTAAAAGCAACAGTATAGATCTGAATACTTCCACCAAAATTTCAATTTAGTAGTGCTAAGTGCCAAACTAAATTTTATTGGAAGTGCCAAAGTATGTTACTTTGTTAGTATCTGTGATATATACTAGAGAAATGATTGAAAGTTAAAACACCATAGTTTCAGTAACTGATTTGTTCTTTCACTGCTCTTGCATCTACTCTAGACATACTTTGGCCACTTGTACATTCACAACAATAAGTCAAGTGCAAAACATCTTGTCTAATTATTAAGTTTGATAATTAGAAATATATTTGATGCTTTGATTTGGTAACTTTTGTTTTCATCATGTCATTACAACCAAGTGTTGTCCTGCAGCTCTTGTGGAAGCTGGTTCTTTAATGCATTCTTTACCAACTGAATGCCAAATCTTACATTTGATTTAATTTAAGTTCCTTAGGCGTTCCTGTATCTTGCTATAGACAAAGAAAGAGACTTTATCTGAACAGCACATTAGTTTTTGTGTGATTATAGAGTCTCTTCATATGATTGCTCGTTACTGAAGGATGCAAGGCAACTTCGCTCCTCCAAGAATCTTAATTTTGTGCTGGACGACCTTGAAGTTGAAGTGGTGAGAGCATTATCGGTTACCATATTGTTATTGACAATAATTGCTGCTGCATCGAACCATTTCTACTAAGCACATGTGTTATAGCTATTAAGTTTCTTTATAGGTTCCAACAGTACTCTTTTGTAATGGTGCCCTTTTTTTTTCCTCCTTGAAGCATTCACTTAAGATGGTTAACCTTGTATGAAAATTTCAATTTTCTTCTTTACTCTGTCTATTTTGCTTCTGAATCATTAATAATAAGAAGATTATTGATATTTCTTCATTCTGTCATTGAAGCTATGCGTTCTTCCTGTTTGGTAGTTTACAGGCATGTCTTTGTGGATACAGTTCCATCTGATAACTGTCCACTTCTGAAACTATTTATATATGATAAATAACATGAGATCGATGTGTTAGAGGAACCCATTCTAAAGCCAGGGATCAACTGTCCACTATGCTTTATTGATTAAGAATGTTCTGTAATTTTTTATTTCACAAATAGATTTTAGTTTATTCCAGCTTTGATGTGAGCAATGCAGTGAGACTTAGTGGAAACTTGCAATAGGAAGAGGGTGCATTTTGCTAGGGTAAGTGAGGAGTTGAAAAGCCCTTACCATAGGAAGGTTGTCAAGACTTCTTTTGCCTGGCTCAGAAAAGTGGAGATAAAGAAGCTGCTATACGAAATTAGGCTTTGCTTCTTATTTGGAACATGGGTTCAGGCTGTTATGTAAGAAGAGGCATGATGGGCAAAGGTTTGCAAAATATAGGGCACTGGATAGAGCTTTACATGCAGCTAAAAAGGATTTAGTTTGATTTGGTTAATGGATGAAATAAAAATTAGGTGCATTAGTTTTGTGGATCTAATACCAAGTCAAGAGGGTACTGCGAATAAAGAGGTCACTGATTGTAACTTGGATCCCTAGGGGAGGGTGGTGGCATTCGATAAGATTATTTGATAAGAAATAATAAGTTGAGGACTGAAGAAAAATGATATATTGATGGTGTTATAAGATGCATTTGACAAGGTGCATGCTAGAAGGGCTCCACCCCAAGGGCAGCTCAATTGGTAGGTGCACCTGCAAGTAGGAGTACTGCAAATTGAAGGTTGTTTTTTTTAATTAAAAAAAAAAAAGAGTGAAGGGAAAAAAATCGAACATATTAGATGGAATTCATAAGAATATTTTGCTAAATCGATGGTCTAATACAGAATGTTATCTTTGTTAGTCCAGGATAGTGTAATAAGTTTTGTGCTGCTCCCAATTAGTTGTGAATAGAAATTGGCAGCCTTCAAAGAGTGAAGTTATATTTTATTATTAAAATATCAAAATGTGCTAACTTGAGTTCTGCTTCTGATCAAGTTGGATCTCTATTTTTTAGCAATTATTTAGTATATTCAGGAATCATCTACTGGTTCTCCTGAGGGGCCTTTATATTGAACAATAAATTCATTCCAAGATTGATGAATTGTTCTTGGTGTCTCATTTTATTTTGTTGTACCACCTGCCTGAATCAACCTTTTTTCTGGATGATGTCAATCATGATTTCATATAGTTGTTTGTTGCTTCTATAGACTGAACTGAATATTTTCTATGGTTCATAATGTCCTACCATTCACTTTCTTAGTTACTTTTGATGGAGATCTGAGAGATATAAGTATGATGTGCTAAATGCAGGGTTCCAAGATGCAAGATATCAATATGTCACCTAGTGGCAATTCTTTGGAGCTACCTTTCTACCCCATGGGCATAGAGGATCCCTTTAGCAACCCAAAGCAGGGAGTATCCACTTTCAGGGACTTCATGCATCATGGTGGCCATAGTAGTAAGATAAGGAGTTCTTTTGGTGATGAAGAAACCTTCTACAACATTAAAGATAAAAATGAAAATACATGGAATGGTAATTCCTTATTTACTTCTTTAACTTCTTTCCCTTTTTATATTTTGTTTGGTTTCAGACATTGCAACTTGTTGTGGCTTCTAAAATATTCAAGAAAATTTCCCTATCTCAGTTTTAATTAATATTCTGAGAATAGATTTCATATCTTTGACAAGCATCTATAATAACCATCTACATGAATATGTTTTTGTTGACAGTCAAATCTTAAATGAACTGTCATTTAATTCTGCCTTTATTGATGTACTCTAGCTATGTGATCTATTATGAACCTCTCTATCATCAATATAATAGCAATTATTGCTTTCCTTTTTTGTTTTTATTGAAAGTTGGCTAATTGACGATTACACAATTCGAACAATTTTGAATTCACCTCAAATAACAAGTGAATAAACGCATTGATTCAAGAACAATTATCAATTATTAAGACTCAGTTTTGATCTAAAGTAATAATAAAGTAATGAGGTTTCTTTCTTTTTGCTTGGTCAATAACTACAAATCCCAACTATTTATTTGTTGGGTTGATCAGAATCTTTTTCATTTTGTTTACCAGGTAGTGTTGGCTTCCCAGATTACAACTCTCCTGATGATTGGGAATGTGATCTATCTTGGAAGCACTGGCCAGGTCAAATGGATGGCACTTCTGCTGATTTTGTGAAAACTGGGAACCATGAACTATTAGATTTTACATCTGAAGGCCACTGCATATCGAAGAAAAGGTGTACTTATAGAAACTGACCTTCTCCCACTGTTTTAGATCACAATGTTTATCTTCTTGATCAAGTTTTTATCTGTGCAGGAATGCCATGAAAGCAAGAGACAGATTCAATATCTCAGGTGCATTTTTGTCATCAAAACTAAGAAATATTAGCCTCAACTTACATTTTTGGTTTTTTGGTCTCTAAACATTATGAAACTGAATGTTCTTCATGCCATTCTTTATTCTCTTCAATCAGTGCATTTGTTTGTTCTAGTTGATGTGCAAGTAACAAGTAAAGCAAATTATTAGATTTTGTGTTCATTCTGCCATGATTAATTCAGAGATGTTCTGACATTCATGACCAAATTCATTGAGTAATATTATCTGGTATGTATTTCAAAGGACAGGGGATATGTTGATTCTTGTGTTTTCCCTTCTTCCTACTGATCTTGTCTGATTCTCCTGAAGAATATTGCTTAGGAAAAGGATTCTTTCTTCCTTAGCTTTTAACATCAACAAAATTACATTGTGAAGTTTTCTATTGGAGTTCAAGAAGGATCATGTCTGTGGTACTGGTACCATAGCTGTCTTATTCTACATTTATGTGTCATTTCCCTTTGATAAAAAAATTAAGGTATATACTTAGATACTTTATACCCTTACAAGTTTCAAGCCTTTTTTGTACTTAATCATTTGGAACATCATGTAAAGTTAGGGTTGCTAATGGATGTATCCAGTATCCCTACTTGTGTGACTTCTTGATCTGAACAGAGCGATACTCCTTATCCCTTCTATTCCATTTGGTTTAGAAATTGGGATTTCCCGCCACATTTTCTAGGGTCCTGTTGTCAAAAGTTCCCAGAGGCAAGTGAAAGTGAAATTAGTTATTTAATCCACAGTTTGAGTTTAATGTATTAATTTTTTTATATACTGGCTCATTCCTTAGAAAATGAAGAAGATGCCATTTCTTGATTGAGCAAGATGGTTGTGCCTTGAATATTTACCTGTTGAATTAGAAGGTTATGAGATCCTCTGGGGGATGATTATTGTCCTGCATTAGTTTGTCTGAAGAGAAGGTTCTGATTCTAGGGAGTGCCCAGAGCAAACGTTATTCCCTGGGGTTTCCGGAGTTAACATGTTCACAGGAATAAAATTAGCCTGTCAGGCATGATGTGGCTAGGATTTGTATGTTTGTGTAGAGTGCAAAGGGAGATGAGGAAGTAGAGGGAGAATGAATGTGTTAAGCAACCATGGTACTTTGTGAGATTCAGCACTCTCTGAAGAATAGAGATAAATTAGGAAGTTGCTTAATCTAAGGACATATTTAATTATTCACAATCCGGTGATTTCTCTTTTTTCCTTCAAGACTGAAAATAGAAGAATAACTTGCTCTATTTCTGGCATCAGCACAAGTTTGGTACACTTCATACAAAATTTATTGGTTTAAATGTACTGGCTTTTAGATTTTGTGAAATAGAGAATATTGGCATATGCTTGTTGGTTTATGTTTGATATTTTGTCATTTTTCTTTGGTAACCAGATTTATCTGCCCCTTATTTAAGGCACCAAACATCAGAAAATGATCATGACTTTGCGACTTCAGATGGCACCAGGTATGTCAAGTTAGCTAAGTGGGTAAATGGGTAACTCATGCATTTACTTGAAAGACATTTCTTGTATTATGATGGTAGGTCTCCTATGCTAGGAAGGATTTGGGGCTTTACAGGTGTAAACAACCAACCCGATTGGCCTTCATTTGTGACAGAAGATTCAAGGGACAGTTTGAGTTTGCTTAGGTAAATGCTGGCCACTCTCTTCCTTATGTGGTGAATGGCATTTGTCCCTTCTGTTATCATCTAATTCAGTACTACCTTTTGCAAACTTTTGACAGTGAAGAGTCATGCTCATCCAGTGCAGGTTATTTTCATTTATTGTTACTGATGGTTCAATGATTTGGAATTTTTTTTCCCCATTTTCAACTGAAATGTTCAATAAACTGAAATGATCTTTCTCGATAATTATTGTTAGTGAGGGGTGAGGCAACTTATAATCAACCATCAAATTCAATGGCTAGGAAGAGCTTGAGAAGACACGACAAAGGTTTTTGCAGCCGGGTAAATAAGTACAGTTCGAAGAATATGCACACCAAAGAAGCATGGTACAAGAATGGGGATGATATAGGATCAAGACCTAATAATGCAAATGGGTCAGGAGAGTTTACAAAGAAGTCACACCCATCAAGTTCTAAACCAGCGAATAACTCAAACTCTGCATTTCTGGGAAAAGAAGGACCACATGAGAGTTGGTTGTTTGGGGATGGATATACTTCAGTTGATATAAATCCAGATTTCAGCTCTCTGTATCAAACCTCAGAGACAAAAAAAGCACCCCCTGGCCCCAAGTTTTGGACTGACAAACTCTCAGGCGCATTTCCAGTTCCTGAACTACATGTTGGTGCCAAAACATTGTATGAGCAATCCATAAGGGGTTTCCCTGTGGAATATTCACCTTCCAGCAGTTCTTTCTATGAAAAACCTGCATTCTACAAACCATCAAACCATACACACACTTATGGTTCCTCTATTTTCAATGACATTGGGGCCAGACCTGATGAGCCAGATTTTTCTCTGAAAATGGAAAGCAAGCCTCCAGATTCGTTTCATATTGCTGGTTCTCTTGGAGATATAGAGTTCCCTGACATATCAATGCAGGAAAGTGCTAGCAAATATGAGGAACACGCATCAAGTATCCAGCCAACTGATTGCCAAAAATTTGGGCTGGAAAAGGAAATTTGCAAAGGGAACAATGGCTTATCCTCAGAAGCTAGGAAGCCAATGGACGCTTCAGATTCGAAGGACAACTGCAGTGGATGCCAAGAAACAGAAGATGAGACCCCAGAAATAGTAGCAAAAAACTCTCCTAAAAATGCAGAAGAGGCATCATCAGAGGTGAAGATCACGGAGAGGCTCGAGGGTAGTGAAGAGGGAAAAGGGTACGCTTCGACTTCATAAAATCATTTAGTAAAATTTACAACTTTCCTTCTCTTTTCCCTTGTTTTTTAAACTCAAAAATCATCATCATCATAAAACTCATGTTTTCCTTCTAATAAATTCTTGCACTGTTGTCAGATGTCACGATGATACACAATTACCTCTTGCATTCCTCAATAGGAATAGAGGTATTTTTCCATTATTTTGTTGGATTTTCTCCTGAGCTTTGAAGCTTATAGTATTAAACAGGTCTATCCGTTTCACTGACTAGTAAATCAAGAAACAGAAGTTCAAGGGTCTGAAGAAAGACTGGTGATGAGGAGAGAACAGAACAAATGTCTTGAGACTGTCGACCCGTCCTGCCAAGTGATGATGCTTGAAAGCTATGTTCTTCAACTTCTATGTGTGCAGAAAGTACTGAAGGAAGCATCCGCACAGGACCCTGAGAAGAAGGTATGACAAATTTCCAACATTTGTTAGAGACCAGAATCCTGTTGAAACCACAGGGTGAAGCAGTTGGCCTTTGTAGCCTGCTGTGTTCAAATGACACTGATTTTTAACCGCTTAGTCTAGTGACAGAGTGTGATCTCTTCTTTCAGTAGTTCTGAAATTTTGTACTGTACGAAATCCGGCTCCTTCACAAAAGCCAACGAATACACCTTAATCCGCTTCTAAACCAACCTAACCATAGAGGGAAAGCAAATGCAACCCACCAAATGAGAGATCACTTTATGTCACCATTTTCTTTCATTGTCGCTCCTGAGTCCTGAGAGACTTCCCTGCATTTTCTCGGCTCTTATAGGAAGGTTTGATGAATCATGAATTGTCGTTATGTGCCATCTCAGTTTCGTTTACGTTTCTTTTCTTTAGACTTAAGCACAAGCCACCTAAGCTCCCAACAGCAATGCCAAAAAATACACGGCCAGGGAGAGGTGACAAATGAAGTCCATGGTACAATTGGTTATTTCTTGGTTTACTAATTTAAATATATTGGAATTTTTTTTGGAATAAAACTAAGGTGGTGTTTGTTTTTTTTTGCTTTTTGCTGAAAACAATTGTTTTCAGAATTGTTTTTCTATTTTTTCATGACTTATTATAAACTTTTTACTAAATAGAAAAAGTCAAAATATATAATTTTTTCTAAATAAGAAAAATAATATATTGATTTTTCTTTGTTTTTTAATACTTAATAGAAATAAAATACTATACAAACAAACAACCTAATATTTAACACTATTAAGCATTAAGATTCTATTTAGAATTAAGTAAAAAAACAAATACCACCTAAATATAAAAAAATTATTTTTTCTTAGTATTTTCCAGAAATAGAGGGTTAGCATTGCTTTAACCTTTTTAAAGTTTGTCTGGCAATTATAAAGTTTATTTTTCAATCCTCAAAAGAGATGCGCAAAGGAATCCTTAAGATAAGTGCATTAAAGTTTGAAGCATATCATTTTGCGAGAACAAAGTGCTGCATAGCTCACATTTGATCTAGGTAACTTACCATGCAAACAAAATATCACAATTGGTAATTTTTACAAAATTTGGATATTATGTTCATTGTAGCATATTTTGGGAAGCATCACTCATGAGTGTAACCACAGGGTTTCAACGGTTGTACGGATAAGAGGTACTTATTTCAAGATCATCAATTTATGTAAATAAATAATCTTAAGCGTGCTTTTGGTACATGAAAATAAGATAGTGATGGAGTAGGATTTTAGTTCCATTCCACTGAATTCTTTGTTCTTAAAATTATCGGGGATAAATCCTCTATAGCCATGCCGGTTCAGTACTTACGAAAGCTCACACGAGGCCACAAAGATGAAAGAACCTGGTGACTTCATGCAGGTTAATTAGATCTCTTGCCTTCTCGGATTCGACCTTTTTCTTCACTGCCAGTGAAAACAGTAATTCCAATTTCCGGTTCTTCAATTTTGCCACCATTAAAAACTTTGAAGTGGAAAAAGCCAAGTGGGTGTCGTTTGACTTCTCCATTTGATTGTTTATCGTTTCCTTGTTTCCTTCTCAACCGCCCACCGATATAATAAATGCCTACGTCAAGATATAAACCAATGGATATGATTCATATATTTGTAATATATAAAAATCAATAAATAAGTCCAAGTTCCTTGTATATGAAAGCAAATTAGAATATTCCTTTTTACTTAGTAACTTGAGAGGAGCAAGTCAAGTGGGAAAAAAAAAAAAAAAAAGAGGATAAATCAAGGTTAGAGAAACAAATTATGGCAAAGAAATAAAAGAAGGAACAATGAAAAACTATGGAAACTCCACAAACTTTATTTTTGAAAATTTGAGGTAAAATGCGAGGCAAAGAAAATAAGAAGGAAAAAAAAGTGAAGAAAAAAAATAAACCAAACAAAAAAGGTGGTCATCTTCCTTATATTTTTTTTTTCTTTTTCCTTCTTACCTTCCTAAAACCAAATATAGCAAAAGAGAAAAAAAAATAAAAATAAAAAGACTAAAAGGTTAAAGATAACATGTGACATTCAAATTTCAATCCTTTTTTAGTTAAAGTTGGTTGCTATTGTAAGCAGCACGTATATGACTAAAAATGATAAACATAACATTTGAAAGGCACATTTTTTTTCTCGCCAAATTTGTAATTACCAGGCTATTCAGATCAGAAGTTCCTCAAGCCAATAAATTAATTACTCAATCATTAAGGTGTAGCACTACAAGAAAATTTATTTCTACTGACGGAAAGGAAAAATATTATTGATGACCAACTGGCCTCTTTTAACCATATATATTAGTGTGATGAAGTCCTTAGCAACATGTAAGTGCTTCTTGACAAGCAAACAATGTATTTCACGAAGCAAGTAGTTAAGTAGGAAAGGGATCCGTGTAGTCAATCAAAGGTTGCTAGAAATTTGGAATGAAGGCCTTGGGGTATAGATGTGCTAAATTATATGAGTATATTCAGGTTTTCAAGTTCTGCCTATATTATCTTTTACTGGTAACAAGGGTCTTAAAATCATAAACTAGAAAAGAATAAAAAAATAAGTCATGTGCTTAAATGTTATCCTCTTTATTATCAAAATATATTATATTTCATGTTTTCCCTTTTGTATTCAGAGGAGCAATCCAAGCCCTCTAAAACTTGAGATGTATTTATCTGTCAGCATCTAAATATTCACATATCAATAATCAGAATCATGACAATCAATAACTGATATGAAACAATGGGCAATGTGGTTAAGGCACTAGACATCAGGCACAATTAACCACACCATCTTTCACCACCATCAGGCACTAGGCAAACACAAATAACTAGGTACCACTCGCAAGTGTAATTGAGACAAAGCAATAAGCACTTGTAGAGTGCCTAAATGTGGCACTAGGCTGAAAATAAACATCTTAAAAGTATGTGCAGTTTGTAAATTTGTGTCTGAAAAGGGACAATTTTCATTTTTGTGATAAATTTTAGTTGATTTGTTAATTTTCAAGAGTATAAGAGTTGTAGAAGCAATCTACATAATTTTGGATATAAGATGTAAAGAGAACCACTAACTAAAGATAAATGAGGTGGTGGGAAATTTTACAAAATGACCATGTATGATGTCTTATTTCTTGGACTCCACATGTTGCATGCCATGTATATAGTTTGCAACACATACCTGATCATAAAGCATCATGGGTCTTGCAATCCAATTGCTATATAGGCAAAAGGAAAATTCTCCATCAGCATGGTATAGAGCGTCCCTACTTCCAGACAATTTTGATTTTTTGATAGGAATAAAACCTTGGAAAGGGCACAAAAAGTGCACACGATATATACTGCCTTCTCTTCCCCTGATCTCCTTGAGAGGAGACTCGTCCTCTTCTTCTTCTCCTTTCTGGGACATGGGACTTGTGAGGGGAAGGGAACCTGGCTCTAGTCCTTTAATTTCAATGGCAAGGGACGTAGATGAGGCACCGAACCCCCTGTCCATCATGCTCAGAGATGGGTCGACAGTGTGTTTGACAAGAGCCCCGACCTCTGATCTGGGAAAAAACATGGAAAAGCAGAGAGACTCGACGGATTACCCCCCGTGTGAAGAAGGATGGTCAGAAGAGGAGCTCTCCAAATTATTACTTTTTAGTAAAGTCTTGGGAATGCCGGTTGAAGGGCATGAAGTCGAAATTTTGGAGCTGCTTTCGAAATTGAAGCTGAGGACTGGAAGTAACTCACTCGGCAAGAGAAGGAAGAAGAAAAAATCCTGTTCCACCCGATTTGAACGAGAGTTAAAAAGATTGGAATGCTCTGTTAGTTATAAGGGGACATCAGGGATATCCAAACGATCTAGTCAGAGCTCCTGGGATTTGATTCCAGTTGATTAATGAGAATTAAAATTCTTTGCTGGAACGTCCGAGGGCTTAATGATGGTGATAAAAGAAAACTGATCAAGGGAGTGGTGAGGAATCAGAAGGCTGATTTGGTTTGTTTATTGGAGACAAAGGTGAAAGATGTCTCTATGCAATTGGTGAAAAGTGTGGGAGTAGGAAGATTTCTTAATTGGGCTTCAGTGGACGCAAGGGGCACGGCAGGTGGAATCCTTCTCTTATGGGATAACAGAGTTTTGGAGAATTTGGAGGTAGAAATTGGGGGGTACTCCATCTCTGTTCGTTTTAGAAACTGCAGTGACGGATTCTCTTGGATCTTCTCTGGAGTGTACGGGCCAGTGATTGGTAACGAAAAGGAAGACTTTTGGGAAGAGCTTGGAGCCATCCGTGGCCTCTGGGAAGACCCTTGGTGCATAGGAGGGGATTTTAATGCTGTTAGATATCCAGAGGAAAGAAGAAATGCCCCTAGACTCACAGCAGATATGAGGAGATTTTCAGAGGTGATAGGGGAGCTGGGGCTGAGGGATATCCCACTGGCTGGAGGTCCTTTCACTTGGATAGGGGGCTTGAACTCTCAAGCTGCCTCTAGATTGGACCGTTTTTTAATCTCTGACCAATGGGAGGACCACTTCTCTGCCATCTCTCAATCTGCTCTCCCTCGCCTGGTCTCTGACCACAGCCCCATCATTCTAGAAGCTGGGGGTTTCTCTTCAGGCAAAAGCCCCTTCCGCTTTGAAAATATGTGGCTGAAAATTGATGGATTCAAAGACCTAATAAGAAGCTGGTGGAATGGATATTCGGTTGAAGGCTATAGCAGCCACTGCATCGCTGAGAAGCTCAAAGCTCTTAAGAAGGACCTGAAAAAATGGAACAAGGAGGTGGTAGGCAACGTCTCTTTCAACAGAGCAGAGGCCTTCTCACGCTTACAGCGGTGGGAGGCCAAGGAGAATGAGAACGCTCTCTCTCCTGAAGATCTAGAGGCTAAGAAGCTGGATCTTGAGGAATATAAGAAGTGGGCCCTTCTAGAAGAAACTTCTTGGAGACAGAAGTCAAGGGAAATCTGGTTAAGAGAGGGTGATAAAAATACCAAGTATTTCCATAAAATGGCCAATGCTAGGGCAAGGAGGAATTTCCTATCCAAAATTAAGGTAAACGGGGTGAATCTCTCATCCTTGGCAGAGATAAAAGAAGGTGTTTGTAGTGCCTACCAAACCCTTCTCTCTGATCCTGGGGATTGGAGGCCTAGTATAAATGGCCTTAACTTCAAGGAGTTGGGAGAAGGCTTGGCCAGCAGCCTAGAAGTTATGTTTTCTGAGGAAGAAATATTCGCAGCCTTGAGCAGTTTCTGTGGAGACAAAGCCCCAGGTCCGGACGGCTTCACAATGGCCTTCTGGTTTTTCTGTTGGGATGTTGTTAAACCAGAGATTTTAGGCCTCTTTAGGGAGTTCTACCTCCATGGGACCTTCCAAAGAAGCTTAAACTCCACGTTCCTCTTGCTCATTCCTAAGAAGGAGGGGGCCGAAGATCTAAAAGATTTCAGACCAATCAGCCTGGTAGGGAGTGTGTACAAATTGCTTGCCAAAGTCCTTGCCAATAGACTGAAATCAGTGATGGGGGAGGTGATTTCTGATTCTCAGCATGCTTTCGTCCATGGGAGGCAGATTTTGGACGCTGTTCTTATTGCTAACGAAGCCCTTGATTCTAGATTGAAAGACAACATCCCGGGCCTCCTTCTCAAGATGGACATTGAGAAGGCTTTTGACCATGTCAATTGGAACTTTCTTATGGAGGTGATGTCCAAGATGGGATTTGGACACAGATGGATTAATTGGATAAAATGGTGCTGCTCCACGGCTTCCTTCTCGATCCTTATTAATGGAAGCCCCTCGGGCTTCTTTCGTAGCTCTAGGGGATTGAGACAGGGCGACCCTCTATCCCCCTATCTTTTCCTTTTGGCCATGGAAGCTCTTAGCCAATTGTTGTCCCGTGCAAGAAATGGAAACTTTATCTCCGGTTTCAGAGTGGGAGGAAGAGGAAGTGAGGGGCTGCTCGTGTCCCATCTCTTGTTTGCCGATGACACCTTAATTTTCTGTGACGCCGATGCAGATCAGTTGCAATACCTTAGCTGGACATTCATGTGGTTTGAGGCGATTTTAGGATTAAAAGTCAATCTGAATAAAACAGAGGCCATCCCAGTGGGGGAAGGCATTCCTATGGAGACTCTTGCGGCGGTCTTGGGTTGCAAGATAGGGAGCTTACCTACATCCTACTTGGGTCTTCCCCTTGGAGCCCCCTACAAATCCATTAGGGTGTGGGATGCAGTGGAAGAAAGATTCAGGAAAAGGCTATCTCTCTGGAAAAGGCAATACCTCTCCAAAGGTGGCCGTCTTACCTTGCTGAAAAGCACCGTCTCAAGCCTCCCAACCTACTTTCTCTCTCTCTTTGTGATCCCCAAGAGAGTGTGCGCAAGGCTTGAAAAGATCCAGAGGGATTTCTTATGGGGCGGTGGAGCCTTAGAGAATAAGCCTCACTTGGTGAGTTGGAAGGTTGTTTGTGCCGATAAAAAGAAAGGTGGCTTGGGCATTCGTAGTCTAGCTACTTTTAACAAGGCCCTTCTTGGGAAATGGTTGTGGAGATTCGCAAATGAGAATGAGCCCTTATGGAAGCAAATTATCCTTAGTAAGTATGATCTGCAAGAGGGAGGATGGTGCTCCAAAGTTGCAAGAAACCGGTATGGGGTGGGGGTCTGGAAGGCCATCAGAAAAGGTTGGGAGAATTTTCGTTCTCATTCCCGCTTCATCATTGGGGACGGCACCAGAGTGAAGTTTTGGAAGGATTTGTGGTGTGGAAATCAATCTCTGGAGGAAGCGTTCCCCATCTTGTTTAACCTCTCTGTCAATAAAGAAGGATGGGTTGCTGAGGCTTGGGAGGAAGACGAAGGAGGAGGTAGCTGGGGGCTTCGTTTTAATAGACACCTTAATGATTGGGAGGTGGGTGAAGTCGAAAGCTTATTAAGCAAGCTTCATCCCTTGACCATTAGAAGGGGGGTGGAGGACTTGTTCCAGTGGAAAGAGAACAAGAATGGAACCTTTTCTGTCAAGTCCTTCTATAGCTCGTTCTCAAGGGATACCAAACTCCCCTTCCCGGCTAGAACTATTTGGACGCCTTGGGTCCCAATTAAGGCTAGTTTCTTTGGCTGGGAGGCGACTTGGAATAGGCTGCTCACCACGGACCGCCTGAAGAGATTTGGATGGAGCATCCCCAACAGATGCTTTTTGTGTAAATATGAGGAGGAAACCACAGATCACCTTCTACTGTTTTGCGAGAAAGCCAGAATGTTATGGCTTCTAATTTTCTCCCTGTTTGGGGTACAATGGGTGATGCACTCCTCTGTGAAAAAACACCTCCTAAGTTGGCATGGTTCCTTTGTGGGCAAGAAAAGGAAGAAAGCTTGGAGAGCTGCCCCCCTTTGCTTGATGTGGACCATTTGGAGAGAAAGAAACAGGAGGGCATTTGATGATATGGAGAGAAACGATCAAGACATTAAATCCATTTTTTTGTACACTTTTGTGAATTGGGCTAGGGTGTATATAGAGGATCACACTTTGTCTTTGATAGATTTTGTAGACTGGCTAGCCACCAAGTAAGGGTCATGTTTGTTTTGTCCCTTTATTTTTTGCTTCTTTGTCTTTGGTATACTCCGTGTATGCCTTTTCTTTAGCCTTTGGCTCTTAATGAAATCTTTTTACCTATAAAAAAAAAACGATATATACTCATATTTCCAGATGAATGCAGAGGATGGCCACCTCTATTCTTCCTTTTATTTTTTTGTAAGCAAATTAAAAGTTAATATATAATTTAAAGTGTGCCACCTCCATACTTCCAAGCTCATCCACCACATATGTCCTCTTGGGTTGCAGTACTGGAGTACTTGGGCATGAATGCCTACCTTTGGTTTAGATGTCTGATCATTTCAAATTCCCAGGATATAGAGGGGTTTCTCCTGCTTCACTTCCAATAGAGGTGACACCCTATGGGTCTCACCAAGTGCAGGTCAATGGCCTTCTAAGATGGGCATTCACTTGAATTTTTTGATAAGTAAACCATAAGATGGGCATTCACTTGATGACTTCTTACACCTCTATGAAGGTATCATGCTTAGAACATTTTGATGCTAATAGGCTACTGCCCAACATGGAATAGGTGAACCTTGGTGGTGAGTCTAGTCCTCCTACAATCGAGTACTTCAGGATTGGTTTAAGGCTCCTGGTACAATTGCTACAAGAGGCTCACAAAGGAGAGATTGGCATGCATGAAACCTCTTTCATTAATGTCTACAAGACATGTGTCAACACCAAAAATTTATACATTTAATGGGAGTTCCTTTTAGGAAGCAACGATTATAAGAGGGTCCATGCATGATAACAAATAAAAAACAACTGAACTTTGATCTCTTGTGTTGTCAAGTTCTTTCAGAATTTGAGGTTCACTATCATCCAAATTTCCTATACAAGACAATTGCCACTCCTTCTAACCAGCACTCACTCCACTATGCTCTTTTGCCAAACTTGAATATCTCCCTTTCCCATGTGGTTGACCTCCTGTAGCTAAAAATCCAGCACAAACACCACAAAACCTCCCCACTCAATGAATTATGAGTTTTCAAAACTTGCTTAAAATATAAAAATAAAACTGCAGGCTTGTTTGCCATAAATATGAGTTGACACCAAATTCTGCATCTCGTATACAATATAGAGACACTTGCATCCCCATGTTGAGCAACATTTCTTTCTAAAAGCTACGGAGTTACAACATATTTTATGAACCATCCATTATGCATGCCCTTTTTCTACTGTAAACTTTAGCTTTATTTCATTTTCCCATGCCTCTGGTTTGTTTTTAAATACAAAATACGCATTGTGTTTTATAGGCAAAAATAACAACAGGAACAATATGCTTATTTTATTTCTTTAGCTCTCATCATTCACGTTTTCTTCACATTATTTTGATGTTTTTATGTTCTCCCCACCCCCACTTCCCTTTATTCCAAGACATGGGAATTTTTGCAATTTTTTTTTTTTTTGATAAATAAGGTATTTTTGCAACAATTTTAAAAATTCACAAAAATCATTTTTGGCCCCTTCACGGAACTTAAAAGTTAAAAGTTCAAAAACCTTTTACAAACGTGTTTTAATCCTATTGGATCATTTTGAAAACAAAAAAGAAAGCGTTTTAAAGCTTTTCTTTTTTAAGCTTTTCCTTTTTAAGAGAAAAAATGATTTCAAAATTCAAATGTCAAAAAGGCCTTTTTCAGAAGAGTCCAAAATCACCGCTTGTTCTCTCTATAAAAGGAGAAGCTTTCCCCATGAATTGATCTTATCTAGGGTTTTTTGGGTGTCTACTCAAGGGTCTCTACAGGGAAGGCTCATTTAGGTTTCCACCATTTTAGAGGTTCAGAGAACTTTCATGAGGATTTTGCTTTCTTTTTAAGTGTTTCACCATTTTTAAAAGATTCCAGGAGAAAGGAACTTCATTATGCTTACAAGCGAAGAAAAAGAACTACAAAATGGGTTTGATCAAGAATGAAATATTGAAGCTTTGACAAGCAATGGAACACCTTTTCTGTCGATCACCATTAACTCCGTTAAGGTAACTTCTTTCCTATCTCATATTGTATGTTTCTTTATTATCAAACGTTTCTTCATGTTGAACAATTAGATGGCTACAAGTTACTCATGGAAGCAATAGTTCTCATTCTTTTTCCAATTTCAAATTTTGATTCAAACCAGTATGGCTAAATCACCACCCTATTGTCAATCTTCTTCTTCGCCCTTTTTTTTTTTTTTGATTGGCCACCCTGCTCTCATCATCATCTATTCACAACACATCACAACCCCACAACTTTATTTGACCCCAAATTTGCTCATCATAGCCCCACTCAAGATAGTTTGTCCTAGGCACACTAGTTTGATCATGTAAGCCCTCTATGCCCCAATTGGATACAGAATCACCTAGTTGGATTGAGATACTTTCACAATCGACCTAGTGCCTCCCTTAGATGTTCTTCCTTGAATCATCTTTCCCTTTTCCTT
This sequence comes from Vitis riparia, assembly GCF_004353265.1. Taxonomy (NCBI): domain Eukaryota; kingdom Viridiplantae; phylum Streptophyta; class Magnoliopsida; order Vitales; family Vitaceae; genus Vitis; species Vitis riparia. Next base: position 13,805,199 of record NC_048436.1, read on the forward strand.
TTCTCTTTGTACCTCATTAATCCGTTCCGCTCTGTTCTTGCATTGTATGATTCATGCATATTTAGATCTAAGCCATATGCCATGTATTGCTTAATTGTTTATCTTCCTACATTATTTGGTGTGATCACCAAGCAACTTAGTTATAGTCTTAATTTATTCACTTGTGAGAAGGTGTGCTATTCATTTTTTATTTTTATTTTATAAGCAATAGAAGCAACTATAATTAAAAGCGTCAAAGAAACGACACAACAAGGAACACAAGAAGCATACAAGTCATGCCTTAATGAGCAAAAAAGGAAAGAGAGACCACAAAAAACCCCTACTTTCACTTAACAAGGGCTTAACCACTCTACAAAATCTAATAAAGACATGAGATCTATCTCTATGTATACCTTCACCTAAGAAAGAAAAGTACCAAGGAACGAAGACTTCAAATAATGGTCTAAATGCTCTTCGTTATCAAATGACCTCTAACTCTTTTCCTTCCAAACAATCCAAAAAATACACAAAGGAGCCGCTCTCCAAGCCTTTTTCCACCTCTTACCTACATGAGTGCCACTCTACCCTAGAAGAGCTTCCTTAACTATGGCAGGTTGAACCCACTGGATTCCAAAGAGAGCAAATAGCAAATCCCCCAGAATCCTAACTTTGGAATAATAAAGGAGGATATGATCTATGGATTCCTCCTCTTCTCTACAAAGAAAACACCTATTTACCATAGTCCACCCTCTTCTTTGAAGTTGATCAACTATCAAGACTTTTCCTAAGCTAGCATCCCACACAGAGAAGCTAACTTTAGAAGGAACCCAAAAGTTCCAAACCACACTCTTTGGGAAATTAAACCTTTCCCCCAATTCCAGCCCATCACATAAAAGCTTAACAAAGAACTTGTTGTTGCTTGAGTTCATCCACACCACCTTATCTTCCTCCTCACCAACAACTGTCTTCCCTTGCAGTCAAGAAAAAAGCTCCTCTACAATGTCAACCTTCCAATCCTTTAAAGATCTAAAGAAACAATAGTTCCAAGGTGTGCTAGTCATTAACTAATCAAATCAATTCTAAATTTTCCCTTACATGGTAAACACTGCTACTTTATCAAACATGTGTGGATATCTAACACTATTCTACGCTATCATTGGAATCTTGACTCATCCCTTTAGGCTGCCAAACAGTGCCATTGCCCATGGAGTTGGTGGGAACATTTTTTTTATCTTCACTCCCTTAGGGAGGCACAAGCCTGCTTCCTTATCATCCTCAATCTTTTTTTCTTTTCACCCTTATTCAATGGCCCTTTTCTCTTTTCCCATTCCCCTAAAATAGGTTACAACTGCTTTGTTATTCAGACATGCATGCAACTCACAGTTGTATGCCACGTAACAAGGTCCAGGATCTATACACAAAAATAGAGGAACCGGTTTATGAAAAAAATAATAGTGATAGAAAGAAGGAAAAATATTCATGACAATTTGAAGAATCCCAATCTGCTAAAAGATTTCTGTAGCCTAAAGGCATGAATCTGTCACTTACAATGGATTCATACCCCATAAAAAATAAAAATAAAAATGAAAAGATGGTGTTTTGATAATAACTATAATCATATTATCAAAATTTAGTGAATCAAATATCACAAATTAGGGATACTGTCAAGTAAACTTGTATAAATAACTTCAAAATCACCCCATGTCTGAAAAACATACCGTCACTGATCCTACCTCTACACTTGAAACTACATTACTTTGAGTGAATTATTATGACATCATTTCCCATAATTGATACACAATCCAATTCAGTAAATTTACTAACTTCCAATATGCTCCAATTGGAAATTCCTAAAGAAGAAATGATGATTTCAATTTCACCTAAGATCCAAATTCAACAATATCTAGTATACCACTATGAAATCCAAAAAATATTAATAAAACCAAAAAGCACCTCAACAATAATAAATCACAATTTCTAGCGAGGATCTTAATCAAACAAATAAACGAACCACACCTAAAAAAACGCAAGTTCAGTAACATTACCTCCGAAGCTCGAACATCTTCAAGCAAGATCCAAATTTTCTTCCAATTCCTCCACAATCAACTAACAACACAGAAACAATAAAAAATCACATGTACTGAACAACTCACAAAACTACCAACACAGAAAGGGGAAAAAATAGAGAAAAGAAAAAAGAAAAAGGAAGGAAAAACCTTTCAATCAGATTTCGATTTACCAGTACATTCGTCCGATCCTCATCCTCCATTTTCTCAGATTTTGCTTCAAAGTTCGAAAATCGATTGTATGGCGACACCGCCCAATTAGGATTTCTAACGCGGGATGCGTGGTTGTTGTACTTGTCCACCGCGGTGGGCCTTTTGTTGGGTTTTTGGGTTTGGCCCACTTTAAATCCGAACCGTTAAAGTGAGACAGGAGATTTTGAATCTTAGATAAGAGCACAAATAAATGAAATTAACGCGTAATCACGTTATTTATGTACAAAACAATAACATCACAAATAAGATATATACGGATATAAACAAATAATATTAAAAGATAAATACGTAATTTATGTTTAAAATAATAACATTATAAATAAAATACAAAATAACGGAGGTGGACAAAATAAATAAATAAATAAAAGAATAACGTTTTATTTGAAGTTCAAATGCTAACCTCTCCCACCTGGCTTAATTTTTTAAAAATTTTCAAAAAACTTAATGAGTATTTAATTGTATACTAAATACGAATAATTTTAATTGTATGTTCAAATAATGGTCTTGCAAAAAAGGCTGCCAGATGGGATTTTGAACTCGTGTTTCTCCAAAAGGGTAAAAACAATTTCCACACAACAGAAGCTGACAAGGCAGAACCCACAGATAAGCACATTACTGCTTTGAAAATAGTACATTACTGGCTTGTTTTGGTTTACTACCCTCTTTGGACTCTTTTAAATCAGAAAAACGCGTTTTTTTCACCCATTTGACAAACAAGCCCTTTTCGAGGTGTGGCAATGGGTAAGAGCCGAGCTGTCCAAATAAACATGGCAGTTGGGGGAGTTTTTTAATTTAGACTGGTTTTTACTGATACGTGTTGCGCGCTGACATGTGTCACATGCAAAATTAGTGCAGCCATGGGTGACCGACATTGGACAATGTGGCGGCAGTCATGACGCCAACGAAACCGGCGGGTAAGGATATCACTGTCCGAAAGTGAGACAGAGGAGAAAGTAGAGGGTGGTGGTGGAGGTGGACGATTCAAAACGCTGCGTTTTGAAGTGTCGTGCATGCAATTTATGCATCTGTTGCTTTGCATGCACTCACGCTTTCTGCTCTCCGCCTCAAAATCCACTCCACCGCCCCGGCCTTTCTCAGTCGCCCAGTCCACCGCCGCCTTCACTGAGCTTACCTACTTGGCTTGCTCCCGTGAGGTTCAGGTTCTGGGTTGAAATTTTGGAAGATAAGAGAGGAAAAAAGGAATTGGACACTGGTTTGTTATTCTGAGGTTGATTGGTGGATGAATCATTGGAGATTGGATGAGGGTGGGTGTGTTTTGTTCTGTATTTCTCTCTCTTTTTTTTCTTTACTATCTGATGCTGTCTCTGGTTTTTTTATTGTGGTGATCTGTGGGTTAAATTCGATGGGGATGAGAGTTGTCAAAAAGGGGTTTTAGGGTTTTGATTTTGATATGCTTTGTTGATTGATTTTTCAGAATGGGTTCGAGGATTTGCAAGAACAAATGGTGTGGCACGACAGCGTCGTTTGAATGGAAGAAGGGATGGACTATAAAATCCGGTGCAGTTGTCGACCTTTGCTACAAATGCGGGTAACTTTTCTTCCACTTCTAGACTTGCATTCTTGAAAAATTTTCATGTATGGGTTGTTTATTGGTAGGTTTGATGCTCCTGGTACAGTTTGGGGATGTGGGTTTTTGTTCTGTTTGAATTTATTTTTATTATTTATTTATTATAACAGTGTCTGATTTACGTCCAGTAACTGTTCAAATTGGAATTTTGGGTTTATTAAAAGTTAGTTTGTTTTTGTGTTTGATTTTGCTATTTATCTGTTACCTTCTCCCCAAGTGGGATTTTGGAACTAAAAAGAGATTAAGGTTAATTGGAAATATGATAAATTTTCATTTTCATATCTAAAATTAAAAAACTTAAATAGAGAAAAGAAAGGGATAGAGGAGATCCTTGTTGACAAGTAATTGCCTTAGAAGGACTAACCTGTTTGATAAATTTTATTTAATCAATACTTTCCATTAGTTAATCACATTGTGGTTGATAAAGGGCCAAAGTTTTCTAAATCAATCTTCAAAGAGCAATTCGCTAATACCATTTTGTAATGATAACTATTCCTATAGGCTATAGTGGAATAGGGATCATTCTCATTATTTTTAGTTTTGATTTATTTTAATTTTTTAATAGTGATGAGATTTATGTGAGGATGAGGAAGGAATCTACTATTTTTGCGAAGAAGAATTCTTTGGATGAGTAGCTTAATACGGCTAAATGTTGAATTGTTTTATTTATTTTTAACTTTTATTTTTTGTTTCATTCTTAATCAATGATCTCTATGTGAATACCGAGTTAATATCTCACAACCAAAACATAACATAGAAAACAGAAATGTTAAGAAGGATTTTTCTTGAGGTTCAACTTGGAGTAACTTGAAAGTGGGAGTTTCATGTTTGAATCGTAAAATACATGTCCAACAAATTGAGAATGATGTTATTACCATCGGAAAATCAGTCTTTGAGGCTTGGTTGTAGTGGCAAGGGTTTGGGGGTGGGGATGTGAGAATTCTACACATCTCTACCCTGATTTGAGCTCATGATGCTAAGCAAAACAACTTGACTTGGAAGTTAGGATATACAAAGAAAGCAACACTTGAAGAATGGAAGCTTGTATTGCACTAGAATGCTTTACAATGCTTTTAGAAGCTTTAAGTGCTTGGCGCCTTAATCAAATGAGGTCACCACCTATTTACAAGCACCAAGTGAACTCTCTGGAACCCTCAAAGGTTCCTTACATATTTAGAATTTTCTAGAAATTCTACACAAATGTTATGTACATGTTATACACAAGAGTTCTCATGAACTCTCCATCCACTAGTAGAGATGTGTAGATGACTCTTGGTGGTTCTAGAAGCTTCTTGCTCCTTATAAAAGCTCAAGTGAGGGATCATTTGAGCAGGTTTTACATTTTGCTTCCTTGCTCCTATACATCAACTAACAAAGAATGTCGCTTGTACTTCTATCTTATTTTTATATTTACATTTTTTATCAATGGAACATATTATATCATTCTAATAACATTTTCTTTTAAAGTTTTCTGCTTGGCTCTACCTAACTTGATATCTTATGTGCTTTAGTTCCGCTTATGAGAATTTAGTTTTCTGTGAAACCTTCCACCAAGAGGAAGACGGTTGGAGGCAATGCAGTTTATGCCACAAGGTAATGTCATAGCCTGATTTTCTTTCTCTTTTTCTTTTTTTTTTCCCCTAACTTTACCTTGTAAGTCAAATTGAGTTTGGTATTGCAGCGTATTCATTGTGGATGCATTGTTTCAAACTATCAATTTGAGGCCCTTGATTATGGTGGTGTAAGGTGTTCTAGCTGTTTAAAGAGCCCTCAATGTCATCCGGTGAGATCAGTTTAAATAATTGGTTATGCCATCATCCTAAAATGTTACAATCACATTTGTTTAATTTCATTAAGTTGTAGGTTTGCATGGGTTGAAGATTTATTTGTTTAGGATCAATTGTTATTAATCATGTTTTGCAATATAACATGATACATTTTTTTGAAAGTCTCCCTAACTTTGGACTGTATGTTCAATTATGCAATGTGAAACTAGAGTGATAGTATAATTAGGTCAGTAACCTTAGAGTGCGTTTGGGAATGATTCTAGAAAGCGTTTCTAGCATTTCTAACACTTGAATGATAAAAAATTTCAAGTATTAAAAATATTAAAAGCGCTTCCTAGAATCACTACCAAACGGGCTATTAGTAGTGTTAAGTATTTTTCAGAGCATATTTGTTAAGCCCATGCAAAGACTGATTCGTTAAAGTATTAGATTTGATGTATTCTATCTATAAGATTTGCATAGTTTCCAAATACTTCTTTTCTATGCAGAGATAGGTCCAGTTTGCCCGTACGCAAATCTGGTGTAGTGTTGGATAAAATTATTATGGGAAAACCTTTTGTCTCCTTGCAGATTTTTTATCTTAATTTAGATTTAGCTAATTTAGACACTTCTTTAGGCATTTCTTAAAATATTTTACTGTTCAAAAATCCTGTTTCCATTTCATATTGCTATTTCCCGGCAGAATTAGAGATATCATAGGCATTTCTTAAAATACTCTCCAGAGTTTCTATAGTCATTTTACAAAAACTTTCTGTCAAACCTATTAGTAAATCAAGCCTTACATAACTTTTCCACTCAGATGCAGAATGATGAAACTCCCAATGAATTTGGTACATCAACTGCAAATAGCATCAACGATTTGCAACACCCTTGTGTTGAAAATAGAATGAATTGCAATATTGTTGGCAAGGATAATTTTATGCAATTGGGAAAAACTATGGAGGCCGATGAGCTCAACCACTTGCTTCAATCTCAGAAAGGTGATGCAAATATATCTCTTGGACAAATCAAACAAGATGATAGCATGCATGCAGTTAGAGAAGTTAACACTATCTTTCCAACCACATCTCTACAATCCATTGGACCATCTGAATTTGCCAAATCAGACAATAGTATACCAATGTTAATGGGTAAAGATGTGTATGAATCATTGGTTCAACCATCATTGAATATCAGCTTGAGTTCCTCTTCAGGGCCTCCAAATTTTTTGTTACCTTTTCCTGGTAATGCTGTTGAAGGAATGGAACACAGCAAATCAGCTTTCACTTTTCAACAAGGGCAAAGGACACGCCATATACTGCCCAAACCTCCAAATTCTAGCCTCTCGATAGGTTCAGAGGCAAATAAAAGCATGGTTCCTGAGATTCGCATTGCAAGGCCACCTGCTGAGGGGAGGGGACGGAATCAGTTACTTCCTCGATACTGGCCAAGGATTACTGACCAGGAACTGCAGCAATTATCTGGAGAGTATCCATAAATATTTCATACTTTAATTTTTAAGTTGATTATAATCATAATAGAATGTGATTTTATGTAACATTCAATGTGTTGGTTTGTTCATTGATTCAATTAAGTGTTTACCTTACATATGTTATCTTAAAGTTTGAATTCCACCATTGTGCCATTATTCGAGAAGGTTCTGAGTGCTAGTGATGCTGGTCGAATTGGTCGTTTGGTCCTCCCAAAAGCATGTGCTGAAGTAAGTTTTCCAAAGTAGTCATCCTCAATACCTTTGTTTCTTGTATGCTAGCTTGTGTTATTTATTTTGTGGAGGTTTTTCTTCCTTTTCATATGTATAAACTGTAAGTCAATACAGGCATATTTTCCTCCTATTTCTCAATCAGAAGGCCTTCCATTGAGGGTTCAGGATGCAAAGGGGACAGAGTGGACATTTCAATTCAGATTTTGGCCCAATAATAACAGCCGGATGTATGTTTTAGAAGGGGTAACCCCTTGCATACAGTCCATGCAATTACGAGCTGGTGATACTGGTATATTTCATCTCATTCTTTCTCAGTGGGTGGTATACATTACCCATCTTTGATATACATGTTTTTCATAGTATTTTGTATGATTATGCTTGTGTAACAAGGAAGTGTGCTTCTCATAGCTTGAGTTTGTACAGACAGTGCATATAGGCTGATGTGGGAAGGGAAAGTTTTGAAGTTGACAATAATGGCCTTTTTATTTTGAAATATAAAGGAGGGGCTCTGAGCATGTTAACATGTCTAGACTTTCTGTTTATTCAGCATTTCTCATTCTTTGATTGATATTTAGATTTCCTTTTAATGGAACTGAGTTTTATAATTCTTGTAACCAGTAGGTACAATCCTAAAGATCTCAAGAGATATTTGTGTCTATTTTTTCTCTTGCTTTCTATGTTAGTTCTTGAATACCTGTCTTCTGCAAATAGTTATGTTTTCTGCATTTTGATTGGTTCATTACATACCAAAATTCTTTTTCAACTGAATTTTAACTGCAAGTGGATGGTTCATTGCTAGTGGTAACTTGCAAGCAGGGCATATGCGGATGAAGGGAACAGTTGTAATATTACTCATCATGTGTGTACGGTCATTAAGCATGTTTCAAGATGAACAGAAAAAATTGTTGAAAGCCCAAAAAGAAAAAAAGGAGAGATGTGCTTTCTATGACAGTACAGAGATATACTTTTTGTTGTTATAAGGAATTGTTCAGGCACATGTATGCCTGAGAACATACCTCTTAATTTTCATGTCTATCTTTAAGTAATATTGATGGGTGCATGGAAGTTCTCATCCTAGATAATTTGCTAGTTTTTTTATTATATATATTTTATTTTATCTGTGACATGCTTCCTAAATGGAAATTGATACAGATTGTGTGTTACTGTTCTCTTTCTCAGATTTCATTTTTCATTGCAGTTATATTTAGTCGGATAGATCCTGGAAACAAACTTGTCATTGGATGTCGAAAGGCATCAAATTGTGTTGATGTGCAGGTCAGGCATCTTAATTATCTTCAGCATTTTTGCCTTCTTGCATCCTCTTTCTTTGGGATCATATTCATTCATTTTCTGTGACATATATTAAACAGGATGCCCAAACATCAGCCCTGTCTAATGGCACTATTTATGGAGGATCTTCTTTTTCTAGTGTCACTGAAAACCTGTCTACAGTAAGTAGTTGCTCTTGGTCTCTTCCAATCTCTGAAAGGAAGCAAAGATCCTCACCTAAGTGCTGTGTCCAAACATTTCAATTTTATCTGATGGTGATATTGTTTGGCATACAAATGAGAAGTGTGCAGGCAAGATGAATGAGGATTCTCCACAGCAATCGCTACTGATTCCAGAGAAGAAGAGGACTCGAAATATTGGGTCCAAAAATAAGAGGTTGCTCATGCATAGTGAAGATGCCCTGGAGTTGAAAATAACATGGCAGGAAACACAGGACATACTTCGCCCACCTCCAAGTGTTGAGCCAAACATTGTCACTATTGAAGGCTATGAAATTGAGGAATATACTGTAAGTAATATCCAATCAGAGGATGTCTATTTGTTTTTAATATATTATTGAGGGGCAGCCCTTCTTGTTTGTTTACTAGTACAAAGCCCTAGATGCCGTAGATTTATGCTATGTTTGGTTCCAGGAAAATTTTAGGGAAAATGCAAGGGAAAGAAAATAAAGAGAAAAAATAGAAGAAAAGAAAAAGTGAAGGAAAATAAAAAAATAGATTTAAGATCAATAAATTATTTTAATATGCTACTTCAAACTCATTACTTATTTTAACTCTTCAACATAAAGATTGAATAATTTGAAAATGCATAAGTTTCTAAATAATTTTAATTATATTACAACTAAACATGAGAAAATCATTTTCTTTACTATTTTTTTTCTTTTCTTAGTACTTTCCAAGAACTAAACATAATCTAAGGAAATTTTGAATTTGTACTGCATTTTTTTTTTGTGGTAATTTGTTGTTAATGTTGTCTCATATAGGAACCTCCGGTTTTTGGAAAAAGGAGTATATTCACAGCCCGACCATCTGGGTAAGGATTTCTTCAATATATTTTCTCATGTTTGTCATGAGTGCACAGGAAAAAGTAAAAGTAATGTATTAGAGCTTAAAAATCCTTACTCCAAAATAGGCATTAAGTGAAGTGGTAGGATTCCAATATGCAAGGTCACTAATCTTCATGGCTGTATTATCTTTTCCTTTGAAGTACTTTAGACTCATGCTTTTCTAATGTCATCTTTCTTCCTCATTCACCATTTTATTTCCTTGGAGCTCATTGACACATGGAGAAATGAAATAGCTCACACAAATTAGGTCTACACCTTGCATGCTGTGTGTACTCTAAATCTGAGAAGGGTGAACTTTTGAATTCAATTTCACATCAGCACATGCATAATTAAGACACCTGGATTTAGTGGGAAAGAAATACTAATCAGTGACAGTAGTTGAATATGTCCATCTTGTGTTGAAAGAACAAGCACACTGTTGTCCAGGGGGCAGGATCAATGGGGTCAGTGTGATAATTGCTCCAAATGGCGAAAGTTGCCCATAGATGTTTTTCTCCCTCTCAAGTGGACATGTGCAGACAACATTTGGGATTTGAGCAGGTGCAATGCTTTTTCTTTATATGTTCTTTTATTTATTTTCTGTTCTTAACAAGCATGAAGCATCTCATGAGATGAAAGCTGGTTGACTAATCTACATCTTCATGGTTTATGATGCACTTCTAGGTGTTCATGTTCTGCACCAGATGAGTGGAATCCAAAGGAATCAGAAAGTCTTTCCAGACTTGGAAAGGGTATGACTCAAGCCTATGTGGTTCCTTGGATATTCCATCAAGAAAGGCTTTATGATGTTTGTTTAGAAAATGGCTTGTGAATAAAAGGTGGTTTATGATTAGATACTTGTGAGGCTTGATGCTTTATAAACAGATGGTGCATGTGTTTCTTTTTCTCTCCCTCTTTCATTTTTTGTCTTTGGCTGCACATTCAGGCTGTCCCATTACATCAAGAATGTGTCATCTATAATTTGTATATGTTCTATGCATAGGTACAACTGGCCACATTGTAGGATGTTTATGCCTGTGCATTGATTTGGTAGAAGACTTGAGATCTGCATGCTTTACAATGGATGTTTTTTGTGCTTATGCATGTGCTCATATAATGTGATAAGAAGGTGGAAGAAAGTAGTTGTATGCCATGCTCATAACAACTCTATGAGTTTGTATGACGTTGGAGAAACCTCCATGAGCAACAGTCTAATGAAATTGCAATGAAAATGATGTCAAGCTGCAATTGACAGAAAAATTTTGACCTCTATGAACCTGCTTTTCAATGACTTGGAAAGTTGGAGTAACTGTCTGGACGGTAAAAGTTGCCCATTGTTCTGGTTATCCTTGTCAGCCATGAAATCAGTCTCATGGAAATCCACTAGTTCAATGGTCATGGTGCCCTTGTTCTATTATTAAGTTTGTTGTATAGGAAGTTCACTTTTAATCCTCTATAAATCTGAAACCTTTATTTCGTGCCCAGATTACAAGAGGCAAAAATCCATGGAGAGCCACAAACTAGCCCAAGAAGGTGAGCCTACTGGCTTAGATGCTCTGGCCAATGCTGCAGTTCTAGAAGAAAATGGAGGTGACTCTGGTGAGCCATCAGCTGAAGCCACCACCAGACACCCTCGGCACCGCCCTGGCTGCTCATGTATTGTATGTATTCAGCCCCCAAGTGGAAAGGGCAAGCACAAGTCCACATGCATATGCAATGTGTGCATGACTGTGAAGCGCCGATTCAGAACCCTAATGCTGCGCAAAAAGAAACGCCAATCAGAGCATGAAGCAGAATCTTCACAGATTAAGCACCAGATTCACCCCATCAATGAATCAGAAATAAGCGGCATGGTAAGAAATGTGTCATTGCAGAGAAACCATTCAGACGGTGAAAACAACCAGAGCAAAATCCAAGAAGAGGTAGTCGCTGAAACTGGTACAGGACAAATAGACTTGAACTGCCGTCCTGACAATGAAGAAGACCTGCTTCCAGGTGTAACAGGAGTGAGCATGACAAGCCTTGTTCAAGCAGCAAGCCATCCATTGGATTTCTACTTGAAGCAGACTGGGCTCACAAGTTTGATATCTGACCAACCGATGAGCTCAAACTCCCGTCCCCTCCCCCAGGTTACTGGAGGGGAAGATGGACACCTAACTGATGAACGGTCCCTTTCACCTCTAATCTGGGAGCATGGGAGTGGAGCTGGTGAAGGCTACCACAAACCCGATTTGGACTGAAAATCACCCGTCTCCGTGGCCTCTACTTTTCTCCTTCCTGAACATTTTAAATTTATTTGTGGTCATGTTCCTTTCTGTAGGGGAAGGTTTTTGTTTGTGATACATTGTTTAGTTAAATGTGCTCCTGTTTGTTTCTTGTCATGCACATCTCCTTCTCTCTGTGTGAATATTTTTCTAGTTTTTATACATTTGAATTGACCAGACGGGCTAAACAAAGAGCAGAGCTTGGTTGGTTTCCTAGTGAAGATTTCATTGTTATTGTCCCTTAATCTGCATCTTGGTGGAAGATTTCTCAAATCCCACAGGTTGAACCATGTCTTCATGTTAATGCTACCACAAACAGTGAAATTTCTCCACACAAGTGATTACTCTTAGGGGAGATCCATAGCTACAGTATAACTGCTAGAAGAAATGGGATTATTAGGCCTTTACAAAACTTGAAGGATCCATGGTTGTATATCACATATCCTTGAATGGTTTCCCAAGATTCTTTCAGTGCAGACGGAGTAAGCATGGTGGGGCAGACTATATTTTTTTTTTAAGAATATCTAAATCAAACTCATTGAAATCCATCAAACTAAAATAATCCCAATGTTGAATAAGCATGGCTTTTGACTCTTATCATCAAGAAATGACAAATGCCCAGCAGGAAATTAAATTGGTATCGGTGCAGTCCGGCCTATGTTTGTTTTATGCCTCAACCAGTTGATAGAATCCAGGTTGTACAAATCGCCAAGCATATTTTTAGAACAAATTACTTAATGAGCTAATCTTTCCATATTTATACTTGGTTGTAACAACCTGTACCTCCCATAGTTAAGAGGGTGTTTCATGGGATTGCAAGCTAGACACACATCCTTTGCCAAGTCAAATAAGTCTCATATGAGGTTTCAAATAAACTCTTAACATCATTTATAATGACTCGCTCTCTCCATGCAGGCAATGTTAAGTATACAATTTGTAACGATTTCATTATTTTCGTACAGACAATATTCACTCTAAACTCACAGATCTTGTGGCTTTAAAATGTATTTATTTGATTAAGAAGACTGTGGTGAGAAGCAAAAAATATATGACAATTGGTTTTGTATATGATTATGGGAAAGCAAATATAAAAAAATACAGTCTTGGGCTTCATGTAGACCACCAGCTAACAGCCGAGTTGTTGCAGAGAAAGTTCAAGTTCAAATTAGAATTTCTTGGGCACATCGAAGCTCTAGCCAACCTTTTGACCATATCCTTTTGGCCGGCTGGTGTTTCATTTTTCTTTCTCAAAAATGGTTCACTGTCATCTACCATGGTTATAATATAAATGGACTAGATATATTGGACTTCTCCTTAGAAATATTTCTGGACAAAAGTAATAACATATAGTACTGCAGATAGAAGACCATTCGTCATATACAATAAATTATGAAGAGTGGTCGGGCGTCCATATGTTAAGACAATTTTGCAGGCTATGATAATAAAATTTTGTCAGAAGTGAAGAAGATAGCCAGCACGGGGAAGTATATAGTAGAAGTGGAGGTGAAGAGGCAATGAGTCTTCAAAGTTCCTACCTTGTAGAGGAATCTCTATGCTTGAGGTTAATTATGCTGAGAATCTAGCAATTTTCTAGGACTAGGCCAGCATAATTGGACTTTGATCACTGTCTGTATTTTCCACCTTCGTTACAAACTAGACAAGCCCTTTTTGATCTGGCCGTTTCCTTGGCAGCCCACACACAGGCCTGACCTCTTTCTTTCTCTAACAACTGGAGGGTGATCAAGAAACTAGACCAATTGAGAGACTGATGGGTGATTTAACAACATTGGCGAAGGCAAGAAGAGAGCTTGAAGAATTGTATCTGGGGGTTCCTGATGAATCGGTAAACCTCACGTTTCAGGACCTAGCAGAGGTGACAAAAAATGTCGTCCCCCAACCGGAGAAGAGGAAAGCCATCTCCATTGAGTCCATTCCAGAAGGCAAATCAAAGAGAGAAGGACCATCACCCTTGAACAAAATTCCCAGCCTTGATTTCAACAGAGGCTTGCAAGCATCTAAAAGCTCTCCTCCTTCTCATCATCAGCATAGTCCCTATCATCATCACCATGTCAACAAGGATAGAACTGATTCACACAGGGCTCCCAGCCGCCACCACAACCACCACCTTGACGGAGAAGGCATGGGTCATCATTATGCAGACGGTGAAAACTTTTCTAGCCTTGCAAGTCCCAAGGGTTCTAGGAGGCACTCAGGGTATAGACATGCAGTTGAGAGTAGCATGGCTTATGATGACAGAAGCCATGTGAACATGGCTTCTATCATGAGCCCATTTTCAGAGAGAGGCGGACGCCGCCGCCCTGGGATTCCTCACTCCAATATTTGTACTATTTGCAATACCTACATCTATATTTTCCGTCACCGATGCCTGGTATGAATATTCTATCAGTTTCCTTTTGAATATATGGATATAGATGATCGACAAGTCTATGGCCTCACAATTTTTTACGTAGAATTAATGAAGAATTCAAAACTGTTACTAACTCTAATGCGAACCTATCATTTAAAAAGAGAAGGAAGTGTTTGATTTTCAGTTATTTTGGTGAATTGTTAAGAATGATGATGGGATAATTGCATGTGGGCAGGTGTGTGGCAGAGTGTACTGCAGGAGCTGCCTAAGCATGGGCATGGGGGAGATGACAGAAGGGAGAAAGTGTATTGCTTGCTTGGGAAGAAGGTTCAGCCAAAGGTATATATATACACACACACCCCACATGCTCCTTTCTTTCAAATTTATCAATGGTGGACACTTTCAAGAGTGAATATTAAGAATGTACGGTAGATACAGACAGGCCTAGTTTAACAAAATTGATGCTGCAGGTATATAAAAAGAGCAGGAGATATGGGGTGTTGTGCTGGGTATCCAAGTATGGCAAAGCAGCAAGAGCTGTCATGGGCAGAGAAAGGGCCAAGGAGGAGCAGTGAGAGGGGCCGCAATAGAAGCATGATGATGTCTAGATCAAGAAGTCCTGTGACCCCAAGAACCCCCACAAGGTCCCATCATCAAACCAGCAATACGCCTTCTTTTGTGATGAACTCACCTTATTCTCCTTACTCTCCTTCTCACCACCACCCCATTCCTTTTTGAGAACCCTCATGACTTACTACTACTTTTTATGTCGAAACATTTTATTAATGTATTAGTTTGATTATTTATGTTGTGTGTTTGAATTACTCCATGTATGCTTTCTTTGCCATGAAATGAATTTTTTTTCTTGAGAAACGAAAGGAATTTTTGTAGGAAGGCAGGGGAAAAACTTTTTCCAGCCAAGCCATCTTCAAATAATTTCATCATCACCTAAGCAACTTCAGTTCTCAAATAATCTATTATGATCTGAACAACCCCATTCCTCAGACTTCTCTTTGCAGTTTGTTCCTTTTTCTTCATAATCTCTAGCTCAACTTGGAATACATGAAGACGCCAAGAACAACAAAGTAAGCTCAGCCTGAGTTCTGATAGAGAAGTTTGAAGGAAATTGGCAAGACCCCACAAAATGCTCACCCAGGGCTGATTGATCTGATGAGTCTGAACAGAGCTTGGATGGATTTGGCTGATCTTTTCAATTAAATATCAGCTCTGTGGCGGCTTCTACACGCATACAAATCTAATTTGACTTAGGCTGGCTTATATAGTAAAGAAGAAATTTTCTTTTTTTTTCTAAAAGTTGCAATTAGGCCACCACAGGGACAAAGGCAGGTCCCATGGTTGACACAAAGATTAGCTAAAGCGTGAGCAATTATTTCACTTTACCCTTAAACAACACCCTTGAATCATGGCACTGGCCTCCACAAATCATTCATGGGTCACAATATCTACTTCAAGCATATTCAAAATTTGAAAACAGAGGGGTGTTTCAGATTCTGAACCAGCTTAAAGTGAGGCAGATTGTAATATGGTTACACTAAGTTATAACAAGAAAAAGAAAAGGTTTTTACAAGGAAAACTAGTAAAACATACCCTTTGATCCTGTACAATGATAAACAGAAACCTTGAAAAGCCAAATTTAGCCACCAGGTTCAATTTCTGGTTACAGGATTCTGACAACCAGCTCCTCCACATTAGAATTTGTTGGATGTTCAAGCAATGGTTGGCGACATGTTGGGCAGGAAGAGCGGGACATCAACCATGTGTCAATACACTTAACATGGAAACCATGATTGCATTTTGGTAGGATCCTTACCTTGTCTCCTTCAGTGAATTCCCCCAGACATATGGGGCAGTCTGTGGCTGGAGTAGTTAGACCTGATGAGCCATACACCACAACTGGAATCTGGCTCAGGGTGCCCTTCTCAAGGCCTGTTGTGGCTAAATGCGCAGCAACCTGATCTGGGGTCTCAAGGGAAAATCGATTACTACAACGCAAAGCACAGCGCACAATTGAGTTCAATCCCAGCGCACAGATCAATGCGCATAGCAGGGCTGCTAGGATTATCACCATGTTGCTGTCAAAGTTCGCATCATTGGCATATGAGCTACTTCCCCTGCTTCCATTCATTGGTGGCATAGCAGTTTCTGTATCCAGGAGCAGGCGACGAGGCCCAGCATACAAGTTCCAAGCCATAGATGAAAGTCCACAGCCCCCCTCCTGTTACCTCACTGATGAAAAGTGATCTTCTTGACTTGTAGGTTCATGCTGCTTCAGACATCGAACCTATGAATTTCCATAAATTTACCAAGCTACAAACAAGTGGAGATCCCCAAAGTGTCATGAGTTTCAGTAGTTGAAAGACAGGTAGAGTACTTTTGGATTGTTTTGAGGAATGGGGTCTTTAAGGATCCAATCCAACCTGGAAAAAAACAATAGAAAGAGCATCTACTTGCACTCAGTTGGATAAGGCAGTGAATGAATAAAGTGTGTGTATAGCAGTTATCCTAACCTTGGGACCATGGAATACTGGAATCAACCTTCTAGATTAGAAATGGTCCTCCCAAGCCAAATGGGAATTCCTTTCCACAGAGAGAGAGAGAGAGAGAGTGAGAGAGTTGGCTTACAGTTGCTGAAATTCTATCTCCCTGGAGAGCAAATATCTTCTTCCTGTTATCACCCGCAGACTCGAGTGACTTCTGTGGCAACAAGAGCAGAGAGAAGTTTTGATATCTTGGAATAATTAAACACCGAAATCCAAGATGAGAAGACAAGAAGAAAGTGAGGATCAGATATTTTTCATTTTCTAGTTGGGTGGGCAGTGGAAGTAAGATTTAGATTTGTAGGTTTGGTGACCTTTCAACTTCTCTCAGCAGTTGGCCATACGACAAGCAATAAGCCATCTCTAGAAACGGTGCTGCAGTAGTGTGATTATGAAATCTGATCCCTTCACAGCCCCCCACCTTCATAATTATGGTGTTGGAAATTGTTTATTCTTGGCTCCAAATCCCTCTCCCACCCTCATTATACTGACAGTGATTTACCTGTGCGTCTATCAAACACTTGCCTTCCATGGTGTCCCCACTTCAACGTGAAAGTCCTGATCAAGTCAGACACTCTAGATATTTTTCTAGCCACCGTCATTTGATGAATGTTTGCGTGAAAAAACTGGAATGGTACAAGCACCTCGTGATGCTTGTGGGTCACCTTCACTAGATCAAAAGAAACAAAAAAAATCATATCAAGTTTACAGTCCGATAAGAGATAAATGTCAGTCCGCTTAAAAGCTACGAGGGTCAATGAATTCAAATCAAACAATTAATATCTATTTAAAATTAGCGGGGCGTGATAAATGACTAGTCCCGATCATCATCATCTCTGTAAATTGATTGTTCTCTACTTTTGGCTAGCATTGCTTATGTTGGATTTGGGTTATTGCCTATGGGAATCTCCAGTGAAACCTAGATCCAAAGTAGCCATCATTATAATGTTGTACATATCATTTTTATCACTTTTTTTTTTTTTTAATCATTTTATTAATTAAACTATAATTATTTTTTTATTATATTCAATTACCATTTACTTAAAAATCTGTTACCTAGTTTACTAGTGGACCCTCTAATGGGGGGAGATGACCCGATTGGGTCAAGCTTTGTCCACTCAAGTTCCATCACATACGCTAACCTTTCATATTGTGGCCCGTTGCCACTCATTACGTTGATTGAGGATTGGATTGGTGGAGAAAGCAGAGAACAGAGGAAAAACACTTGCCTATTGGCAACCCAGCAAGGCTGGTCAGGAGCTGTGATTATGGTGAATGGACATCAGGCCACGCTCAATGACTCATGGGGTCATGGCTCCTGGCCCCAGTAGGCCTAAATATCTCCAAAACCTTTGAGTTTATGCTCAAGTGAAATGTCCTTATTTGTTTCTCGATGGTATGCCTTGGCTTTGTTTCCTTTGTGTCAGTTGTTTGCACTTTGATTTTATATGTTTATATTTTGATCCGGCATGTTTGTATCCCGATTTCTTTATATTTTGACTTCATATATTTATATTTTGGTCCTCTTCATACTCTAATTCATGTATTTTTACTTTATTTTCATATGTATTTATCCTCGTTTAGAAGTAAAAAGTTTAGTATATATATTAATAATTTGAATCAAAAGTTCGATATGATATTGAATCGATATCATAGATTTTTTCAAAGATTTTATATATTTTATATCGATATTCTGCATAGATTTTGTATCATGTTATCATCTTAAAAGCTATTACTCGCATAATTCAAAGTTATTAGTGGTCATCTCCAAGATATATGATAATTAGAATTCAAAGTTGATCTCAAGAACTATTAAACCTCATTTGATTAGCTTCTAAAAAAGTTCTTTAAAAAAAAAAAAAAAAAAAAAACATAAATAGAGATTTTTTATAACATTCCATCCCTATGAAATCATGATTTTTAATTACTATCTCTCAATTGAAAAATTGATAATTTTTGTTGAAAATACTCTCAAATTGGAAAAGAAAAAAGAAGGGAAATTATCAAAGTGATATATATCAAATTTTCAATATGAATACTTAATGTATATGCTGATGAATAATGATATAAAGAAATGAATCAATGATATAAAAAATTAAGATCAAAGTATTAAAAAAATGTTATTTAAATACAATTGAGCGAGATAGATTTCAAATTACAAAAAAATTAAATAATTTTTATATTTGAAAATTTATGATTAACTATCAATTTTTTTTTTTTTAATTTTGATATGATATGGAAAAGTAATTTTTCGGTATCATAAAATAACCATAAATTGAAGAAATTTTTTACATAGCCAAATACATTATAAATAAACTCGGATCAAATGGAGTCATAGTTGAAAGTCAATTACTCTCTTAAAACATATTGATTACCACCTCAAAATATGCATAATCCATACAAAAGATTGATTGTCACCTTTAAATAATGGAAGACTATATTAAAACTTATTGGTTCAGATAAAAAATTATATAAACCCATTACATGAAATTATAATTCTTATTTTGTTTTCGTAACTTCAAGAATTTTCTTCTATTTTCTTTTCTTTTTTTTTTCTTTTAAAAAAAAAACCATATCTATTCGTTTAATGGACAGTCAACGACTCAACAACAACGCTTGTAATAAAAGGGTCAACCAGGGAGTGGAAGATTCCCAGTAAAACGACGTCGTAATGAGGGGCGATGACTGCGTAACGAATAACGATTTTAACCTTCCCAGATTGTCTGCGGCTTTGAAAGGAGGGTAGAAAAACAGAAGGCGAAGCAACGTCCATGAAAATGCAAGATCCATCTAGCTCCCACAATGCTCCCAAAAATTCAACGCCGGCGACGATGTATGGAAATCCTGCTACCTCCTTCAGAGGTCCTCACCACCGGCGAGCTCATTCCGAGCTCACTTTCCGGATGCCGGACGACGTGGATCTATCCTCCTCCGATCCCTTCAACGCCTCTGCCGCCAGCCTCGAAGAGATCGCCTCCGAGGACGACCTCTTCTCCACGTACATCGATGTCGACAAGCTCGGCGCCGGGGGGAATGGTGCGGATCAGAGCGGTGAGGCGGAGAAGAGTGTGAAGCCTCGGCATCGGCACAGTAATTCGGTGGATGGCTCGTCCTCCAAGGGAGAAGAGGGTGTTTTTGGTGAGATTATGGACGCTAAGAAGGCAATGCCTCCTGATAAGTTGGCTGAGCTTTGGAATATTGATCCTAAGCGCGCCAAAAGGTGTGATTGTCGTTCAGTTTTGCGGAATAAAAAATCAATCTGCTGGTTTTTTTGATGCATTGTTGTTTATGAGTTTCCTTTGGTTGAAATTGTGGATAATTTAAGCTATTTTAATCATGATTTGATATGTGTAAACGAAACGGTTAGATCTTGCCACAAGTTGAAATAGTTTTATTGTTTTCGAATGTGGGAACTGAAACTGGTTTTCAAAATGCTGACAATCTAATATCTAGATGAATAAATTTCCCTCTTAAGTCCTATGTGTCTCTTTAATTTTCTTGTATTTCGTTCTTTATTTTTTGTGATTCATCTGCGACCGGGACCCAGGGTATTACATTACAATATATCGTGAAAGTTTGTAACTTTTTTCTGTTCTAAGATACTTTGCTGGGGCTATTTTTTAGCTTTATATATCTGGTTGCATTTGTCAGCAATATATGGAAACTCGCTGGCTCTTGTAGTTGTATAATAGTTTTCAATATTGGCTGATGTGATGTGTATGGCCCAAACTATCTATAGATGATTTGTTATTGATAAAGAGGGTCATTGGTTTATTTGGTGTACCTGAATTTTACACATACCCCAAAACATACTGCACAGGTTAGGCATTTATTGACATGCCTAAACTGCAAAAGCACTTCTATTTGTTGTGCCAAGGGGCGCATAAGTTAATTGTTTCTGGGACATTTGAAACAATTTATTTTTAGCAAAAAATTTCTGATCTTAGTAGCGGCTCGAAGCAGTTGGATAAGGCCTTGTAGGGTTTACCTAAATTGTATGATTCATTTTTAAATTGTTTTAGTAACACTTATAAGGACTTCCTGAGTAGTTACAGTTTGAAAATCAATAGTAGGTTAAATTTCAGTAAAAGGGAACTATTAAGGAAAATTACAAGGGATCAGATTTAGGGCTTATCTATAAGGAAACATTTAACTTGAAAGGAAATCTCAATTCACCTGAAGAACAAACCATTTCCCAATTGCTAAGGTGTTCAACTCCTCCTATGGGCTTTCTCAAGAATTTCAAACTGGATCTTCCCCAAGCTCTAACCACTTACGTGCAAAGAATAGGAAAAAGAAATATGTATCGTATATTTTCTTTACCAATTTATTTCATGTTTTATGTTAGTATGAAAGAAAGTTGTCTTAAAAATTTTGGTAGAAGTTGTTTCCACTACTTTTTCCAGGCAATTGTTACTGTTTGAAGCCATTTTTGTTTTACACCTTTTCCCTGCACCTGACTTTTAAAGGATTCAAAACTTGCAATGTGAAATACTAACAAACATATGTGTGTGTATTAGAGAGAGGGTATGTCTTTATGTTTTTATCTTTAGAAACATGTTCAGTTGTATACACAAACACATCTATGTTAAAATCTGTCATATTCATTTTTAAGTATTGGGCAGACATTTTTGGGAATTCCTGCTCATGCTTTAGTTGCTAAATACAGGATTCTGGCAAACCGGCAATCTGCTGCTCGCTCAAAAGAGAGGAAGGCCCGCTATATATTAGAACTTGAGCGAAAAGTTCAGACCCTTCAAACAGAAGCCACCACTCTTTCTGCACAACTCACACTGTACCAGGTTTGTTTTGATGGATTCTTAATCTAGCATATATTTTAAACCAGAATTATTTGTTGGTTCTATAAGATGTAATTGACTTGTTCTGCAATATAGAATATGTGGTTAGTTTGCATTTCACCACTCTTGCTAATATATCCTTAGGCATGATCTTCTTATAGAAAGTTTTTTTACGCTCATGGTAGATTTCTTTGATGGATATGGCATACGACTGATGTGTATTGTATATGGTAAGGTTGCAATCCACTGCCCCCTTTTCTTTCTAGTCTTGCAATATTTTATTGTATGCTATTTCAAATTAGTTTTAGTTTAACTCCAGTTAAATTTTTTTTGTAACTACCACTTCCATATTGCATCAACCTTGAACCAAACAAATTATTAGGTTGTCAATTAGCTTATTGATCCATTTTGGGCATGTTTGATGCTGCAGATCCAGGCTCTGGAAAAAGAGAATACAATCTAAATATTGGTGTACAATGTCATCTTATAAACAAGGGTTCTTCTTAGAATCTTCCTGCATAAAACTTTAGAAGGACAAACATCAGTATAGCCTTCTCATGCAAGTGCTTCAGAACATGTGGGATTACAGGATCTTAGAAGCATGAACACAGGGTTAATATAGATTTGTCCGATGAACAAGGATCTGCCATCTATCATTGATGAAAAAAATCCGAATCTACTTTAGCAGAACAAGATGTGTACTGCAAAGTGATAGTTATCAAGCAAAACAATAACTCTAAAAAAGATCATTTATTTTTATTGCAAATAAGCATTTAATTTTCAATAACAAAGCCTCAAATCCTGAGTACTTGGGATGGCTACATGAAAATTTATTATTTAAGCTATTGCTTTTTTCCCTTGCAACGCATGCAGACATTTGTATCTAAACTTGTTATAGAAGTAGATGCATGGCACACTTCCTGGCTGTGATGTCATTCATTTGTGTGGAACTTTGTAACATTCCATATTGTATTATGAGCCTTTATATACATTTCCTTGATATGGTGAGCTAGTTCCATAATAAAATAAGAATGACAGGAATTCAAAGTTGATCTTTTTACATTTCTTCATGTTAAACCTTCAGAAGCTTGTGTTATGAAAATGTGCAGTTCATTTTTTTATTCCTTTAATTCTTACTTCATCCAATTACTGCCTTCACAAACACTTAATTGTGCCTGATTTCTTCTTCTTTTCTCATTTAGAGAGACACAACAGGTCTAAGTACTGAAAACACAGAACTTAAGCTTCGGTTACAAGCTATGGAGCAACAAGCTCAATTGCGTGATGGTAAGTATTTTAATAAGAAAATCAATATATTATTACTTTACTTCAAAAACCAAAATGGTTATTTTCTCTTAGTGTATTGCCAAGGTTATCTAAATATTGAATTTTGTTAATTATTATTCTAGCCTTAATTTTTCATATACCTGGAGGTCTCTGTTGCTTATGATCAACATCTATTATGCATTTAAAAATCACATTAAGAATTTGATGTTTGTTTGGTTAATGATCCCTTGCATGTATGACACTGATGAGTTCCTGCATCTCTTTACCCATATATAGATGAAATTATGGTCATTTCGTAACACTTGCATGCTATATGTTCAGAGGCTAGTGTCACAGGATCTCCCTTGAACCAGACATCGATTAGGTTTTTAGATAGAAAGCTTTAATCTAGCCAATAGAAGGTTAAAATTTGTTCATTTTGCATGAATCAGTACTACTTAATTTCAATTACTCAACTGAACTTAACAAAGCCTTGTTATATACCACAACTATTTCGTGTTGGTTATACAGATCCTTTCTGCCATTTGGCTCTATTAAGTGAAATCCCTCATGAGAAATCATAGGCTATCAACATTTCCCTGCCACCTCAAGACTAGTCCCTTGCCCTTGTGGCACCTTCAACTTAGACTCAATTGCTTTCTTTGCATTCCTTCTTTTTCTTTTTTTCTGTTTCAGTCATTGGTTTTATTTCACTTGATGAAGCGTCTCATATAACTTTCTGTAATCCTGTCCTCAATTGGGACAACCCTAGCTTCATTTCTTATATTACCACTATGGTTCTGTAACTTCTGTTTGTAAACTTCAATACAGGGTCTGTATATGAAGCTCTTGTTTCAACTGCTGATTGTTGTAACTTTTCTTTGACAAAGTAGTACACATATAATGCCTGTTATGTATAACTTCAGCTTCATAAATGATCTTTTTCTATAATGGAATTAAATGAAAATGTGAACCCAATATGACAACTTCGTACATGCTCTTGAACATGGGTCAACTCATGCTTTATGCAATTTGTTCTGGGACTGCAAGTGAGATATTATGTGCTAGTAGATAACTATTCTGAATTTCATTCTGTTTCAAAATGGAATGAGTTATTAGGAGAAGTAAAAAGTTGAACAGAGCATGTTTTCTTAAAGAGGAGATGGTAGTTGTTACCTATCCTCGTGATTCTTAACTCAGCGTACAAATTTCATCCAATTGTCTATCCTTCGTTCTAAGCCTCAGCAAAGAAATACCCAAACAATGAAGTTGTTTAGATCAAGGCTATTCCTTCTCTTGTAGCAAGTGCTAATATGTTGTCCTTGGGGAAAGTCCTAACAATACTTGATATCTTGCAGCTCTAAATACAGCATTGAAGCAGGAAGTTGAGAGACTAAAAATTGCCACTGGGGAAATAATGAGCCCCTCTGAGTCATTTGACCTGGGAATGCAGCACATGCTATACACCCCATCATCCTTTCTCTCACTTCCTCAACAAATTGGACCTGCTGGCCAGCCAAACATGCAGTTGCCACCATTCCACCATTCCCATTCTAACATGTCAACTCAGTACCTGCAGCCTATAAATTCTCAACCGATCTCAGAAATTTTGCAGAATGACCCTCTTGGCCGATTACAGGGCCTTGACATCAGTAGCAGAGGCTCACATCTTGTGAAGTCTGAAGGCCCTTCCATCTCCGCCTGCGAGAGTAGCAGCACGTTTTAATTCCAACCAGCCACTGACTTGTTGACTTTTCCATTGCGCAGATATGTCTATAGACTGACGTCCCATTGTTAGAGAAGATACTATATTTATTTTATTTTTTATTCATTTGGTAACTAGTATCCTACTTTGGATCATTTCCTAATTGTTTATTCTTGGGGTTGCTTCCCCAAGAAAGGGAAGCTCCCTTAGGCTTTATTGCAATGTTCATGTGTTCCTCGTTACAATATGAAATTTTGTTTCTTGGGGTTCTAGGACCAGTGGGAATGAAAGGCCATTTCCACTGGATGGAGAGACACCCATCTTTCCATGATACTACTCCCTTGCTTTGTATTTTCTTTCATTTGCAGTGTAAAACTCTGTGTTCTCTTTGCTGTATCCAATTTCAAGGATGAACTGTCTTCCCCTCTCTCTCTCTCTCACACACCTTTTTTACAAGCAGAGCAGACAAACTACCATCTTATCACAAATTTTTTGATTTCTTGATTGATAATCATATTGTGTTTACCTGTAACTGCCGTGTATCATGCTGCATTTGAACATACAATTTAATACTGTATTTCATAGTGGTAATGTCCTTGATTTCAATAATGTGGTTCCCACTTTCTTGTTTTCTTTTAACAACCTTCTTGTCCAGACATTGCAGATTGGCTTGACCCCCTGTAGTTCCTTATGAACTTTTCATCTTGTCAATATTTTGAATGGGAAAACTTGGAAATTGTGCGGCCTAACCTTCCTTGGCTTGTTCGGCGACTATTCCAATCACAGAAAAAACAAGCTCCCACCTTCCTTGTCCCAGAAAACTTGGATTCCTTGAAGATTATCCATGTATTCCTCTGTTCATTTTTGTCCTGGTTTGGCACAAATCAAAGGGAGCGGCTGCTGCTATTTTCCAGTATTAAGGTCCTATGTGAAGACTTAGAATTGATGAATAGTTGAGGACTAGTCGGATGAATTTTGCTTCTTTTTTTCTTTCTTTCTTTCTATTTTCCCGGATTAGGTCTAGATTTTGTCACATGCCGAGACATGTCATGGTGCTGGTTCCACCATTTAGAACATGGTACACATTTTGGGCTCAAATCCCATCATCTAGAGGTTCAAATCCAATTATCTTGATGTTTTAGGAAAGTTGGTAATTCGACATGGTATCCAAACTTTGTTTAGTTGAAGGTCTCGGATTTTCTGAAGTCTCTGCTAGTCTCGAGTTCAAGTCCTCCTTCCATCTATTTATCTGCTGTAAGCTGTTTGTGCTAGGCAGCTCAAAGCTTTGGTTGACCAGAGGTGTCTAATGATTTGTGACGAAATGGAAATGGGATAAATTTGTAATTTTTATTTTCAGAAACTAAGAAAAAACAAAATAAAATTTCTGTTGTTGGATTAAGGTTGAAAATGATACATCTTGCAAACCTTTCCTTAGCTGAAAAAATGAAAAAGATTATCCTAAAAGAGCAATGTAAAGTTTTATGCTATTTTCTAACATGTTTTTTTTATTTTTTATTTTAATGCCTTTCAATTCCTCTTTTTTTTTTTACACCGTCTCTTCTTTCAAGATTCAAAGAACTTTGAAAAATGCCGAGGTCTTTTGTTGCATCTCTTTTCATGTAGAATGAACATATGTTCCATGAGTCTCTCATCTCTCAATCTAATGCTGCAAATCTACCAAATATCCAAAGAAAAGGGGGCGGGGGGAAGGAAAGAACTGATATTTGTAACGAAATTTCGTCTTTTATTGAACCACATGATCATAATGAGGCGGAACATGCATTCCACACGGACCACGATTTTATTACATGATTGAATTTCAAATACAACTACGATAAGGCAGGCTTCGAACAATGGAAATGGACACTAGCTTTCCAGGGTCACAACCTTCTTCCCACAAATCTTTATTCTCTTATCATTAGGAATCCATTTCCAGATTTGAAGACTCAGTTGATCCTGCAATAAAGTCACGCCAATGCCATTAGAATGCTTTCATGCTTAAAATTTTGTTACAGACTTTGTTCTATGATAAGTAAATAACAAAAGAGGGTGGCAAGTGTGCAGAAGATGAACCTTGAGCAGTCAGTGGAGGGACTGATCTTGTAGGGCAAGGAAACCCCACATTGAGATGGGAGGGAGGCGACGAGGTTATAGTCGATTCCAGGGATCATTGCAGCACCATCCTGGATGCAGCTGCATGCAGTTCTCCTATCTTCTCCAGTCCTGGAAGCTGCTTTAACCTGCTTTACACCAGCACAACAGGAGGAAGGTATTGCCCCGCCATAGATTAGGTAGTTGACACAAGGGTTCAGCAGCTGTGTCACCTGGCTGCATGTTACCGTGGCATCTGCCTGAGGAGCAGTTACCAACAAGCACACAAGAACTACAGTGCATGCTAGCTTAAGCACTGCAGAATTGGCCATGGCAGCAAACTTCTCCTCTCTTTCCCTCTTTTTTATATCTCAATTCTCTTGCACACATACGCAAAGGGTTATAGCCTTTAAATAGAGCTTGGATGGGAAGAGGTTGGGGGAGGGTTTTGGCTGTTTCTGCTACTACATAGGCTGCTATGAGTTGAGGACTAATCAGAAGAATTTTCTGCAGAAATTTAGACTGCTGGCTTCTAATTAGTTCTCACCACTGTATATCAGTTCAAAAATATTAAGATGTAGCCAACATTCAACCTTTTCATCCATGGTGGAGGCACTGGGAGTTTATATAATTCCAGGGACACTGAAGGGCATGGCTTTGTGTCTATAAAATTACCTCATGTAGGGCATTTCTTGAAACATGATTAAAGTTGAAATGTTGGATTTATGCCTTCAATTTTTTCAATAATAATGATAAAAAAAAAAAAAAAATTTTGTTGAAAATGGTGTAATAACGGTGTTTTGAGAAACAAAATAATGTTAGGAAACGCAAATAGAAAACAATTTTCCCAACCTATTTTCCACTATAATATTATACACTTGTTACAATGCCCATATCTCACGAGCTCAATGGAACATATGAACCTATCCCCCTCATGTTTCATGATGTTAATTCCCAATAGACCAAGAGCTTCTTCTTGAATAGTAATAAGCTTGAATAAAACCCACCATCTAACTGATGATAGAGGTAGACCACCACAATCCTATCACGGCTCCTGGTAGAAAGGAACTCAAATCGAACTGGTACACCCATCCACGGTCATCCGACCACCAGAAAGAAAATGTTCAAGACAAAAAGATGGCATATTGGTCGTTCTAACCCACCAAAAATGAAACATAAAGTTAAAAGGCTATGAACAACCAAAATCACTATTTCATATGTTGTTGAACTTTGAAGGTCCAAGGCACTGTGCCATACAATGACACAACATAACAAAAAGCTATGAACAGTTACAAACACCTTTGGCCTACTATCCCTGGATGGATTTTAGATTGCTCCATCTTCCTTAGCTGGTTAGGACATAAACTACACCCACTTCCTTCATCAGAACATGATATACAGAAATTATACAAGTTGTTCCAAAAGGTAAGAGTCTGATAATTACGGTTCATCCACAGCGCCTCCTTAGCATTGAAACCCTGGCTGAAGTGTGATGCATGGGCAGAAAAGTATGAGATGCCATAAAAACAAGGACAAGGAGCATACTTCTCCATTATATAGCACAAAAAACAGATGATGACTGCATGAAGTATCAATACTTGGTCATGTTTCTCCACTTGTCCTTAAGATCAACCTGAATGAAACAACCACTCATATAAAGTCTAACCAGATTGTGAGAGCAAACAAAGATATTGCAGATGAGTATGCGGCCAGTTTACCTGGGTTCTCTCTTCAAAAATGTCCCGGTAGCAGTTTAAAATGAGTGTCCAATTTCCCTTACCAAACCTTTTAGGAAGGAAAAGACAAAAATGAGAGTGTATCAATGTGGAAATTCATATTCATCAAAAACGATATTAGCGTCCAACATTAATTTGCTTAAAATGAGCAAAAGGTAAGCATAGGGCGAAATACATAAAAAAGAAAAAAAGAAGAAGAAAACTGCCTTGACATTGATATGGAACAAAATAGTATCATAAATTAAGGAGCATGTAAATAAGAAGAATGAGAAATTCTTCCAAGTCACAAGAGGAAAGAAGAGAACATAAACCGCAGCATAAAGGAAAAACCCCAGTAACTGAACCCCCACACCAGGTTTAAAAACGGAAGTCTCAAGGGGGAGATGATCTCCCACAAAAAGGAAGAAGAAGCTCATCTCTTAGCCAGCTTTTCCTGGTTACACTTCAAACAGAGAGAGTGACCCATATCTAGACAGCTAAATCCAATCTAGACACTATCCTTCATAGTCAATGACCAATTCTCCAAGGTCTGCCACTGTCATGGGTCATCCAGGAGAGACCAACAGCTAAATCCACTCCCAGTAATCAGACAAGTCGAGCAATTTTGCAGCCTTTCAAAAGTGCTAGAATCTTTCCCCGCTATAATATAGATGGTCCATTGTCGATAGAAAAATGAATGGGCCAAATGAAATTTGAATATTTTTGGGCACTTGTTTACCAAGGGCACCAATATGAAATCCTAGATCATAAAGTTGGCATCCTAGCAAATCACAAACTTCTTATCACCTGATGTCAGAAGGATTCCCCCTCCCTACCCTAGGGAACTTCAATAGGCATCTTCTGACGAAGGTTTTATTCCTAATACAGAATCCTCCTAGAACTAAGTGCCCTCAGATTGAGTACTACAAACTGAATTGCATGTAACTAAATGAATCCTCCCCCTCCTCCTCCTCCTTCCTAACACCTAATCATGAGGAATCGCTATGGATTTTCACTATTCTAGATACAACTTCTAGTGGGATCTAAAAATAAACAGATGATAGGTCTGAATGTCTTAGACAACCTTCCTCCAAGGTAAAAGGGCTTTTTTCCACCCATTCAGCTGTTTAAATACTTTCTCCATAACCAGGTCCCAAAGATAAGCATTACAATTAAGTGGGAAGCCCATCTGCAGGATATGGTAGCATACCATATACTATATCATCAGCTAGAAAGAAAAGAAACGCATGCCTCACCTAGGGGTTTAAAACCTTCAATAGAAATAACTGGGATTTCAATAAAATAAACAAATAAATAAAACCTATACTATTCATGTTGAAACAAAATAAATATTCTTCATGTTGAAGCAAAGTAAGTTCTAGTTATATTCTCCACTGATCCCAGTAATCACTTACTTCAGCACACCAGTCCTCAAAGTGTCTTCCTCCAGTATACTCCATTTCTTCATTTGTCTTCTCTTAGCAAGTTTAGTGATTTCGTACTTCTTCAAAGGAGAAACCGCCTTTCTCTTTGGGCTAGGTAAGCAAATGTTAGTATCACTGGACAAACCTTCAGGTGAGGCATCAATTGAATCATCCCACTACAAAGAGAAATAGAAGTTGAAGAGCATGTGTAGAATAACATGTGAATAAAAATCCACAATTCTTATAAAAGAGTAGACCCATAAATAGCACAGTTCAACAAGATTTTCAGCTACAATGCAACTTCATGGTCTTGGCATAATTTCAAAGAGGAATCTGCTATCATTATTTCATTAACATAAATCTGAATAAGATTTTATGGTGAGGAAGGGGAGCACTAGATCACCAGATCTCATACATCGTAAATCACCTATAACTGGTTGATCTCATCTCGGAGGAATCTCCTATCATTATTTCATTAACATAAATCTGAATAAGGTTTTATGGCAAGGAAGGGGAGCACTAGTTCACCAGATCTCATACATCATAAATTACCTATAACTGTTTGATCTCATCTCCATGCTTGATGAATCAATCAGATGTGGCTCAATCCACATAATGAAAAAAAAAACCAGAAAAAATTTCCTAAGAAACAGATAAGCTGGAAACTTTATTTTCAAAATACATTTGATACAGAATGTGTTTTCAATGAAGTGTGATGCCCGCTTTCTGCAGATGTCATAAGACAACTAAGCATAGGTTCCAACTTCCAAATAGCAAATACATTAATAAAACAATCAGTGTGTATCAAACAGCAAGTCGCCTGCTTCTAATTTATGATAAAATAGAAAACAAACGGATCTAATATGTGGATAGACATGGAAATAAATTAAATAATGTGTGAAAATGAAAAATTGAAGCCATTTTCCC
The DNA here is from genome assembly GCF_004353265.1 of Vitis riparia. Lineage (NCBI taxonomy): Eukaryota > Viridiplantae > Streptophyta > Magnoliopsida > Vitales > Vitaceae > Vitis > Vitis riparia. Next base: position 13,835,986 of record NC_048436.1, read on the forward strand.
CTTAAATAAAAAAAAAAAAACGAGTTAATCAAAGCAACAAAAGACATATTACCTCAAAAGTGCGAGCAGTGCCATTCCTTGCCATTAAGCTGGGTTTAGGAACATTATTCTGATCTGTAGTACATTGATGTCCACTATCAGCTTCATTTGTTTGGTCAGCAACGAGATTCTTGCCAACAGAAGGATTGGGTGCAGCTACATCTATTATGCCCTGGTCTTTAGTCAATGGCTCATGATTCACATCTTTTTTTGCCAAGCCAGATATTACAGCTTCAGCCAATTGTAATGCTTCAGGAAGAGGGTCCTTCACCAGAGCTTGCAACTCCAAAGAACTGGATTTAAGTGCTGCTTGCACTCTATCAACCTCAGGAGTTGGCAGGCAATCATATTTGCCACCCGATGTTTGTCCTCTCACTTCTTCAGTATCAGTAATCTTAACTCCTCCTCTGGAGCGTCTACCATGGCCACCAACATGCTTGCGTTTGGGCAACATACTAGCCTTCAGTGTTTCTATTAATTAAAAAAATAAATTATTTAACAAAATTAGTTCTGAATTGTAGATGAAACACTCCAAAATGTCAAAAACAAGCTTGAATAGAAATAACTGTGGTGGTCATTGGATCACATAATCATTTAAGTACAATGCTTATCAAGTTATGGAAGAAAATACACTCAGGCCATTTGGTAGCTTTCAAATTGGGGATCTGAATTTTAAATTGGAGGCTCCAATTTCAGTTACATTGACTAATTCCTTTCTATACCAAGGGATTTGAAATTGAACTCCAGAACCCAAAACTATAAAAACTATTTCACAACAAAGGCATAAATTTTGAAATTCAACTCCTTCAAATTCTAAACCATATACAGTCTTAAGTGTGTTTGGTTGAAAGGAAAGAGGTCTTGGATTTGGGACCCAATTCCATCAAAACAACAGAGCTTCACAAGGAACACTCCACAGCCAAAATAATGATTTTCAATTCCATAGAATCTGAATTCCAAATCAAAACAAATCTTGACAAATGGCCACATCTCGCAGCCATAAATTTTCTATCCCGTGAAGTTTGTAGCTTTGAAATGAATAATACAGTACATTTAGCATAAAGCAATAAAATTTTCCTGTCCTTCCAAAAGATGGCATTACAAACATGTAAACTCAGAAGGAAAAAAAATGAGAAAAACCCAAATGCAGAGGAAAAAAAAACTATGTACCAGAGCCTACTAGACGTACCTTTATCTTTATCAGGGACGACCAAGTCTGTAGCCACATTGGGCGAACACGCTGCAGCTTGATTACATGTTGAACCGTTACCTGCCCCCGGCAATCCTTCCACCAACTTGATCGCTCGAGCAGCCAATTCCAGGAACGGAGGACCCATGATAGCCCAAGCTTCGGCTACATACGCCCGAACCAACCTCAAAGCATCATTTCGAGTATTTTTTGCCAATATATCTTCACAAACTCTCGCATTCCAAACAGCAGCCTCAATGTCATCCCTCCATTTCCGCAACTGGTCTGAAACCAACCCCGCCGTCGCCGAACTCTCCATTTTATGAATTTTCCCCCTCCAAATCCTCTTCACTGCATCAAAATACTTGCCCTCTTTCCCACCACTCCCGACCAGAAACTTCACCGTGCATTCCACAGCCACCGCGCAATACGCGTCCTTCATCGAATCCAAAACAGCGACTCCCTCTTTATAATCCAACTCTTCGATAATTTCAAGCAGTTCAAGGATGGTCTCCGAAACAGAGCCATCGGAGATTTCCGACTCGATTTTTCTCAACAGCACGGTCTTCTTCATTCGCGGGTGGCTGTTCGAAAGAGGAAGAATGGAGATGAGACGTCTGACCAGAGAATCGCCGATGGGCTTCCGAATCATGAATTCCAGAATCCATCGCGATACGTCTTCGTCCATGGATGCTCTGATGGAAACCCTAGTTTTGGATGAAGCCGAATGAAAGATGATCCATTCCTCGGGCACATGCGAAATTGGGGGCCCCGTACAAGCTGCTTCACGAGGGATTCAAGGGCATAAATGGTAAATAAATAAATGACACTTTCACCTCCAATTATTGCTTATTTACAAGGGAAAGTTGTGTTTAGGATGCCCATTTGCCAATAATATTATCTTCAAAACCCAAGTTTGCATAACCCAATATATGTCCACTATTTCAAGAAAATTTTTCCTTTTCATGCACTATATACCGTTTAGAATTGCATTACCGAAATTACCCCTCCATTCATCCCTATCAACAGCCATCACGTGTCTCCATGTCATCGAAAGTTGTGCTTTTAAAAATATAAAATTTGCAAAACCCACAGAATACCCGACCCGATAAACTTTGAAATTTGGGGAAACTCTCTGTCATTTCCTCTCATTTTGCCTTAACCCGATTTTGCTCTGCATTTTCATAACTCCGTCACTTCCTCTCATTTCGTCTCATTTTGGCCTAACCCTAGTGTCTCTGTTCACAAGCTGACCACCCAAACTCGATAGCCAGCTTCCGAAAACCTGCAACGAAGCCAAAGTTGAGTCATTTCTTCATCTTTCTTCATCAAAGGTAGAATATTTTTAAGGTTTCTGGAAACCGAAGTGGAGCTTCCTTTTCCTTTTGGATTAATCGTAGGTGAGTTTTCCATTTAAGGATTTGTTTGGGTGTTGAGAAAATATTTGGGCCGAAGGTTGTTTTGCATTATTCATGACCTTGTGATTTAGAATATTTGGGGATTTTTTTTGTTTTGTTATATCTTAAATATTTATGTCTACAAGACGACTGTTTGTGGGGAATGTTGAGGGAAATTTTTTTTGAGAACCACCAGTCTTTGAAATATGGAGAAAATTTTCGGTATTTATCAGTATTTTTTACCGTATTTTCGAGAAATTTCCTACCAAGCCAGGCCACGCATGATGCAAAATCTGTCCAAACATTAAAAAAAAAAAAAAACATAAGATGGTATTTAGTAATCTGATCACGATTTGCAGGCAAATGTGGTATTTTTCAGGCTGGCTCAAAAATTGTGGATTTAGGTTTTGTGAAATTTAAATCCAATGGCACAAAAGCAAAGAGACCCCTAGAACAGATCCATAAAACACAGGAAGGGAAAAAAAAACAATTTTTTTTTTGTTTTCCTTGGGGGTTTTGCAAGGATTTTCTCGGAAATCAAACGAGGATGAATTTTCCCGGAAATCAAATGGGGGATGGATTTTCTTGGGAACCAAACGGGATGGATTTTCTTGGAATAGGGGTTTCAAAAAATAATAATAATGTGATTAGATTAGTACCTGCGAGGATTGAGAGTGGCAGAGGAAAATAGAGCCTTTTTAGGGATTCTCTCGTCTGGAGGGAAACTTCAGAAAATGGCTCCTTGATGCCCAAGTGAGAGAAGCGGGTCACCCTTTTGAATTTTGGATATAGTATGAAAAAAAAAGGAAACAAATCATGAGAACAATTTGCTCCATATAAATAATTATTAATTATTAATTATCCATTTTAATTTTTATTAAATTAGTTGATAATCTATTGTGTCTTACACTTCATTTATGATTTGGCTTAAATGAGTTCCAATTCATGGCTATGGATACTGCAAATACACATGCTGTTTGCTGTTACCCAGAAAATTATGCCTTCAAGCTAAGTTAGAGTAATTAGTATGGCTACTACAATTTTTAAGATTTATGTCCATGGCATTTTGATATCTTGTGAAAATTATGCTTGCTCTTCAGTTTGAAGATTGAATTACTATTTCCAAAAAAAAAAAAAAAGAGGTTTCACTATGGAAATCTATGAAAATTGGAAAATTGAGAAAAAGGTAAGGTTAAAAATATGATTGGTTTTGCAGCCCTAATCAAGTTTTAACTGACTCAAACTTGAGAAAGTTTGCAAGTTGAATTGAAATGGAGTGTTTGCACCTCTCTAAAATGAAAATGAAGAGCTTGAATCTCCAGAGTTTCCAATGTTGTGGAAAAATGAGTTTGGTTTGGGCAAAAGAAAGATCCTAAGATTTTTTAGTGCCATGAGAAAAAATATCTTTGTACTTTTTTGGAGATACTTCATATTTTATTTACTGGAAATTGAAATATTCCATGCAACAATGTTTACTAGATAAGAGCCATTATATCATCATGACTACATAACATTATTATGAGCCAATGTCATTGATTGTTAATATTGTCTTTGCTCCTCAAGATTCTCAAGTTCCTTTGTGATCTCATTTATAGCTTTACATTATGATGCTATGGCTTGCTCTATTACTTCTTTCCTGATTACATAGGATTTTGAAATGCAGGTTTCAGATGGGGATGATATTGATAGACCGATATCATGCCTCTTCATGGCTCTTTTTTTTTTTGTGGTATAGATTATGTTGGTTTTTTTATTTCTCCTTATTTGGTTTATTTTATATTTTTCTGTTCAACTAAAGCCCTGGTTTCCACACAAAGGGGTGCATCAAACAACAAGTTTCTCAACTATTTAAACAAACACATAATACCTGTTTTTGATAAGGTAATACTTTGACCTTGTGTTCTCTGATAATATAAACATGTTGACTTGGATTTTCTAATCTTGCATGTGATACCTATTTTCTACTTTTTGTATTAGTTTTGAAATTTGATGATTCTCTTTGCACATTTTTTTTGGGTTGCCAAACTTTTGAATGCAACTATCATGTAAGGGATATTGAACTTTTTAGTGTCTCTGAAATAGCTACTGTCTGAAGTGTTTGCGTCTTATATTTGATAGAAACTGAAATAGATGCATGAGCCATTTCTATTTACATTATGCTAATAGCTATAGATATTGAGAAAACAAAGGGTATGCTTAGTTAAGAAAAACACCCAAAAAGGAGGGGGGGGGGGGGGGGGGGGGGTGAATTGAGTTTTTAAAATCTTTTCAATCACAACAAATTTAAACACAATATAAGCAAAGTAAAAAGATAGAGTTTAGAGAATTCAAACTCGAGTTTATAGTGGTTCGGTACTTCCTTACCTACGTCCACTCTCCTCAACCTCCTAACCGAGTGAGGGTTCCACTAACTTGAAGCTTCAACCAAGCTTCCAATCTTCTTACACTTGGATTCCGGCTCCAATGGGCTCTTACACAACCTCTTCAAGATTCAACCCTCTCAAAGGCTTTAACACTCGGATTTTTACAAGATATAATCCCTCAACTTAGCTTAAAGATAGCTCAAATACAAGACAAAGTTAGGATGACACACAAGAGTGCACTAAAGGATATGCAAGTGGTGATTTAATGCACTATGAAAGAAATGAGAGCTTTTTGATCAAGAACAGGTAGGTAGGCTATTGAATGCAAGTGTTCTCTTGTCAATAAATGACGTAAAGCTCTCAATTTATAGGTTTCTAAGCTCGGGAGTCAAAAATAGCAAAAGGTAACCTCGTCCGATCGAGCTAGGGGTTGACTGGTTCACTAGCCGTTAGAGCATTTAATGCATGACAGGTTACCGTTGCCTCAATCAGACCTCGACCGAACCTCGACCAGTAAGAGAAACACCTTGACTGGGAAGAGAAGGCTATTGGGAGAGAGAGAAGGTTTTTAACCTCCCTCGACCAGTCCTCGACCGGACGACCACAACCGGTCGACCGGACGACCACAACCAGTTGACCGGTTCCTCAACCGGTTGAGCCGATTGGCCATAGTCTCGATCGGTTGAGCCTTTTTGGTCTCGAAAACCTATATTTTTTTTTAATTTCTTTCTTTTCTAACACTTAGGCAAGGTCTTTAGGTAAATTATTAAGTCAATTTTGAAACATTTTGCCTAAGGTACATTAGTTAAAAACTCGGGTTTTAATGAAATTCACGTTTTAAATAATAAACTGAGTTCTCAAAGATGCATGAAACGTGTGAAAATCGTAAGTGCACTCATGCATTCAGCTTACATTAGTTTCCTATGATCACAAGTCTTCCAAGCGTCTCGATCTTGTATCCATTTGATCATTTGATGAATTTTCGAGTTTATACTTGAGATTCTTAATCATTAAACCAATTAGTCACTTAACCATTGTTTATTATCACCAAAACCCGATTAGGAGAACCCTTAGGCTAACAATCTCCCCTTTTTTGATGATGACAAACCTTGGTTATCTAGGAGAGAAAAAAAATCTCCCCCTCAAACCAATCATGGATCAATCAAATGATTTTTAATAGGAAGCAATGTAAAACACGAAAATGAACAATGGATCATAAAAATATCATATCATATATATATGGAAACCTCATATGTACAAACAAGATAGATATGACAATGATGACAATGACATGCATGAGGGTCTCTTAGATCCTATATATTTTTCCCCATTTGGCAACATAAAAAAGAAACGGAGGGGGATCTCTAGATAGTCTCAAGGCTAAGGGGGTGGAGGAGGAAACACAGAGCGGAGGTAAGCCATCATCTTCTCATGCTGACTCGCCTGACGACTCTCAATACAATCAATGCTTTGCTGGAGATGCTCAAATGTAGCTTGCTACTGATCCATACGCTCCTCTATGCGCTCGAATCTCTGTTGGAAGTGATCAAACCGAGAAGTGACTCCAGTCTGATACTGATCCATGTGCTCCTCCATAGAGTAGAAGCGAGAGTCATGGCTAAGGCAAGCTCCTCTATACGAGTCCCAAGGGAGTTGATCTGAGCTGAGACATCCATCCAAGGCGCATGATCAGGAGCGTGAGGTGCCTTAGATGGTAGCTCGGTAAATGATGGTTGAGATGATGGTCCTGCTGTGAAAGACAACTCAGTCATCATAGGCTCTGAGAAGGTTGCCTCAACATGAATGCCCTTTGACTGAGGTGAATGAGGAATGTCAAGCTCGGGCCTTCTCTGCTCAAAGTCCCTCTGAGGGTCTAACCCATCCTCCATCTCTCTGATCTCGGCCTCCTCCTCTGCCTTGTGATGCATCTGTCCTTGTCCCTGGGCCTGTTGCTCAGCTCTCCTAACCCAGGAGCCATCGGGTGCCTTCTCGAACTTCATGCGCCCTAAGGACTGCTCATCATACGTGTCATAGCTAGTGGGGGTCTCGAAGTCCGTCTCTCTACTCAAGTCGATCCCAGCATTCTTGAATACTCGGGTAAGGAAGCGGTCGTAGGGGAGTACTCGTGTCGTGCTCTCAATGCAGGAGATCATATGCATTATCATCAGATATCCCATGTGAATCCATCTCCCGGTGAGGATCGAGTCCACAATAAATGCCTTAAGGTAGGAGACCTCGTCTCGATGTCCTCCACGTGGCAATAAAATGGAGCATATCATGTGGTGAAGGACTCGGTTGGGCACAGTCAAGTTGTGTGCCGATGGTTTGCCCATTCCTTGGGCATCTGCGAGTCCGCACAACCTTTGAACAAGCTCTCTAGACTTGAATCCCGGCACAGTGGGCCACGCCTTGGCCTCATACACTTTGAGTCTAACTGAAGGGATGTCGAGAATGCAGCAGATACTCTCGGGATTCAATCTAATGTCAACTCCCCTCATAGTGGACAATACTGGTCCTCCAAGCCCATAGGTCACCTAGAAATAAAAAGCTCGCACCAAAGTCGGGAAGATCGGCTTAGAAATCGTCATAACTGGCAGCCATCCCATTCGACCGAATAGTCCCTCAAACCCGAAATGTTGAAGTTGGGAGAAATTGACACTTCTCCTTGGGACGACTTTCCTCTGGGCAAACTTTTGCTTCTAGCGCTGATAGTCTTCGATCGAACTGAAGAGGGTCATATCATACCTCGCCTTTCGACGAGCCTCTGTCTACTCAGGCTGAGATGGCTCAGCAGGGCGCTTGCCCTAAGCCCTAGAGGTGCCCGTCTCTTGCCTTGGTGCCATCCAATGAATGGAAAGGAGAAGGAGGAGTCCAAAAAGAGAGAATGAAATGAAACGAGAAGGAGCAATCACAAACCCGAAGCCATAGGCGCACGGAGATGAAGCTGAACCAACCCTGAGGCGCGCGGTGCAGAGAAAAAACACTCCCAAAAGCTGAAACCCTGGGTTTCAAATCAAAACCCTAACCTTAAGGCGTCCCAAAATCAAGTCCACAGCCTGTAATTGGTCTGAAATCTGGCCAAAACGGTCTTCTGGAAGCAGGGATGTGAAGAGGCTTCAAGCTATAGAGGAGAACAGGTGAGAAATGAAGCGCGGGAGGGCTTTTTAAATTGCCAGCCCCGACGAACCGGTCAACCGCCTAGTCAACGGTCAACAGTCATGGTCAACGATCAATTTTTCCAAATTTTGTTGCATTTTCTTGTCTCGTGATCTTCCTCCTGCCCTTTTCAGTTGAAATCCCCAATTTTTTATGTCCAATGCCACGAGAATTTTGATTTTTGGTCAAAATTTGACCTATTTCCTACGATTATTTCTATATGATGCATATGATATGAATTTCACGCAATCATAGGGTATATTCAAGTGTAATATAAACAAGAATTCATCAAGCAATCATTTGATCATAAATAAATCACCCCTAGTTGTCTTCTAATATCAACAAATTGCTCTTCGCTTAGGGGTTTTGTAAAAATATCGGCAAGTTGATCTTTTGTGCTTACAAATTCAAGTGTACTGTTACCCTTTTGTGCATGGTCTCTAAGAAAATGATGTCTTATCTCTATATGCTTAGTCCTAGAGTGTTGTATCGGATTTCTTAAAATGTTTATTGCACTAGTGTTATCACATTTTATAGGAATATGCTCAAAAATCAAATTGAAAACACTAAGTGTTTGTTTCATCCAAAGGATTTGTCCACAACATAAACCGGTTGCTATGTTTTCGGTTTCCGCCGTAGACAAAGCTACCGAATTTCGCTTCTTACTATGCCATGAAACAAGTGAGTGTCCTAGGAAATGACAAGTGCCACTAGTGTTTTTCCTTTCAACTTTACAACCGGCAAAGTCGACATCCGAGTATCCAATTAATTCAAAGTTATCACCCTTAGGATACCATAGGCTTATGTCCATAGTCCCTTTTAAATATCTAAGAATTCGTTTTACAACACTTAAATGAGATTCTTTAGGACAAGATTGAAATCTAGCACATAAGCATACACTATACATGATGTCGGGTCTATTAGCGGTCAAATATAGCAAAGAACCTATCATGCCTCTATTCATAGTTGAGTTGACGGGCTTACCTTTCTCATCCATGTCAAGCTTGATGGATGAACTCATTGGAGTCTTCATTGTTTTGGATTCCTCCATATTGAACCTTTTGAGGAGATCTCTTATATACTTTGCTTGATTGATGAAGGTTCCTTCCTTTAGTTGCTTGATTTGAAGTCCAAGGAAGAATTTAAGTTCTCTCATCATGCTCATTTCGAACTCACTATGTATGCATTTAGAGAATTCTTCACAAAGAGAGACATTAGTAGCTCCAAAAATGATATCATCAACGTATATTTGTACTAAGAGCATGTCATTTTCTTTGGTTTTTATGAAAAGAGTTGTGTCAATTTTTCCCATTTTAAAACCCTTTTTCAAAAGAAATTTACTCAATATTTCATATCATGCTCTAGGTGCTTGTTTCAAACCATAAAGTGCCTTTTTAAGTCTAAAAACATGATTAGGAAAGTTAAAACTTTGAAAACTGGGTGGTTGTTCAACATATACTTATTCATTTATAAAGCCATTTAAGAAGGCACTTTTCACATCTATTTGATATAAAACAAAGTCTTTACACTACAAGAAAAAAAGTCTTCATTGACAGTTTTTCATCGTCAAGATAAGGTATATCTGTCAAGGTAGATCGGTATTCACAAATGTTATCTATGCCAGTGTCAAGAAATGATAAAAGCTAGCTTGACATATGCATGAAATAAGGTATACCTTATTTCTATCAACGTAGGAATCTTATTAATATGACATATGTTAATGTTTCTTCCACATCAATCAAGGTTAGGTTAAACATATGTGAAGGTTGACTCATTGTTTTGTCAAGATTATATTCAATATATGTTAAGCTTAAGTATGATATATGTCAATGTTGTTGTATATGCTTTTAAATTTAATTTACACATATGTCAAGGATTTTTTTTTTTTTGAAAGTTGAAATTTTAATATGTTAAGGTTCCTTTATTCTTATGTCAAGGAATACAATGTCTTTTATGTCAAAATTTCTTTATTCATATAAAGGAAATTGTTTTATTTCATATCAAGGTTGCATATGGAACATGTCAATTACAACCTAACATGTTGCCCAAATGATCTACATAAAAATTGAGTCCTATTGTGTGTGTATATATATGGATAAACTACATGAATGTATAAAATATATATTTTTTTTTTAAAATATGAACATGTAGGCAAATATATTGACAAAAAAAAAAAAAAACTTAATATCCTTACATAATCTTGTATTATCATCATATATACATAAAAAAAAGAGGCAAATATGGACCCAAAAATCCAATAGTTATACATGATAAATATAATGTATGCATGATCTTGTGCCTTCAAAAGTGTTATAATTGCTGCAAATGCCACCTAACCTTCTGCAAGTAGGAAAAAAACATCAGTATATGTTTATATTTGAAAGATTAATAAAATGATATAAACATGTATCCAAATGTATATGAAAAAATGATAGATATTTACCCAAAAATAACCAAATATCAAGTAGTTGTACATGATAACAAAAATTCATGTGTGATCTTCTCCTGTAAAAACTGCAGCTACTGCAAATGTCACCTAACCCCAAGCAAGAAAGAAAAAAGTAACATTATTTTATGTTTGTGTTTAAAATTTCATTAAAAATATATAAATATGTATCCTAAATATATCAAAATGTATCCACAAACAACCTAGCAAGTATAGATGATCTTATACTATTATCATATATATATATATATATATATATATATATATATATATATATAAGATATTTACTAAAAAAAAACCAAAAATTAAATTATTATGCATGAGAAGAAGAACTTATACATGATCGTGTACTCTAAAAATTGCAAGTGCTACAAATGTCACCTAACCTCTTGCAAGTAAAAAAAAAAAAAAAAACATTACTTTATGTTTATGTTTCAAACTTTTTTTAAAAAAGATATAAGCATGTACCCAAATATATCCAAATGTATTCATAAACAACCAAGCAACTATACACGATCTTGTACTCTTATCAAATATATATATATATATATATATATATATATATATATATATATATATATATATATATATATATATATATATAAAATGACAGATATTTACCAAAAAATCTAAACATGATGACAAAACTTATGCATGATCTCGTACTCTAAAAATTGTAAATGTTGCAAATATCACCCAACCTCTTGCAAATAAGAAAAAAAAACAACATTAGTTTATGTTTATATTTAAAAGTACTAATTAAAAAGATATAAACATGTACCAAAATACATAAAAAAATTTAAAAATAAAAAAAAATCTAGCAATGAACTTTTAAGGAAAAAATATAGATAAGATATGTACCTAAAAATATCCAATAAAAGAAAAAACTAATTGCAACTTTACATACATGAAAGGAAGAACCTATGCTGATGTTGTATTCTCAAAATTCCAACTACTACAAATGTTATGCAACTTCTTGCAAGTAGATAAAAAAAAACTACATTACTTTAAGTCTATATTTAAAATTTTACTAAAATGATATTAACATGTACGAAAATTTATGCTAAAAGAATCCAACAAACATACATAATAAAAAAAAACATGAATTGGTACTTTCATCAAATGTATCTTTTAAAAGATATAGGTATGTACCCAAAAGTATCCAAAACTTTAGCATCTATGCATGACAATAAGATCTTACGTATGATCTTGAAATCTCAAAATTGCAACAATTGCAAATGTCACCCTATACCTTGCAAAGAGAAAAGATGCAACATTAATTAAAATTTATGTTTGAGAATTTATTAAAAAATTATAAAATTCACATACCCACTATACTTGGTCTAAGATAAGAGTGCTAAAAAAAGAGACCCATTCAGATCTCACTTCATCTAACTCAGCTCGCGAATAGGTTTTTTTCCCTTCAAACTAAAATATATGAGAAGAGAAAATATGTTAAAGTGAAACATTATATATATGTATAAGTTATCATGTACTTATGAAAATACATAGGCAAATAAACCTGAGATGTTAGAAGACTTCTATTTGCAATTATGTCTCGCATGTATCGCATGACAAAATATCCGCACATGACACCATCCAACTGTTTGGGTCCCTATGAGCAAAATTATATCAATAAATTTTCATGATCAAATATGACAACATATAAATTTGGTCAATTTTTTCATCCTTCACATTTAAATTTAAAAAAACAATGAATGACATAATGTTAGTTTAAAGTAAAATTTGCACCTAAATTAAGTCAATACATGTCTAGCATAATACCTTAAGCTCCCCTATTTACAACTTGGAGGGTTAAATTGGGTAAAATGTAAGAATGTCAAATAACATGTATATGTGAAATATGGACAAAAAAAAAAAGGAATAGATAAAGGTAATGATTAATTACATTTTTTAAGAATAGTGATTAACTTTGAAAAAAAAATAGTTAACTTTTGTTTGTGTGAAAATATCCCTTAGAAAAGATCATGACTTTTAAGACTTCATTAAGGTATATCAATCAAGCTTCAAGAGCAATTATCGATAATATATTTGGAAATATGTAGTATTAGCATCCTTTTACATCTCATAGATTGACATTATAGAAGAGAAATGCAATTAGTAATTATAAGGAATAAATGTTTTACATTTGAACAATTTGATTGAAGATGGATAAAAGAGTAAAAAAATTTAGATTAAAGAGAGAAAGAGAGAGAGAGAGAGAGGTTGTGCCTTACAAGAAATGTTTAAACTAAATAATAGGATGTATATAAGACATACTAAGGCCAAAAGAAAGATATAAAGAACAACTCACACCTAAGTAACATGATCAAAACTATCTAAATGAATCCTCATTGCTTCCTTACCCACACATACATCTAAATCGTTGTAAAGGATTGTAAATACTATAGGTTTGTTTTGTTTTTTTAGTACTACTTCATTACTAGTGGAATAATGGACAAATGAGTACATTGTATTCATAGCAATTTAGATTATATTTTCATAAGGTGGTGAAACAAATGTATATGGTATCCTTCTCAACTCAACTTAGGAATAGGAAATAATAACAAAAACAATTATAAGCTAAGAAAATTCATATATATAGGTATATATTCATGTGAGAGAAAGCCATATAGAATCTTTACATTTCAAAAATCAAGTAAACTTTAATTCAAGAAAGCAACTTAAATGTAGGTAAGTCTTCAAAAAGTTTAGAAGAAAAAAATGTAACCTCAATAACTATCCACTTGAGCTCTTTTTTATATCCTTTCTTCTTTTGAGATACAAAAATTCGAAACCCCCTACAAAAAAATAAGATTACATTAGTGTTTATTTTGAGACATGAAAACTAAAATTATGGTAGACTGACATGTTCACAATATCTTTTATATCTTGGTATGGCTATTGTAATAGTGAGTCTAAATAGTAAACTGTTTGTGATTTGAGGTCAATTACAGCCAAAACCCAATGAAACCTACAATATATTAACATATAATTTATATAAATAGCATTTATAAGGCTAAGAAATTAAAAACAATTATAATTAACAACTTACCTTGGGTTATACGGAAGAAAAATCAAATCTGCTAATTTGGAGTCAATTAGGCGATCAACAATGAACCTTGCTCTTTTTTCAATTTGTGGGGCTATTGTTCCAACCTTGGACACCATTCCTGGATGAACAAATATAATTTTCTCATGTAGTGTATCATCCAGATGTTCATGCAGCCACCTAATGGAATATCACCCAATTTAGAATTACTTAAAAAAAAAAAAAAACAGCTTCTACTTATTTATATCATGAATGTAACATAAAGAATTACAACAAAATATCACCAAATATAGAAACATATACAATTCATAGTCAACTTGATTACTACCCAAAAGTGCCATTTTACACCTTTAAGTCATTATGTTTTAAGCACTTTTGTGTAGTAATTCTTCACCTTTATTCCAATTGGCATGTTAAGGACCTAGCAATGACTTCTAATCATATTTGTGGCTAGTTTTAGTGTTTTGACATCTTTTTGGATCATTAAGACAAGCCAACCAAAGAAGAATAGCCAAGAGAAGCAAAAGAAAAGCAAAGGAAAGCAAAGAGAAGCAAGGAGGAAATCAGAGGACAGAAGCTGCAGTCTTCTTGGGCACTTTTGGAGTGCTTCCCGAAGTCCATTTTCTACATGCTATATACCGTTTCAAAGCTCAAGAAGTCAAGAATCCAATGCTTCAAACCGTGTACGATTTGGAGCTGAAACGAGGAAGTTATGGCCTTTGGAAGACAACTGCTCTAGGTGTGCGAAAATTTCGCACACCCCCTTCAGGTGTGCGAATGGTGTGCGAATTTCGCACACCCCCCTTTAGGTGTGCGAAAATTTCGCACACCCCATGCGTGGTGCAAAATCTCCTCTGTTTTTGCCGACTCCACTTTAGATATTTTCTTAAGTATTTTTTGATGTAATTTCCTTTCTTCTCCTTGTAACAAGCCAATGAAAAGCTTTGCTTTTGTAAAAACTATATAAGGGGTGGAAATCACCTCTTGAAGACAGGTAACACGGGTGTTAAGCTTAACACTTAGCAATATACAGGGCTCTCTCGTTTTCTATTTTCTCTTTACTATTTTCTTTTTCTTGGAAGCCAAACAACCTTTGAGGATGTTTTCTCAGAGGATGAGAGGCTAAACTCTTGGTTTCTTGGAGTGAAGGAAGCTAGGTGAAAAGTCCAGATGCAACGGTGGAAAACGCTCGTGCATTAAATACAGGTAGTTGAAGTTCATAAATGGCTTTTAAATCCAAAGTTTTGCTTTAAATCCCTTAGAATCACTTTGAATGGCCAATACATGGTAAGCTTCAGGTCTTTATGGATGCTTATTGCTAGATCCATATTAGTCCATTAGTTATCATGTACGAGCCATTGGAAAGTGGTTCAAGGTGAAGACCTATATAGTGTCTAAAGCCATTAATGGACCTTGACTACCATTTCTATTGATTTTTATGGATTAAATCTTCATTGTTAAACCTATACCAGTTCGGGAAATAACTATAGGTTAAATCCCTAATGCGAGGAGAAAAACCCGGAATTTTCCACTTTGCATTCTAAACTTGATCCTAGCAATCCTTAGCTCCGAGAAACTTTCTTTCTTCCATTTTTAATTAGTTTATGTTAATTTAGGTTCAAACACTTTCAAAACAAATTTTATTTTCTTTTAAACTTTAAGTTTTTGATAAAGGAAATCATTAAATTCAATTTCTAATCTCAAGTATATCACTGATAGAATGAAAACCCATCCCAGAGTTCGACTCTAGAGCCACTATACTATAGTAGCTTTGCTACACTAGTATGAGGTCATAGGTTTTATAAATGTTTTTGATTAAATGACCCGACTGGATTTTCACGCAAATCACAACTCTTTTGCAGAAATTACATCCTTCATTTCAATTGTCAAGAGGAAGGTTTGAAATTTCATCCCAAAAACATTGATTGGAAAGTCAACTTTAGGTGCCGGTTTACCCTCCAACATTGCTGAAACTGTTTTAGAAAACGGTTGTATATCTCTAGGATTCTCATATTTGATTTTCTTTGGGGATGCTTGTATCTTCTTTATTTTATTCTTCCTCTTGCCAAAATCCTAAACACATAAATAGATGCATGACATTAAAATGAAAAATAAATAAACCAAGAGTGTAGGAAAATATAACTCAACTTTGAAAGTTTGGGTATAACATTATTCATCTCATCATTTTCATTATTTATTGATTACTACCCAAAAGTGCCATTTTACACCTTTAAGTCATTATGTTTTAAGCACTTTTGTGTAGTAATTCTTCACCTTTATTCCAATTGGCATGTTAAGGACCTAGCAATGACTTCTAATCATATTTGTGGCTAGTTTTAGTGTTTTGACATATTTTTGGATCATTAAGACAAGCCAACCAAAGAAGAAAAGCAAAGAGAAGCAAAGAAAATCAAAAGAGAAGCAAGGAGGAAATCTGAGGACAGCAGCTGCAGTGTTCTTTGGCACTTTTGGAGCACTTCCCGAAGTCCATTTTTTACATGCTATATACCGTTTCAAAGCTCAAGAAGTCAAGAATCCAACGCTTCAAACCGTGCACGATTTGGAGCTGAAACAAGGAAGTTATGACCTTCGGAAGAAAACTGCTTCAGGTGTGCGAAAATTTCGCACACCTCCTGAATGGTGTGCGAATTTCGCACCCCTGTGCGAAATCTCCTCTGTTTTTTGCCGACTCCACTTTAGATATTTTCTTAAGTTTCTTTTGATGTAATTTCCTTTCTTCTCCTTGTATCAAGCCAATGAAAAGCTTTGCTTTTGTAAAAACTATATAAGGGGTGGAAATCACCTCTTGAAGATATGTAACCCGAGTGTTAAGCTTAACACTTAGCAATATACAGAGCACTCTTATTTTCTATTTTCTCGTTACTATTTTCTCTTTCTTGGAAGCCAAACAACCTCTGAGGATGTTTTCTCAGAGGATGAGAGGCTAAACTCTTGGTTTCTTGGAGTGAAGGAAGCTAGGTGAAAAGTCCAGATGAAAAGGTGGAAAATGCTCGTGCATTAAATTCAGGTAGTTGAAGTTCATAAATGGCTTTTTAATCCAAAGTTTTGCTTTAAATCCCTTAGAATCACTTTGAATGGCCAATACATGGTAAGCTTCAGGTCTTTATGGATGCTTATTGCTAGATCCATATTAGTCCATTAGTTATCATGTACGAGCCATTGGAAAGTGGTTCAAGGTGAAGACCTATATAGTGTCCTAAAGCCATTAATGGACCTTGACTACCATTTCTATTGATTTTTATGGATTAAATCTTCATTGTTAAACCTACACCGGTTCGGGAAATAACTATAGGTTAAATCCCCAATGCGAGGAGAAAAATCCGGAATTTTCCACTTTGCATTCTAAACTTGATCCTAGCAATCCTTAGCTCCGAGAAACTTTCTTTCTTCCATTTTTAATTAGTTTATGTTAATTTAGGTTCAAATACTTTCAAAACAAATTTTATTTTCTTTTTAAGCTTTAAGTTTTTGATAAAGGAAATCATTAAATTTAATTTCTAATCATGAGTATATCACTGGTAGAATGAAAACCCATCCCAGAGTTCGACCCTAGAGCCACTATACTATAGTAGCTTTGCTACACTAGTATGAGGTCATAGGTTTTATAAATGTGTTTGATTAAATGACCCGACTGGGTTTTTCCGCGAATCATTTATCACAAATGCAACAAGCCACAAAACCTCATATCCAACACCCTCCCTTATTGTACCAATGCAGTTTGAGAAAGCTTTGCTTTATTTCTACAATGGGATGGAAATTATGGACCATTATTACATAGCAATAAAATATTTTATAATGAATTTTGTAATAAATAAATTAGAATTATAAAATATCCATTTTAATTTATTTATGATATTTATTTTATAATATTTTTCTTTCAATAATTTTAGAATTGTCATATTTCATGTTTATCTTTTTCATAGAAACAATTTTTGATTAATAAATAATTTTAACATAAAATTTGTCATATTTTTTTAATAAATTTTTTTATCATTGCTTTCACAATAATTAAAAATAAAATACTATTTTGGAGAGAAATATCATTGATCAGTCGGCTCCAACACAAAATTCGTAACCAATTATTGGTCCACGGAAATTTCGGTAATTTCTCCAAAATTTATCCGATATTTCGGTATTAATTGGTATTTTTACCGATTTTTCGGAAAATTTATTGATATTTCCTACCACTCTAACCCACGCACAGGATACAAAAGCTATCTGTTTTTTTTTTTTTTTTTTTAAAGCATCAGATTCTATTCGGTAATACCATGATTTGCAAGCAAAGGTTGAGTTTTTCAGCCTGCCTCAAAAATCGTGGAGTTAGGGTTCAAAAAATTTAAATCCAATGGCACAAAAGCTAAGAGACCCTTACAACACATCCAGAAACCACACAGAGCAAAGAAAAAAACATTTTTTTTTAATGGTTTTCCATGGGGTTTTTGCATGGATTGTCTCCAAAATCAAACGAGGAAGAATCTTCCCGGAAATGGAATGGGGAATGGATTTTAATGGGAATCAAATGGGGATTGCAATAATAATAATAGAAATAGTAACCTTATTAGATTAGTACCTGCGTTTGAATGAGAGTGGCAGAGGAAAAAATGGCCTTTTTAGGGATTCTCTCTTGTGGAAGGCAACTTGAGAAATGGCTTTTTCATGGCCGAGTCAGAGGAAGTGAGTGGCCTTTTGATTTTTAGATTTAGTACAAATAAAAAAACAAGGAAACAAATTATGAGAACAATTTTCCTCCCTCTATAAAAATATATATTAATTGTCCATCTTGATGAAATCATAAATTTCACTTTCTATATGCCATATTTTAGAAATTAAAATTAATTTCATAAGATAAATTATTAATAATTTTAATTATTTAAATAAATTAATGTTAATAGAAAAAAATTTTACAACATATTTTTAATAAAATTGTAGAAATTAAATCTCAAATAAAATATTGTATAAAAATTATTTTCATTTTTCATTTAAAATGTAATAAAACATGTTATAATAAAAGTATTTTAAAATTTTGAAAATAAATATTGTCTTCAACAAGATAGGCTCCCTTCATCTAACAACATGATAGAACCATATCAATCTTCATTTTGATACTAAGTTCTGTTGCAATGTCATATGTATAAATTATTTTTATTCAATAAAAAAAATTTTGAACTCAATTCTAATTTTATACATTTCCAAAATGCATATTTATTATTCTTAAAATTGAAATATCGAATCTATCGATATATATTTGTTTATTATTATTTTTTTCTTTTTATCATATCTATGTCAATTATACTTACAAAATAATTTAAAAATGTGTATTCTTGCTTATTTTATCATTTTTACAGTTTTTCCAAGCATTCCTATGAATGTTAAATAATTTTCGCTCCACCAATATTTGTGAAAAAATATTCATTGATATTTCTCTGATATTTCTGATATATCCCTAAAATTGAAGTACCGATATATCCGTAATTATTGGTATTTTTATCCTTGATTCTAATTATATATATCAGAAACATTTAAATATATAGCAATAAGTTTTTATGGATTTTTTCCTCCTTAACACTTTTTTAATGGATTTTTTCCCTCTTTTTAATTTTTTTTCTCGACCGATTGGGTGGTAATGTTCAATATTTTGACATGCTATGAGTAGCTAACAATTTAGGGATAATGATTGGGGATATGACATTTTCTCCACTTCTCCACTTCACTACTATCCTATAGCCTATAAATAGTCCTCCACTTCCCATCTAACCTGTAACAGCATTAAAACACTTAGATAGTTAGGATGCAGATAACATGTGACTCCACTACACAAAATATTAAAACTTATTTTTTTTAAATCTATTATCAGAAATAATTGCCAAATACAGTCCAAAGTAATAATTCCTTTTTATGAAATTGTCTTTAGAAAAATGGGTAAATAATAAAATTTATAATTTTTTTTTTGGTTTTACATTTTTGTTTTTAGAATTAAGATATATCACTCATGTTTGTTAACCATTTTCTTTTTTAAAAATTTGATGGTACAAAATAATAAACATAAAGGTATCAAGCATTTAAAAATTATTCTTTCATATTTATAAAATAAAAATCTATTTCAAACTTAAAATGTTTTTAAACTGTTTTTAATATTTTAAATATATTTTTAAAATAAATTTTATATTAATTTTTATATTTAATATTTGCAAAATAAATTGTCACGCTTAATAGGAAAAAGAGTCAACAGAAATTGGGTATTCTAACCAAAGAAAAATCAATGGTGGTGTCTATTACAACTTGGACAAAAGACAAAATGATTATTTTTGGAAACAAGTTTTTATTTGATGCAGATTGAAAAATGCTTTTAAAATTAAACAATTCACCAAATAAACTTATTTTCGAAAAATAATAATATTGAAGGGTGGGTGATACGATCTTCCTGCAAAAATGACCGGTTAGCACAAGGGCACTCTCCGAGCGAGTGTCTGCTCCAATATCTCCAAAACGAAGAAGAGAGAAAACAGAGAAAAGGTTGAGCAGAAAAAGGAAGAATAAGGAAAAGAGAGAAAGTTCAGATCCAAAATCTCATAATCCCCTTATGCAGACCTATCCCGAGAGTTTTATGCCTTCTCTTGGGAAAAACAAAACCAAAGCGACACCACCCTCTAACAGAATTGGTTACAACCAGAAATAGTAAAGTGCAGGAAAAATAAAAAACAAACCAAAAGATAAAACCGGAGCTTCACATCCCTTTCCTTACACGACGTAGTCGTTCATCCAAGTTGGTGGTTTTCTGGGCCTGCGTGGGCCTGAGTTGGACTGGGCCTTGGAATGCTTGGTGACTAGCTGAGTGGCAGCATTGGGCTCTTCCACAACGGATGCTTCAATTGTTTGTACATGTTGCTGTAAAGGGATGGCCACGAATGTATCAGTGGGAAAACAGGCCCTACTCCTAGGCTCCTAGCTCCCTTAGAACGAGTAAGGTTGCTTCACATGCAAGTAAAAAACAATCACCCCATTGCTCACACGTGACCCGTGAGGTAATTACTTAGTGGAAACTGTGGAATTGTTGGTTTGTTTTTTTTGACCGGATTAACTCGTGCTTTTTTTATTTATCAAAATGTCTAAATGAATTTTAAACAATTGAAAAATCAACTGACGAGTTCTGTACTTTATCTTTTTTTTTTTTTTACTAAATTAAAGTTCTCCAATGGCCATTAGGAACATTGTCGGGAATCACTTTATTAAAAAGTCAACAATTAACATGTTGCATGTTTTTGCCATACAAGAGCAAATTTTAAACTACTACACACGCAACATGCATGTTTACTATTTTTGAAAATTCAAACGTTTTGGGTATATTTAGTAACAGTTTTCAAAAACTTTTTAAAAATTGTTATCTAATGTTTTATGTGAAAAAAAAATATTTATTTTAAAACCTAAAATGTTTTTAATCTATTTTTAATATTTTTTTAAAATAATTTTTATGTTTAATATTTTATTTTTAATAATTCTATATGTTTGTATAATTATTTTTAAAAATAACCATAAAAAACAAGTGAAGATAATAGAAAATAACTAAAAGATGTTATCTAAAAATATCATATTTTTTATTATCAAATGTATATTTTTTTTGTTTTTTTGTTTTAGAGAACAAAAAAACTATTCTCAAAAATGGTTATCAAATAGACCATTTCTATCCTAAAACCAACAAAAATTTTAAAAATTAAAAAAGCGCTTAAAGTAATATTATTTGGGCATCTCTTTGAAATTATAAAATTGAAAAATACTAGTGAAAGCAAATGAACCCTAAGTATTAAAATATAAAGATATAGCATAAATGAACTGGGATAGAGTTGAAGTATGAAAAGACTTAAACCTGGCTTAATAAAGTGGCTGACAAAAAAACAACTTTAGTTTTATACTACTGTATTAAAGTCTAAACTAAGAAAGATGATTACGTGTAATTTTTCTTAGAATATTATAAACCCTCTATTTTGTTCTTTTGACACATTCCATATAGGATTGTTCTCCTACATCCTTTGATGCTTTAATGTGCAATTGTGGTTATTTTTTGAGTTGTTTTTAGCTCTTATTAATTGATGGTCCACTAAGACTATATCGATGACTAGTTTTGGATTTTCAATTATATATTTTGGAGAGACTAAGTGGATCCCTATTTCATGTGTAGTGATCCTTAATTATTAATTTAGGACTTTGTTTTTTTGATTGAGTTATAGCATATTTAGGTTTGTTTAGAATTCTAAAATCTTAATTCTTACAAATAAATTAATGTTTTAAAATAATATAATAATTGATATCATATTCTTTAAAAATATAAAATACAATAAGATTTTGATAATGAATTGGAATGGGGTATTTTTTTTTTTTTAAAGAATGATTTAATAAGATTCAAGTTTTTTTTTTTGTCAACTTTATCTTATAAATTATAGAAATTGAGGTATTAATCAATATATTGAATGATTAAATTGAGAAATAATATGTTAAGATTATTAAATATATATTCAAAACTTTATTTTATGATAAAATAATTTTATTTTTTAACATCACAGGAATCCTAAATCAAAATAAAGATTTGAGTTTATTAATATATATCAAAGCAATTCTTTTTTTAATACTTTATGAACCAAAAACAAAATTATAATTTGAGTTTATTATGGTTATCTAATTCATGTCTTAAAATATAAAACAAAATGTGTTATTTTTTTTTATAATAAACATGCCAAAATAATTATTATTTTTAGATATCATGAATCATAAGTAAAGTGTATATGATATTAAAAATCACACATCAAAACATAAAATAATTTAATTTTGTAAATCAAAAACAAATATGCAACTTGTATGATTTTATGAAATATTTATACTTAGCTTTCATATAATTTAAAACATACCAAACACACCTTAAACTAACCCATGCATCAACCATCCATCAATATTCTCCATAGGTCGTTAGCCTAGCTTCCCATTTCTCTCACCCATCAATTGTGTTTTGTTGCTACTTGCTACTGTTCATATTTCAGATGGCTTAAAACGTATCTTAACCTCATACCACTCTCTCTTTAAAGCTTATTTTTAGTTGCTCAAGACAAGTACTTCAGACCATGCCATACCCTGCAACACCCTATTCTTTAGGCAATCAAAAAAACCTATCTCTACCACCTTCATCAGACATCAAACGTCTTTCTTCTGACACAGCCCATGCTTTGGGCTGCCCAAAACCATCTATCATAATGAATAGCCACCCATGCTTCCCATCCACTAATTCTCCCTCCTTATCCCTCAACACATGCACATTTTGATCAGCAGCACCTAGCCTCACTATGATGTCGTCTTCTTCTTTCCTTCAAACTGAACACCATAGCAGTTTCAATATGCAGCAAATCATCCGTGAAGAGGTGGCAAGGATGGCTCGACCCAAACGTTTTTTGGTCATCATGTAGAACTCGATTGTCAACTCCATCGAAACCGCGGGGAATCCGACATGCAACAACAAGAGAATCCGACGGGCACTAGACAAATGGGATGTGTACCAGCAGAACGTGCTATGAGGAGCAGAAACGACGAGTGTGCAATTGAATTGCAGCAAGCTTCAGCCTTATTCAACCCACAACTCGTTCAGATGCTAAAAGGACTTCATGGATGAGGTCTTTTGAGGCTTGCCAAGATTTTGCTGTTGCAGTTCTTTAATCCCGACAGGTTTTCCCTTTCATGGATGACTTTTTTTATTTTCTTGTCTTGGGCGCTTTAGATTTAAGATTGTTTTTCTTATAAGTGATTTCTTGGTCTCATTATGCTGTTATATTTGACATTTTTGGTTCATTCCTGATTGGAATATTGTTCTTTCTTATATTTTCTTCCATTTGGCATAACAGAGTGTTTGCCATGGATTCATATATGATCTTATTGGATTTTAATATAGTCATCATTTCAATTACAAATATTTTCTCTATTTATCAATTGCAGTGCATAATTTTTTATCTCAGTTATTTTAGTATAGATGAAAAGAACTTGAAGTTTCTCTTCTTACTCTGAAAGTAGGAGTACTGAAAATTACCCATCAGTCCATGTGAAAGGTTGTGGGAGTGAAAAAAATAAAGGAAGATGGGGAGGAGAGGCAGAAGGTGGAGAGTGGAGGCATGAAGGTGGGGAGGAGAGGCAGATCACCCAATAGAGAATAGAATAATCCTTACCTTCAACAAATGGGCCATGTTCTCTGCTCTTCGATTCAAAGGCCCCATTAAATAAATAAATAAATAAATAATCTATTACTTTTCACAACCTTACCTATGTTCTATGGCCTATCAGATAAAATCCAAGTAGTTAGATTCACAACTCTAACACCCTCATCATGCCCTCCACCAGCTCCCACCCAAAAAGAGATAAATTATATGATTGTTTCTACCTTTTATTTCGTTTGTTGTCAAAAAAGGAATTATGATAAGTAATTTTCAGATTTTATGGTTGTAGTGACTTGTAAGTACTAATTCTTGACTCCTTCATTTTAACCTTATACTTTACTTCTACAAACCCAAAATATGATTTTTGGGTTTGGTTAGAAGCAATTTAAGGGGGAAAATTGATTTTTAATTTAAAATTTAAATTTCTTTTTTAATATTCTTTTTATTTTTAGTTTATCAGAAAAAATTATTATATTTAGAATAAGGAACTGATTTTTCATTCCTACATTTTGAAACATTGGATTATGTGATTTTGAAAGTCAAATTGATTATAAACAGGAAGGGGCTAAGGGTTGGATGGGTGGAAGGAGAATCATTGCATGGGACAGTATGAATATTGACACAAAAAAAGATACTTCGAAAAAAAAAGGGGGGGGGGGGGGGGTTTGGTGTAGTTTGCATAGATGCACGAGGAAGCTGATTGATTCCCAATGAAAATGTATAAGAGTAGAAAGAAGAAACAGGAGCAAAGACTTCAGTCTGACAAGGGGAATTGTTTTTTTTTTTTAAGGGGAATTGTTTTTTTGATGGTAAAATTCCATTTCCACCACATTTCCCATCCAAATCAGGAACCTGTACAATGATGCTATCGCACATGAGGAAAATCATCTGACTTTCACTATTTTATGCTTGTATTTTTTGTGGCATGTGGCATGATGTCACTTGTCCAGGGGACGTGAACGCTACTTTCCAAATTTGGTTTTCCCTTTCCACCACCTCCTGCTTCATCCTACTCATCCATAATCCATCTCTTTCTTCCCACCAAAAGATACCCTGCAAAAATAGTGGTCCTGATGTCACTCCTGAGCCTAAAAACACAAGCAACCCTTGAACATGATATAAATATATTTACTCAAATGCTTGTATGCATAATTCTATAAAGTTATTTACTAAATTTTTATTTTATTAGAATGCATCATAGTGTAGAGACTGTCTAAAGATTTCCATGCATTTATTTGCAAGATCAATGTCAATAGGCAAACAAAATCATTGGGATTTGGTACGTTAGTTTCTATATATGTAATATATTGAACATGGTAACTACAAAAAAAAAAAAAAAAAAAAAAAAAAAAAAACTATGTGAGATGAAAGGATGTTGAATAAAATAAATGCATGACTAGGGTTTAATTGGATGATTTTACAATCTCAAATGCCCTTTCTCATACAAAATGACATCCAAGGATGTGTTTACTTAATGTGTGGGAGTAATGTTCCTACTCTAAGGAATGCAAAAACCAATAATTAAATAAAATTATTATTATTATATATTTTTAAAAATTATTCTCATTCTAAAATTTTGTTTTGAAGGGATTACAACTTCATCTTTAAAAAAAAAAAATGAAAGAGTTTAGAATTTAATTTGACATATTTATATTTCATTGACTAGGTATAATTATTAAGGATTTGATATTTTTAATATTATTTAAATTTGATAAACAATTATTAATATTAATATTTATATAAACAAAATAAAATAAATTTATTAATCCCCCTTACATGTGTTGATAACTACTTTAAAATCAAGTGAAACCCACAAATATTAAACCAACTTTCATTTCATTTCATTTCAATTATCATCATAAATTGATATGGGTTTGCTCAAAAACACATTATTTAAAGTGTCTTTTCTTTAAATTTCACTTGCCTCATTCGATATTTGAACTAAATACACTTAATCATTGAGAGTTCAAAATTGAAACCCTTTGATAAGACACATGCTAAACAGCCCCCTGATAAGACCGGTGATGGTTGAACACTGGTATAAACTTCAGTATAAGTAATACTCAAGATGGAGATAAGCATGTTGCATGGAATAGATCAAACACAAAGGTGTACCTCTAAATGGTTAAAGCCTACAATGAATAGAATATGAATGTCTAGACACTTAATTGGTTTTCATATGAGATGACTAACTCCTTGCAAATGTTATTTCATAATGTTTCCAACATAGCTAAAAGACAATGATGCTCTCTCCTCATGCCAACAGCATCAACCGCAACCTCTTATGTCATCAGCTTGGGTTAAAAAAAAATGAACCAAAGAAAGAAACAAAGAAAAAGGAACTTAACCATAAACATATTGCTAATCATATAAAGACTAGCCCAGGCATTCATAGTAGTAAATTGATGTTTCACCAAATATTCATCAGATAGTCACAAACAGGTAACTAAATCCAATTGAATGTTTTCCAAGGCAATCTCTTAGCAAAAGTAGCAATAACTACAAACTCTCATTATACCGGACCTACCAACATAAGTCTATTTTATTTGGAAAAGAATGGTATTGCCATCTAGTTTTGGTACGTCTAGCAACTACAAAATGGACTCTCTTCAAACGTTTAGTTTCAAATTAAGCAATGGCTTGCTTCAAATATGCAATCAAGTCAGCCCATTCCTGAGGCTTCTTTAGTCTAGGGAACACCATCTTTGTTCCAGGAATGTATTGCATAAAACAAATTTTACAGAGTTATTAGTTATTGAAAACAATGAAAAGGAAGTAACCTGAAAAAAACAAATTCCAACTTTGTAAAAGGATATCTTATCCTTCGTTTATGTTGTATCCACTATACCATGTTCAATGCAAAATTATCTTATTTCTGATCATTATACAAATGCCTTCTGGGATAACTGGGTAATTGAATAGGAAGTCATGTTACATCATTTAATAAATGTCATAAAATATATTTATATCAGATTTCCATAAATTCCAAATTTGAACAGGAAGTCATGTTACATCATTTAATAAATGTCATAAAAAATGAAAAAAAAAACAAAAACAAAAACAAAAAAAACAAAAACAAAAACAAAAACAAAACAAAACGAAAATAAAAATTTTAACCCAATAAAGGATATATATTTTCATGGAGAATAAATATCTAATCCAATAAATTTTCATAAAAACTATTTGTACTTTTCACAAAATTTTTAATGGTGCCCTATTAGGATTTTCTTTCAAGTTGCTTCTAAATGGGAATGGGTCTAGATAGAATTAAAAGAAAAAAAAAAAGAATTGAAAGAAAAAAAAAATGAGAAGTGAGATTTTCAATATTTACTAATATAACCTTGATAGATTTATAAATGAAATTACATTGACTTATAAATTATTTGTCAAGATAGCTTTTACCAACCTTGACATAAGAATATTTTAACCATATATATTGACTTATAATTTTTCTATCAAGATTGTATTACTATAAATTAAAGAAAATTTTAGCAAATTCCATATATGTCATTATTGCCTTTATTTAGCTACCTTGACATACAAATATATTAATTTTATATTGACCTATAAATTCTCTGTTAAGGTTGCATCATCATAAGTCATGGAATAATCACTGGAATTCATATATGTCATTATTCCTTTTAACTAAGTTTTATATGTCATAGTTGTCCATTTAAATAAAAAATATTGACATATACTACTTTAAGTAAAGATAATATATGTCAACAATGACCCTTTTTCTTGTAGTGTTAAAACATGCAAAGGCAAGTAGCATTCTAATGGCTTCTAATCTAGCTACGGGAGCAAAGGTTTCTTCATAATCTATCCCTTCTACTTGATTAAAACCTTGGGCTACCAATCTTGCTTTATTCCTTATAATTATGCCATTTTCATCCATTTTGTTTCTAAAGACACATCTAGTTCCAATAACACTTTGATTTTGAGGTCTTGGCACTAATTCCCATACTTCACTTATTTCAAATTGGTTTAACTCTTCTTGCATGGCAATCATCCAATTTTCATCAACTAGAGCATCTTTTATATTTTTAGGTTCAATTTGAGAAATAAAAGCAAGATTATTGCAAATATTTCTAAGAGATGATCTAGTTCTTACCCCACTAGATGGATTACCTATAATTTGATCTTGTGGGTGGTTGATGACAAACTTCCAATTTTTAGAGAGGTCTTGGCTTGATTCTCCTTGCACTTGTTGAGGAGGAGGTAGTGCGAAAGGTGATTATTCTTTCTTGGGATCCTCTACAACTTCTTCTTGTTGCCTTCTATCTTCAATTTGTAATTTTCTCATGGAAGTATCCAAGCCTAAATCATCATCAAAACTCTCTCTTTCTTGGAGAGAATTGTTAGATTCATAAAAAATAACATGGATGGACTCCTCAACAACCATGGTTCTTTTGTTAAAAACTCTAAAGGCTTTACTTGAAGTTAAGTTATCCAAGAAAAATTCGAACATCAGATTTTGCATCAAATTTTCCATGATTGTCTTTGGTGTTTAATATAAAGCATTTGCACCCAAAGACTTTGAAATAACTAATGTTAGGTTTCTTGTTTTTCCAAAGCTCATAGGGAGTTTTATTAAGAATAGGTCTTAATAAAATTCTATTTAAAACATAACAAGAAGTGTTAACCGCTTTGACCCAAAAGTATTTTGGTAAATTGTTTTCATTTAGCATGGTTCTAGTCATTTCTTGAAGAGTTCTATTTTTTCTTTCAACTACCCCATTTTGTTGAGGAGTTCTATGAGCTGAAAAGTTGTGGTTAATACCATGCTCATTGCAATAGTCTTCAAAATCAATATTTTCAAATTCTCTCCCATGATCACTTCTTATACAAGTAATTGTAAAACCTTTTTCATTTTGAACCTTGTTGCAAAACTTTGAAAACTCATAAAAGGCTTCATTCTTTTGACTTAAAAATAAGACCCAAGTGTATTTAGAGAAGTCATTCACAATAACAAAAGTATAAGATTTTCCTCCAAGGCTTGGTGTCCTAGAGGGATCAAATAAATTCATATGCAACAATTCAAGAGGCCTAGTTGTTGAAATGAAATTTTTGTTTTTAAAAGAGTTTTTGATTTGCTTTCCCATTTGACAAGCTTCACAAACTTTGTCTTTTTGAAAATTTATTTTGGGAAGACCTCTAACAAGTTCATCTTTGTTGAGTTGGGAAATGTCGTCCATGTTAGCATGTCCCAACCTCCTATGCCACAACCAACTTTGATCATGCATGCTTGAAAAGCATCTATCATGGCCATCATATTTTGAAATATTTATTGCATAAACATTATCACATCTATGGCCCATGAAGATGGTTTTATCATTTTGAATATCTTTGATGATGCAATGAGATGCTTCAAAAATCACTTTAAAACCTTGGTCACAAAGTTGACTTATGTTCAAAAGATTATGTTTTAAACCATCCACTAATAAATCACTTTCAATAAGAGAGGATGTGCCATTACCAATGTTGCCTTGACCAATGATCCTTCCTTTTGAATTGTCTCCAAAGGTAACGTATCCTCCCTTTCTCTTTGTAAGGAAAGCAAACTTGGATTCATCCCCGGTCATGTGTCTTGAGCATCCACTATCCAAAAACCACTTATCCTTCTTTGATCCCTACAAAATAAAATTTAAGTTGATTTAGGTACCCATATCTTTTTGGATCCTGGAGGGTTAGTGACCTTGGATTTCTTAACCCAAGCCTTTTTAGCTTTAGCATTTGAATTCTTTTGAGAACCATTTCGTAAGGGACGTGTACTACTAATGTGCACTCCTCTTCCACAAAATTTGCAAATGGTGGAAGGACTTGCACTTGCAGATTCTTTTACAAAGTAGTTTTTAAAATACTTTTGATTTTTTGATGATTTGAATCCTAGCCCTTGTTTGTCAAAGACACATTTTTGGCTAGCTAAGATTATTTCAAAAGATTTTTGTCCACAAGAGAAAATTGAAAGAAAGGAGGTTAACCATTCATTTTTCTTTTTCAAAATCTCATTTTCACTCCTCAAAATCTCATTTTCTTTTTCAAGATGAGTTTTAGATATTTCAACAATTGAAAATTTTTCTTTCACTTCTTCAAGTTCTTTTTCAAGTTCTTGAATTTTCTTTTTAAGAGAATTATTTTTCAAACTAAGTTTTTCAAAATCCTCATATAATTCTTCAAAAACATCATGCATATTTTCATCACTAAAGTTAGAGTTTACCTCATCAAGATCATTTATTGCCATGAAGCACATGTTTGCCACTTCCTTCTCATTTTCTTCTTTGGAGAATTCTTCACTTTCATTCCAAGTGGCCATGATTGTCTTCTTCATTCTTCTCTTGGCTTCACTCTTTTAGAGAGGACAATCATATTTAATGTGTCCCGGTTTTTTGCACTTGAAGCATGTCAAATCTCTTTTCTCATCCCATTTTTCCTTGTCACCATGGGATGAAGATTCCTTTTTAGAAGGATCCCTTCTAGATGTGAATTTCCTTCCTCTAAACCTTTCACCTCTCATGTATTTGTTGAGCTTTCTTGTGATGAGGGCTAAATCATCATCTTCATTACTTGACTTTTCTTCTTCAACATCTTCTTCTTCCTTGGTTGTAGCTTTGAGGGCTATGTTTTTCTTCTTTTTGTCTTCACCCTCTTGTAGCTTCTTTGTCAAATTGATCTCATATGTCATTAATGACCCTATGAGCTCTTCCATAGGTAGCTTAGTCAAGTCTTTTGCTTCTTGAATTGCGGTGACCTTGGTATGCCACTTTGATGGGAAAGACCTCAATATCTTCATCACCTTCTCAGATTTCTTGTAGGTTTTTCCCAAAGCTTCAAGACCATTGACAATGTCGGTGAACCTAGTAATCATCTCAACAATAGTCTCAGTTTCTTTCATTGAAAACAATTCATAGTTATGAACAAGTAAATTGATTTTTAACTCTTTCACTTGATTAGTTCCTTTATGAGTTATTTCAAGCAACGTCCAAATTTCTTTAGCCAATTTGCATCGACATATTCTATTATATTCATTTTTATCCATAACACATTGTAAAGTAAAAACGACTTTAGCATTTAATTGAAAGTTTATTCTATCAAGCTCATTCCATTCTTGCTTGGGTTTTGGAACCAAAACTCCATCAACTAGTTTAGTGGGAAAAGTTGGGTCATTTTCTATGACATCCCATACATCTAAATCAGTAGATTGCAAATACCAAGTCATTCTAGTTTTCCAATAAGGATAATTGGTTCCTGTAAAGAATGGAGCTCTATATTTTGAAAAAATTTCAGCTTGGGATGAGCTTGATGGAATAACCATTTCCTCTTAGACGATTAAGTCTTAAAAAAGAAGAGGTTTAGCTCTTATACCAATTGAGAAAACAAAGGCAATGCTTAGTTAAGAAAAACACCCAAAAGGGAGGAGAGGGGGTGAATTGAGTTCTTAAAATCTTTTCAATCACAACATATTCAAACACAATATAAGCAAAGTAAAGAGATAGAGTTTAGAGAATTCAAACTTGGGTTTATAGTGGTTCGACAATTCCTTGCCTACGTCGACTCTCCTCAACCTTCTAACCGAGTGAGAGTTCCACTAACTTGAAGCTTCAACCAAGCTTTCAATCTTCTTACACTTGGATTCCGACTCCAATGGGCTCTTACACAACCTCTTCAAGATTCAACCCTCTCGAAGGCTTTAACACTCGGATTTTTACAAGATATAATCCCTCAACATAGCTCAAAGATAGCTCAAATACAAGACAAAACTAGGATGACACACAAGAGTGCACTAAAGGATATGCAAGTGGTGATTTAATGCACTATGAAAGAAATGAGAGCTTTTTGATCAAGAACATGTAGGTAGGCTATTGAATGAAAGTGTTCTCTTGTCAATAAATGAAGTGGAGCTCTCAATTTATAGGTTTCTAAGCTCGGGAATCAAAAACAGCAAAAGGTAACTTCGTCCGGTCGAGCTAGGGGTCGGCTGATTCACTAACCTGGAGCATTTAATGCATGATAGGTTACCGTTGCCTCAATCGGACCTTGACCGGTAAGAGAAACACCTCGATCGGGAAGAGAAGGATACTGGGAAAGAGAGAAGGTTTTTGACCTCTCTCGACCGGACGACCACAACCGATCGACCGGTTTCTCAACCGGTTGAGCCGGTTGGCCATAGTCTCGACCGGTTGAGCCTTTTTTGCCCCGAAAACCTATTTTTTTCAATTCCTTTCTTTTCTAACACTTAGGTAAGGTCTTTAGGTAAATTATTAAGCTTGAAATATTTTTCCTAAGGTACATTAGTTAAAAACTCGGGTTTTAATGAAATCGACGTTTTAAAGAATAAACCGAGTTTTCAAAGATGCATGAAACGTGTGAAAATCCTAAGTGCACTCATGCATTCATCTTACATTAGTTTCCTATGATCACAAGTCTTCCAAGCGTCTCGATCTTGTATCCATTTGGTCATTTGATGAATTTTCGAGTTTATACCTGAGATTCTTAATCATTAAACCAATTACTCACTTAACCATGGTTTGTTATCATCAAAACCTGATTAGGAGAACCCTTGGGCTAACTGATACAATATATGTTTTCTAACTACTTACAAGTGTTCAAAGGTACTTAGAAATGCATACACAATTCATGTTCATGCTGCTGCAAATGGTGTATTCAATTCTTTTTCTATTATATACATATATTTTCCCTGGGAAAGGATAATACACTGTATTCCATAAAAAAAATGA
The DNA here is from genome assembly GCF_004353265.1 of Vitis riparia. Lineage (NCBI taxonomy): Eukaryota > Viridiplantae > Streptophyta > Magnoliopsida > Vitales > Vitaceae > Vitis > Vitis riparia. The sequence goes on from NC_048436.1 coordinate 13,868,571, forward strand.
AAGACTTTAGCTTACAAGTGGTTTGCGTTGTCATTAAACTGGAGTAAAAGGAACACTAGACGTATAAACTACAAACAAAAAGAAATTCCTTGAAATCCCAACTCTTTAGAAGCCCCTATGGCATGGACAGTTGTTCCTGTTTTGAGGGGAAAAAAAACATGAGAAATTCCAAAAGCACCCTAAATTACATAGAGAGTGTACAAAGGGCGCCTAAAGCACCACCAATAAAAACAAAGAGAGTTTATGAGTCATAGGAACAAGGTTCCCACATGGTAAACCTTGTTGTTTATGAGTCATGGATTTTCAGAATTCCATGTCATACCCGGAATAAGTGTTCATTCATTGATAGATGTTTAATTATTAGTGGGACCTTAAGGTCACAATCATAGTCATCACCCACTGATTCCTTCCAATAACAGCATTAGCTGAGGATTCTTGCAATGTGTATGTGTGAATAAGACACACCCATCAATTTATGATCATGGATTTCAAGCTTAGTGGGTGAAAGCTAAGATTGAAATTATTTTCAGTCTAGAACCCAATTATCTATTAGACAATTTTCTACATTGGTGAAAATGCAAATAGATGATAGTATGATAAATAAATGGTGGAGAGGAGTGTAGATTTGTTGACAAAGATTTTAGGGTTATAGGATGAGTTAGTGGACTTTTTGCACATGCAGGGAGTTGGAAGAGGTTTATTTGGATACTGCATCTTGCACTCCTACACAACTGCATATTTGTCAACAATTTCTTTAGTCACTTCAAATAAGTGGAATGTAGTAAGTGCAGCTAAGGCTTTTTCTCTTATTCTTTCTTCTTCTCCTCCTCCTCCTTCCTTTTGTTCTTTTGTTTTGATAGTGAACTACCATTCTCTGCATTATTGCTTAGAATCAGTCCCTAATTCATTCACTTCATTCATTGTGTTTGAAATCAAAGTAAATTCATCGAAGACTTAATTATGTTATGTTTGGTTGTCGAAAAAATAAACATGCAAAAAAATTATATTTTTTGTGTTTGGTTTTTGAAATATAAAAAATTAAATATAATTAAAATTAGTAAAGGTAAAGAGATTTATATATTTTAATATTATTTAATTTTCATATAAATGAGGAAAAATGATAGTTACAGATTGGATATATTTCTTTTTTTTATATATATGAGAATTATCTATTAAAATTTCATTATATTTTGAATTTTTGTTTTTGGAAATTTATAATTTGAGATAGTAAAAATATTGGATATCTCAATTTATTTAAATAATTTTTAAAATCATTACATTTTTAAGAACTTTTGTATCTCATATAAAAAAAATATTAATATTTTTTATTTTTAAAATTTATGACAAGAAGTATAATTCAATAGATATTAAGTTAGGGGTGCAACTTGGGCAAAATACGGACCCAACCTGTAGACTTGGACAATCATTTTCAATACTCGAGTTAGGCAAAAATTAGGTTTTTTTTTTCCCGAACTTAATCAAGGTTAGGTTTAGTTTAAGGTTCAAACAACCTAAGCCTAACTTGAACTTGATTTAATGTTTTTATAATATTTATAATGTTGTGAAACAATTGCCAATAAGAGGGCACTTCCCTAGTACTTGTGATGTTCATAAGGATTTTAAAACGAAAAAACAAGGGGGAAATTACACTCCTTGATCCTTAAAGTAGCAGCTAAAATATCAAATGAAATCTACAAAAGAAAGGCCTCTATTTCTTACTGATGTAGCAGACCATTCAACAAAAAATCCAGGAAAACATTTTTCAGGTACAATTTTGATTTATCAACATCATCAAAGATTGTTTTATTCCTTCACTTCCAAATATATCAAGATACGCATGGTCGGCTCGTAAGCCATACTTCTCTCTTTCCTCTTTCAATCTCCTAGTCAACTATTCAATATGTCCTTAATTTAGAGATTTGCTTCATGCAAACTTTCAATCTTGTCATCTCATAAATCTGTGTTCCATTTGTCTTTCTACCAAACATGATCTTAGATTCTGATGATTGGGAATATACATACAAGATTGGAGTTGTATGATGATTGGGAATTGTTACCACTAGGTCTAATAAATGGGTCCTGAGAAATTACAATCAATTTATCCAGATTGCTAGTTATTTTTATTGAAGGTATAATGCTTTTATTTTATTTTTTTGGCTATATTAGATCATAAAACCGTCATTTGGCTCTGTTTTGATCTCTATGGTTCTCTTGTTTTCCTTTTCTATATTTCTTTTCAAAAATAAAATTATCTGCTACTATTTATTTATCTTTTCTCTCTTTGGATAGTTCTTAAGCCTTTTATCCATAGTTATTGATTTGGTCATTGAAAGCTTGCTAAAACAGTAATTCATCATAGTTGTTAGCAATTCTATTGTGGTACAATTTAGGAATTATTATTGGATTGGTTAGAAGCTAGGCACTCAAGCATTTTATGGATATTAGTCTTTTTTTTTTCTCCTCTGTAAACAAATAACTATGAAGTTAATCCTCTTTAACTGATACTTTCTTTTCTAGTTGTTGCTGGATAGAGATTGTTATTGAGACTTGAGAGCTTTAATCTTAATTGATGAAGATTTTAATAAAAATTCCCTTTGCGCTTTAGAGTATCTTTTGACGTTGTTGGGCTGTGGAAGCCTGCTAACTTGTGAAACAATAAACAGAGAACATTCAACTTAGCTCACCAAAACTTTAATTCTGACTACTTAGGGTTGGATACATGGCTTCTTTTTCACATTTCATCTTTATCTATGAAAAATTTGTTCAGAAGTTTGGGATTTTGTATTTAAACTGTAGGAATATCATTGGTTTGGTTAAAGATATCTTTCTAGGAAAATATTTGTGTGTTTTTATATAATTAACTTTTCTTTCTTGTCTTTCTAGAAGAGAAGAAAGTATATGGGGATGGGGTAGTGTTATGATTGGAAAATTTTTGTTTTCACTCTCTTTGTCTATCTTCTTGTTGTTGTACAATGAAAGTCTGAAGTTTAGTTATATAATTTTACTGCAACCAATGAATGGAAGGATTTTATGTTATCATTTTTTCTCTGATGGCAAAGTTTAAAAAGATCTTGTGGAAATATATTTAATCTCTTGGATGGATATTGATTCTTTATTTTATCTTGTACTTGAAATAATATATGCTGATTATTTTCTCATAATAAATTTGTGCTTTAATTTTTTTTTTTTTTTTTTTTTTTTTTTGGATGAGTGGTGTTGGGAGGAAGTAGATGTTGGGGATTGTGTATGAAAATCTAATTCTCCTTGTTTTGTTTATTATCTCAGTGTATCTTTTTTCAAAGCAGTATTCATGACTACCTTACTTACTTTGTAGGCAATGAGGGCTGTGAATACGTTCTGAGGCGTATTCTCCGTAGAGCTGTTAATTATGGAAGTGAAGTTCTGAAAGCACAAGAAGGATTCTTCAATAGGTAGAAATGACAATGGTGCTTAGGTTTCTTTTAATTTTCCCCAGTGTAGGCATTTATTGAAGTTTCTCTTGTATTTTTTTCCCTAATTTTTCACATAAAGGACCACTTGAAACTTCATTCACAGTTTTTGTTACTAATTCATAACTCTATATATTGACCATTTTTGTTAATGGTTTTTTGAAACTAGCCTCATAAACATTGTTGTAAAGGTGATGGGTGATGTTTTCCCTAAACTGAAACAACATGAAGTGCACATCAGTTTATAATTGTTGAAGATGAAGCAAGTTTTGGCAAGACACTACTTAACGTATGCGTGCGTATATGTATATAATTATTGCTAAGTTTCTTTACCTTGTGCTTGATGTTTTGGTCTAAAATTCTAACATTTGTGGACTTCACTGAATTGTTTTTATGGGTTCATAGTTTAGCATTGCTAGAAATATTGAAAATTTTAAAAATGGGAAACTTTAATATATTTCTGAATAGGTAGAACTTAGAAGTTGTGGTGACATTTTTTTGTCCTTTAGGTCAAATCTATATGACATGTTGTGGAACTCCCAAGAAATGGATTTAAAAAACTTTACAAGTTCTAGGGCTCCGTGTTTTTTTTTTCTATAAAAGAACAATGAACATGAATAATTTCAAAAACTTTCTCACTGCTAGGCATATATTCTAAAATTTAAAATAATTTCAAATTCGTATTCTTTCATTGTCTGATGTTGCTAGAATGCTAACGGGAATTATTTTGTGTCTTGTTGAAACCATTATTTTTGAAATTATGTTGTTAGTTTAATACAAAGAGGGCTTTTATGATCTTCTCTTAATTTTAATTTATCTTTTTGGTTGTGTTGTTGGATTTTGTCCTTCCTTGTGTTGCCTAGTGTAGTTAGTGCACTGCTTGCATATTCCACATAAAGAGTCGATCTTAAAGGCTTGTTTGGGATAGCATTAACTTTTGTGCAGTAGAGGTGGAAGTAGAAGTAGATATTGTCGTCGGGTTGCATTTTATGTTTGGGAATTGTATTTTAAAAATACTTTTATTCAAAAAAATGATAATTTTCACATTTTTAAACATTTTAATCAAATAAAAATTTTCTCCCTGCTTCATGTTTGAGGAAAACCATGGGTCTTCCTGATTTTCCAAAATATGAATAAATCATGTTTGAATGTACATGGCCATTGTTGAAAGTTCTATCCAAATACTCTCTTAAAAGCTACATTTGACCTTCAAACCCTGCTTTTAACATCTTAGAAACTCTCCCAAGTTGGGTTAAATGTTGTTGGATAAGTAGATGGGTAGAGGGATGCCCATTATGGAAGATCTTCCCTTTCATGGGTTTTGAAGTATTCACTTTTTGTGTGTGCGTTGGGGGGAGATGGACAAGGAAATTGAACCTATTAAATTGGGAGGTCTTTCAGGGATGAGACAAAGAAAGGAACACCCTTTGTTTACAAGTATTTTTAGTAGGTGTTATAGTTGTCAAATTTCATCAAGGATAGGTGAATTAATACACACACACAACATGCCTGGTTCCAAGAACAATATTTCACTATTTCAAATACATCCATGTAACTAATAAGCAGATAAAGGATGTATTTTTGGGGACTTATAGTGAGCATGCATATTTTCTCTTCCTTAAATGAGTATGCCTGTCGAATTTAAAATCTAACAATAGGCTTGTTGCACTCATGCCCCATGCCTGTCTTCATATTATGTTGTATTTGACATGCATACTTCACACTTTTTGACATGTGCATGGAACAGAGGAACAACCCCTTATGGAGAGTAAGATGCTAGACCGGTATCCTATTTTATCTCTAGGCAAGCTGGTTTATTTTTTTGATAGGAAACAACAAAGAGATATATTGATAGAAATAAGAAGTACAAAAGAATGATGAGAACTCCTCCCTCCAAAGAAAAAACTAAACAACAAGAATAAAGAAACAAGAAGCTACAATGTAAAAACTACAAACAAGCTCTTTTGACTAGACCATCCCGTTGGGGCTACACACTGCTAGCCAATCTAGTTGTAACACATTAAGGGGAATGCCCTTAAAAACCATGGAACAATAGGCAAGTTGGTTTATTGGTGAACAAATATAATATAATTGTAGTGTACATAATGCATCCATGCCTTTTTAGGGTTCTTATGGCAATCTGAATTTTGTAATACTGATGATTGATCTATCTTCAGGGAATTGAGAATAAGGGTTGGTTGTTGGTTTTTATGTATTCCCACCTTTTTTTTTTTTTTTTTTGCCTTATATACTTCATGTATACTTTTAAATTTTAATACAATTTGCATTTACCTATCAATAAAAAATAAAAAATCTTCAGGGAATCGAGAAATTTAAGAAGGCTGCTCAAGAAGTTTAGGGGAAGATATTGAATGGACAGGCAAGTAAATTTCTAATTTAGAATTTCTTTATTTTTAGTGATTATATGATAAAGTTTTCATGCTTCATGCATTAATTTTCCATGGCCTATCATAAGTTTCATATCAAGCAGAAACTTTAGACTTTTCTGTGTGAAGCGTTTTTCACAATTAAGAGTTAATTTTCATTAAATACATTATATTTTAATTCTTTAATAAATGTTTTGTAATGCCTTGCTATTTTCTTTCCTTTTCCTCAGTTTCTTACATATATTTAGGTGTTGTTTAAATGATTTTTCTCCTCCATGATGCACACCAATATTAGATGCAATTTTTGTTTCATTCTTAAAGTTGCTAAGGAATTTTATACTATACCAGTATCTACTAATTTTATTCATGATTCACAAAAATGTTGTAACCATGTGAACTAATTCAATTCAATGGTTCTAAAGTGGGCATGTGTGGTTATAAATTGTAGTAATTCATTAATGGAATCTGATATGGAAAAAAATTGTTGAACTTTTCTATACGAGAACAATGGAGCATTGAGTGTCTTAATTTCCTTGGCTCAGAGGATCTTGTAAATGTATATTTGAATGAGTGCAAGGGTGCCAATTAGTATGGATTCTTACATTTATGAATTAACGAGTATAAATGTGCCTATCAGTATGGTTTGTAAATGAATGAATATAAAGTTTCCTGTCAGTATGGTTTATAAATGAATTGAGTATAAAAGTTCCTGCCAGTATGGTTTCTTATATATATAAGTTTATAATATATTTGTATGGATAGTTTAAGGAAATCTTCCTGTGGGTAGGGGGTGCATTTTGGCATTCTGGGAGTGTGGAGGTTGTCCATTTTGTGGAGTTCTCTATTTTGTATTTCTTGTTCCTCACAATACATCTGATTTTTTTTTTTTTTTTGATGGGTTACATCTGATAAATATCATGTTTTTTAATTAATGGCAGTAGGTAGTGTGAGTTTTCCTTTCCAATGAACAGAAAGCATAGGATTTTATCTATTTTATTCATTTTTTTTTAAGAGTATTCTCTGAAATAGATCTATAAAAAGTGACTAAAAGGTACAAGAAAACTTTGTACTTCTATGAGTCTTGGCATTTGACTCCCAAGATTTTTTACACCTGATTTTGCTACTCAAAGAGTGATATTTTAATGTTGTTCCAAGATGTAGAAAATGGACACAAACTTCTGTCTTTGATGATTATTAAAGCTATGGAATATTTTTAGTAACTGAAGTTGTCCTAGGATCATAAATAAACAAAAAATACAAGGAGATATAAAAGGTTAATTCTACTTTCATAGGTAAGAAAATTATATTTAACGCACTAGAAAAGAGTGAATCCAATACATAGGAGAATGAAAGAAGTAAAATGTTAGTTAACTCAATAATATATATGTTTATATATATATGACAAACACCAAGGGTCCATTTTCTAACCGTTCTCGAAAAAAAAACTGTTTTCTAAATTAAAAAACACTTTTGGCAAACTTTTGATTGAAAACGGTGTTTTCATAAATTATTCTACAAACATATTGATTTTTAGAATAATTGAGGTGTTTTCAATTGTTTTTTGTAGCATTTTCTACTGTTCACCAATCCTATATAGAATATCACATGCCTGCACTATCTATTAGTAAATACAGCTTCAAGTTCATATTGGATACTTACCACAGTATGTTGCAGAGACTATATTATATCTGCATATACCTAACAAATTAATTCAACTAGTCTTTGATCCAGCTACTTCACTAGTACTGCTATATGAATCCTTCATTGCTAGCCAACTTCATGTTTGGTTCAACCCTTCACTGTCATGTTGTTTCTGGCCACCTCTACTCGCATGCTTAATGGTCAATAGTTAAACATAATATTTTGAGTGATAGAATCTGTATAGTCAACCTATATGCTGTAGTTTGATTGTGATTTGTTTATATTAGCTTCTAGATTCTTTCTTGCTGGTTCTTGCTTCTTCAAAGTTGTCTTCAATGCTTATTTTGGCCTCCTTTTTCATAGCCCTTGAAACTTAGTTGGCGTAGCAAAGTGTTGGGGGTGGGATCCTGGTAGGTTTCCACTTTAATTTTCAGGAGAGGGCAAAAATGTTACCTATATAAAATGTTTGTTTTGTTGTCATATTTATTTCCAAACATAAGTGACTTTTACTTCTTCTTGTTCAAACATACCAGAAGAGCCCTATGTTATTTACAATAAACATTAATCCTTCTTAGCTTATTCATTATGTACTATATCTAAGCTTTTACATTCCTCCTCTATCCCTTTTTCTCTTCCCATTCTCAGCTTCTCCTTGTTGGACTACAGATATATACGGACTTTTGAAGAAACCAACTTTCTAGCATTCATAGATTACTTGGAAACTGTTTTTGAGGTATTCTCTTTTTCCTATGCTCCTTCTTCTTTCTTCTCTGTGTGTCTGTGTCTGTCTCTCTCTCATTTTCTTGCGAGAACATCATGCAAATGTAGGGAAAACCCATAATTATTGTGATGTTTCTGCAATCAACTTTTCTTCCTAACTGTGCAACTATTATCATCCGTTATGTTCACTAAGACAGTAACTTATTTGTTTATAGTTAGCCCCATTAATCACTCACTATTTACCACATATTTTTGCTTTGTCTTTGTCCACCAAAATTGCTTTCAATTTCTTACCTTGAAGGATGAGGTGATTGAATATTAACTATATGAATGAATTTGATTTCGAAAAAAACTATAATATGGGATTTATTGAAATCTTTGTGAAGATACAATGGACTTTTCACTTTCGAATCAAGGTCCATGTATAAACACATTAGGCCTAGGTATACACCTACAAAGTTAATATAGAAAGTTATGTACATGAGAGTGAGAGTGAGACTCATAAAGTAATTGCATCAAAAGAATGTCCCTCTTCGATATGTGCGATCATTTAACTATTAATGTCTTATCCCTGGTAAAAAGTTCTTTTCAATAACTGTTATAAGATGTAATTATGTTTTTAGGATGATGAGGAATGGAAGTGGAAAGAAACATAGATAATCGGTTGGAGATGAGGACACGGGAAAGGTGGGTAGGGAGGAAGCCACCATTCATATTCCTTAAGCAACTTCATGGCATTAGATTATGGATACATGTATATATTAGGGATTTGAATATAGAAAGGGCCCCTTCAATCCATGCTCCCTCGTTTCCTCTATGTCTTCTGTGTCACTAAGAAAAAAATCTTAGACGTTTGATTACCATCACATGGCCCGAGGATAACCCCTTTAGGTCTTTCTCTCCACTCTTTCTTCTTCTCTTTCCTTCATCATTATATTCATACATAATCCCTATTTACTTTTATTGTCATTTTTTGGTAACAAGTTTCTATTTAATTAAGGTGATGGAAGAGGACATGTTCTGTTACATTCATGAAGGCGGTCAACTAGTTAAATGTGTTGGAGGGTCTATTCAATATCAGGGTGGTCGTACCGAATCGATGGTTGTTAGCCGGCATATGTCACATAGTGATTTTGTTTCAAAACTGTGTGATGCACTGCACTTTGACCATAATTCTATCAAATTGGAATTCATGGTCAAGTTTGAGTCATCATGTCTACTACCGTTGCATGATGATGCAACCCTACTTAAGATGTTTCGATTCAACGAAATGTTTTGTCACGTCTATGTCTCATCATCAAGTGAAGTTGTTGAAGGCTGTATAGCACCGAATAGGTATAGATAGTCTTCCCAACATCACATCCGTTATGTCTATTAACTTTTCTTCAAATATATGTAAATGGATGAATTTTTTTATTTTTTTATTTTTTTTCCTTTGTAGTGCCCCTTCCATTATTGTTGGTTCGAATTCTGCACACCTACTTTCATCTAGTGGCGATCTGCCAATTAATATCTATAATGACTCTCTTACAATTGAGTCATATGGGTTTTCCCATAGATGTGCGGAAGCAAATATATTCGAACGTGACTTAAGGCGGTTTGAAAATTCCATTATGGGTAGTGGACATACCTTCCCCAATGCTGCCGAGTTTCGTGATGTCGTTTATTTGATGTCAATTGCTGGTAGATTCCGTTATCGCTTCAAGAGGAATAGTACGAAACACATGACAGTTGTTTGCACAGTTACTAAATGTCTTTGGAAAGTCACAACTCGTGCAGTTGGGGATTTGAACATCGTTCAGGTTCACACTTTTCATAACCACCATAATCATAGTTTGGAAGATGTTGGCGCATGCCAACCTTTAGTGAGGCCTAATCGAGCTTTATTGCTTATTGATGATGTCATCCGATCCACTCCCGATTACCAACCTCGCCAAATTTGTAAGGACTTTCAAAGGCAACATGGGATGCAATTGACATATCTTCAAGCATGGAATATCAAGGAGAAGGCAAATGAGTGCATTTATGGAGAACCCAAATATTATTACAAATTGTTGCCTTGAATGTGTGAGAAAATGGTTGCAACAAATCTGGGAAGCATTGTTGAGTTGGGGCATTCAAGTGATGGACATTTTGAGCAACTCTTTGTTGCTCATTCGGTATCTATCCAAGGGTTTGCAATGGGGTGTCGGCCAATCATAGCTATTGACTCCGTCCATATGAGTGGGCCATATAGGGGTGCGTTATTTTCGGCGACCGCATACGATGCTAATGACGCCATGTTCCCCTTAGCCTTTGGCGTGATGAGCTCAGAAAATTATGATGATTGGTCTTCGTTTTTGCAAAATTTGAAGAAGGTTGTTGGAGATAAGGAAGTCGTTATTATCTCGGATAGACATCCCGCTCTCCTTCGTAGTGTTCCTAAAGTGTTTGGGCTTCACGCCTACTGTTACCGTCACTTGAAGGAAAATTTCAGCTCTTTCTTGAGCAAACATAACACAAGAGGAAACAAAGGTAAAGAAAATGCACTCCAATTCCTTGATAGTATTGCCTATGCAAGGTTAGATCACGATTACAATGTTTCCATGTTTGAACTACAGAAATACAATGACGCTTTGACCAAATGGGTTGAAGAAAATAAACCCGAACATTGGGCTATGTCCAAATTCCCAAAACAAAGATGGGATAAAATGACCAAAACCTTGCCGAGTCGTTTAATGCTTGGCTAAGGAATGAAAGACCTCACTCCATTTGTACATTTCTAATGGAGCATATGGCTAAGTTAGGTTCTATGCTTGTCAAACATAAAGAGGAATCAAACAATTGGAAGGAATGCATAGGGCCAAAAATTGAAGAAAAAATGCAGTAGAAAATTGCCAAGGGTGAGGTGTATCCGGTCATTCCTTTCATGAACGGAATATTTGGGGTTTCTATCGGAACCACCTTCTTGAATGTGGACATTATGAAACGTACTTGCACATGTAGGGGTTGGGAATGTTGGGCATCCCTTGTGAACATGCGGCAGCCGTTATTCTTTCCATCGATCAAAATGTTGTTGATTTTGTTCAAGATTGGTACAAATTCCCAATGCAAGAGCTGATTTACTTGGGCTCCTTCTCCGGTATAGAGACCCATGACATGCCAATGGTCACTAATGATGGTTTGGTTCGATCTATCACTGGTGAAGTTTTCCTCTCTCTTAACCCTCCCCATACCAAGTGGCCTCCTGACATACCAAGAAAAAGCGCATTGAGTCCCAATTTCAAGATAAACGGACTGTCTATTGCTTAAGATGTCATACTTCCGAGCACAACAGGAAAACGTGCAAGAACCCTTTGTCTTAAGTGCAATGCTATCACATTCTTCCTTGACTGAAACTATGTGTTTTTTGTATATCCATTACATGTTTTGAACACTCTTCTATAAGTTGTTACCAACCAAGAACACATATGTAACACTTATCATTGGTGTGTGGTAATGGGTAATATTACATCAAGATTGTTATCATAATTCCTTTTGCTTAATTTATTAGTAGGCTAATCTTGTTGAAAACCATATAGTGGTGTACTTTTTAATTCCAATTTAAGGTATATTGTAAATATCAAGCTCCCATTTATTAAGAACTATGTTGTTCAATACTTGAACAAATGTTATCGTTGTACTAAACAAGCTTATACAGGTTGTAAATCAAAATCCATCATTCACAGACATAGGGACAACAAAGGTACATATTGGAAAATTGTCATTCACATGACATTTCTTGCTACTATCCCAATATATGGCAAAATATGACTGCTTCTACTGAGTCTGATCAGCCTCTTCTCATACATCTTTGGTGTTTCCTTGCTATACTCTTCATGTTTATTGTCTTCTGATGCATCATCACCTATGAACATGTCTTATATAGTATGTTTCATAACCTTAAATTGATAGTAATGGAGTGCCCTTTCCTGCTTGTATTAGACGACCTCCATAGACTTTCCAGCCACTTCTGTAGGCAGTTTCCATCTATGATACCATTGCAAGAGAAAGACTCCCTTCACAGAGCTTGAAGAACTCCTAGGGGTAAGCACATATTTACGATTGGTTTTTATTTTTATTTTTATTTTTATTTTTCATAATAGACAACCATTCCTACTTCCATGAACACATGTTTCCTCTTATGAGTGGTGGATGAAGTTAATGGTCTCTTCGTATTGTGTACTTTGTTTATGTTGCACCTAGTTGACATGGCAAGTCAAGCAAATTATTTTCTTTGATGTCTAGTCATCTACATTTTGTATAAATCCATCTAGGTGTTACTCTTTTCATTCTGAATTTTTTTTTGCCCTTTTTAATTATAGAAACATGTTGATGAATTTGCGTTTCTAACGGTATTTCAATCCAAATAGGGCCTGAAATTTATCGGCCACTGGTAGGAAAATTTGGGTCATTGTTAAAGGCATTGTACTAAATTTCCATATTCGGTCCCATCTCTGAATGGGGGTTTGAGCTTTACCTTCAAGTTTGAACCTAAATGAAAAATCCTATCTCTAATTGGTAGTTTATTGGAAATTATGAATATACCCCTTTAACTACTCTCACAAGTCTTATTATTTTCATGGGTTTTATTCTTCGAATACCTTTTTCTCACCACATACATTACTCTAACACATAACAAATTAGTCAACATGCTCGTAAATAACCACATAGATTAATGTAGCACAGAAAAAGTCTTAACATTCTCTTCTGCCTGGCTTGGTTTTTTTAAGATAATCAATATGTTCCTCAAAGTTTGCTTCTTCTAACCCATTTGATTGATTCATTTCATCTATAATTAATCAAATTGACCCTACTAGGCTTTGGTTATGCTGACTTATGTACTGTTACCACCTTCCTTAGTTTATCCTGCCCTACTCTTCCCAAACATTGACATATTCCAATCTTTAATTTTAGCCTCAACAATATCAGCATAGGGGAAATAAAAGAAGATCAACCATCAGGTTCCCCAATTGAATCTTCAAATCTGAAATAAATTATTCAACTTCATTCCAACCTTCTAAATAAGGATCTTCACCTTACATTCCTAGACTAATGAGGTATAAGGGTACTTTTAGAAATACCGCATTTATGCGGATTGAGAATATGACCCGAAGTTCAATATAAATCCCATATGTAAAGCCACCATTAAGGAACAACTTGCCCCAAACTTACCTGCATATGTTAATCTTCATCTTATAAAAAGGTTTTGAGATGGCAAAGAACGTTTATTTCCATTGACACCTTACAAACTTTCGTTTATGCTCATTTTGCCTAATAAGAAAATAGCGATCTTCTAAGAGACTATATGAAGATAGAGGAAGGGAGAGAGACAGACAGAAAAGCTTTCTATAAACCCTTCGACACAAGCATAATGAAAAATAGGTCTAAACCCCGAACACATGTGCATGACTAAACATGCTATAATGGAAATGTCATCTCATAATAATAATAATAATAATAATAATAATCTTAACCGGGTTGTATAGACTAAGTATATTTGCATGATGTATAAAAGATACACTAAAGGAAAGAAATTGATTAATCTATATTTTTTAGGTTGTTCTACCAAAGGCATGAATGTGATATTTTCGCCTTTTATCTTTTGCTGTTTCTGGTGCAAATTCAAAACAAGGCAACCCATAACATGCATGCAACAAATTGGAACTTCAATTGCTGTAATTATTTTATTACTAGGTCCCAGTATTTTGATGCTTGGCTCCATGTCCTTTATTGGTACATGGTGCATATGAAGATATATTTTTTAAACAACCAATTAATGAATGCTTCCTTACTTTTATTTTCAAGAAAAAACACTTGATCTCGAATTTTGCTTCTGGTTTGAGTACCACACAGATTTTTTAGTTCCAAAATTGTAACTTGTTTTTGCCCTTTCTTTAATAGAAAATCCCTCATGGTATTTGGTGTTATCATTGAAGTTTCTTTTAATTCTAATCCAATGCTGAAACAAAAATTTTTCTCTTTACATGGTGGCATGATTACAACTTCTCTATGTAAAATTTCAAATCTTCTTTCTCTCCTTTCCATCTACAATCAAATGAAGTAGGACTGTTAAGTTAAAAATTTACAATTATATGCAATACGTGCTTCACAACATTTGGATTGTACACATCTATCCTGGGAATGTGCTTTAGTATAATTTATTATTTCCCCATCAATTTTGTCTATATTAACATAGGCAATGTAATTAATTCCATTTATATTTATTTCTATGTTTGTTTAGATGTTTAATCAATTAATGTCTATGTCCATATGTAATGTCTTTTTATTTATACTATTATATCCTATACTTTCTTTTATCATGGAATATTGGGCCATTTAATTTGTAATGCTCATCATTATCCAATTCACAACCTTGTTCCAAAATCCACAACTTATAAGCTTTTCCATTGTTTTTTCCCTGTCCACATCAACTTGTTTTGAATCATACACCATCAGTTCACTTTGGCCTTAGACTAATGGTTTGTTTGGTCAGATTGATCTGAAATAGTTTCAAACTAAGCAGCTCATATGATCTACAAATATGGATCCATCAAAAGATGGTTGTAACCACTTTATGACATCATACGCAATGTATCACCAAGATTGTATTAGCATCAATTTCATCAGCCATGTCCAATGCATGGTTCAAAATGGAGTATAAAATGAAAATATTGGATACAATATTTAATATTAAGTTTCTTTTAGAAATAATCTTAATATTATTATTATTATTATTATTATTATTGTTATTATTATTATTATTATTATTATTATTATTATTATTATTATGTTTGGACTTTGTGCACTAGTTCACTTACATTGTTTTGACATTTTTCACTTTTAGTGGAAGTTGTTTTCAATCTTAAGGGTTGAAAGGGCCAACTGTTTTATGTAAACTTTATGAATTTTCTTTGACCTCTGAACTCATTTTTATTATATTTGAGATCAATTCTGATCAACTAATACAACTACAACACTATACATGTAGCCTTTTAAGATTGTTATGCTGTTAATGAGGAATACATATATAAAACTACTCATTTCATTGTGCAGATGCAACATCTACCCCTTATATTGCAATTGTCACGGTGATGCTCCATTCACAATCTCTTGGTGCATAATTTTCCCCAACTACTAGTCTACGCTGTTGCTGAAAATACTCAAGGAAAAGAAGCACTTCATTTATTAAACACATGGATAGCAGACAAAGGAAGCGGAGAAGCCATGTTCCATCAAGATCTGAAGCTGTAAAATATTCAATAGCCCTTTAACGTACTTTTAAAACTATTGCCTTTGAGGCTTAACTCTGGAATTGCGACATATTTGTAATATATTTTTCTTCTTTCATGTTGTAGGTTAAGTTACCAAAATCCCGCTGCTCAGGAAAGAAATTCCTATCAATCATGGATACCCTCCCAATGGATAAGAAAAATGCCATCAGCGATATGGGATTCGGGGGCTTGCTGCAGCTTGGTTGTAAAGAGTTGCCTTATGAGCTAATAACGTCGATAGTCGCTAATTACAACATTGGCTACCACCGCTTATGCATGGAAACAAAAGTTGATGTCCCAGTCATGCCCAAAGATATTAGAGAGGTGTTGGGCATCTCGGACAATGGCGTTGACATTCTCATCTACAATAGGCGTGGCACACCTAACCGCACATATGACATTAAAATATTGGAAGCTAATTTGCGTGATCTACCAGTTGGCGAAGAATTCATGAAATCCTTCCTCATTTTCTCTTGTCCCACTATCCTTGCCCCCAACTCAAAACAAGAAGGTATGCATGACTTGTGGGACACGGTTTGGGATAGTGAAGTGGGGGTGCGCAAAAATTGGGCCAAGTTTGTTCTCCAATATGTCGAGGATGGGATAAGGGACTATCGTACAAGTCACCTGACATACATTAGAAGTTGTGTCTTGTTTCTTCAGGTATTCGTTTCTCAACCTCTCCACATTAATGTCATATGCGTCTACCAAAATAATTTCTTCTTTTGTTGATATTGTAATTGCTTCTCTAACCAACTTATATTTGATTCCCACTTCACAGCTTTTCTATCTCACCAAGTTCTATATGACGATTTTCCAAGTTGAAGTTTGCAGTCCACTTTCGGTTGCATGGATAGATGAGCAAGTCAAGAGGCGCTTGGCTGCCGAAATACACACCTATGGCAATTATGGCCATGTCCAGGTATGCTAAAATTCAGCATCTCCATAAACATAGTTTGGTGTTATCATTAATTTATGTTTCAAACGTAATCATCAATGTTTGTTTGATGTATGGGCAAGTTATACAGGGAAGCAAATCTTCTGCACATAATGATGGACGTCCATACGAGGCGGGTAGCTCACACTCTGATGACCCAACTGAGGTACGTTATGGCACTATGACTTTATTACTTCACAAACAAACTTGAGCACCATCCTCATTCTAGTTAACCGTGCTAATTGATACTCCTTATCCCTAACACTAGACCATTGAAGCACGGTTGAGTTAGAATTCAGAACATCTTATGAGTCTCGCTTCATCTGTGGCACAAGACATTGCCACACTACGTGCAAGGTCCAATGGAAGACAAAGTGGTTGTGCACTCACTCCATCAGAAGAAGCTGTGAATGTAGAAAGAAAGAAAGACGAGGGAAGCACCGGTGTGCATCCTTGTAGTGATGAAATTATGGGAAAAGGAACCGGTGCCGTAAGCAATCATTCTGGCCAGCAAAGAGTCACCGGTGCAATAGTAGATGATGGCCCATGTATTGACCACGACACATGCCCACCTTCACAAAAGAGTACTTATTTGCAATCACTTAAAGGGGTGCAAATGGGTGTTCAAGAAGGCTGTGGCAACAAATAGCCTTCTCTTACCCCTAGGCGGAGATTTAAACACACATCGAAAATGCTTGTCAAGCTAGCCGCCATTTACAAATCCCCCTTCATCTCTCAATGTGTTCAACTATTTCCTAAAATCAGCCAACAAGAAAGGTTGGTTGTGGATTATGCGTTGTCAAAAAACGGTGAGCCAAGGTACTTTACATGAATTCACCATTTATTGTTAAAGTTAACATTATTGTTAATGTTTATGGCTATTGACTTAACACATTTTTGACATTGCAGCGAGATCTTATGCGATATACATGACACATATATAACACGGGATAAGCTTTCTTCGCTCAATGGAGGTCGTTAGGTATATAGTGCGGTATGTGTCAGATTTTGGCTAGGGCCATGGTCGTTATATAAGAAGCACATTATTATGTTTTATGGTCATTTACATGTGTACATTTTCAGATTATTGGAGTGGTCTGCCGAATGATGAATGCAGAATAAACTAGACCACCGCGCGCACACTATTTCGACCCATCATTCTCCGTGAGGCCTTAATCATAATTCTTTAATGTGTTTCTCTATTATTTTAAATTGGAGACTATGTGGTGAGCTGTAAGAACAAATGGATAAGTGGTGCTAGCCAGCCTTACGGAAAAGGCTAAAAAGCATGAAATCAAAGAGCGATGTCTGATGTTCCTTCATGCAAAATTTGTGGGCCATGATTTCTCAAGTTGTGATATGGTACGTCAAACCTAGTATAATGGCATCATGGTCAAAGCCTTTGTTTCATTTAATTATCATATTACAGTGTCCTACTAACCTATTAATGGCAATGTCATCAATATGTGTGTAGCTATTTTTTCCCGTTTGATACAACAACCATTGGCACGTGCACGTGGTCAACATTCCAGCTTCAAGGGTCGAAATCTTATCTTTGTTGCCTTTAAGAAGGGGTAACGGGATAAGTGTCGTATCAAGATGCTTGTCTGAGGCAATTGATAAAGCATTCCATGCTCATGGCATGCTCAGGCGATTGGAGGTCTCAAAATTCCAGTATGTGCAATCCCAAATTGTGCAACAACCAAATGGGTAGATTACTTTAACCGTTATAATTTTATGTATCATTAAATATGTGGTACTGATGTATTTGTCTTTTATGCTTGATGTATGCATATGATTGGTGTAATGCAATTGGTGGTGTAGATATGATTGTGGCATGTTCGCAATAGAGTACATGGAACATTGGAACGGGGCAACACTAGCACATTCAATCGCGGAGGCAAGTGCAACCAAGACTTTAGAAATTGGTTTATTTGAATTTTTACCAAACCAACCTATGATTTTGGTGTGTGTTGTGCAGGACAAGATGCATCTATATCGATTAAGGCTGGTCATTACTTTGGTTACTAATGCAGCAAACAATGCTAGAGATAAGGTCTTGAAGGCATGTCAAATTTGATTAATAGAGGCCACCTTGGACAGACAAGGAAAATGATGGGACCGTACTTGCATGAGAGTGGTGTTGGTGGTGCTGGCAGTGCATAATTAGAAGGTGGTGCCCTCTTTTTTTTTCTGTTGTATGTTTCTCTGGAAAATTTATATTTGAGGGAATTACCTTTCCAATAAAAAATATTCAGGCATAAAAGTAGACTTTTTCCTGGAATCACAATTAAATACATATGAACTAAGCCAATAGATTAGTGTCCTTGTGAGTTTTGATAAGAGAAGACACACACTAGAATGAATACCCTGTGAAGTATTTTATTTTTATTTTTTTTTCTGTGATAAATACCTTGTCAAGTGATTTTGATAGTTTATTACTGAAAACTTTATACCTGAATTATATCTGCTGAAACATATAGAGGCTTATTGTTTGAATATTTGAGCATGTAGGCTTTATCAGTGGAAATTTAATGGTCTAGAATCTGGAGGTGGTTCGTAAGCTGGGAAAGCACTGAGAAAAGAAGAACAAGAAAATACCAAGGTTCTCCTCATTAATGCGATCTCACTTGCACATGCCAGTTGTAAGTTCTCATTTCTTGGATGGTTTGGATCTTTATGTTAAAGTTGTTAGTATCATGTGAAAGGAGCTACCATCATACTATTGACTTCCTTTTTTTGTTGTGTTGTGAATTTCATTAGGTGCTTCTGTTTTCTGCTACTTTCAACGATACAGATAAAAATTACGTTACAAGAAAAGCTTCCTACCATCAAATGTTTGTAAAGAAAGAATAACAATCCTTGCAGGCTGTGAAGCAGTGTAAGGTGAAATGCCCTGATGCATTTTCCAAGATGGTTGTGATTAAAGACAAAAATTTTGAATTAGGACATAAGCTGGGGCAAACAATTATTTCTGTCAGTATGAAGAATAGTGTAGGAATGTTACACAAAGCACTTGTGGATTTTTGAGTAATTTTTTTATTCCTTGTACTGATAATGAATTTCCATGATGGTAATTGCTTCGAATTTGTCTGTGAAGGTGAATTTAGACATCAACTATGATCTGCCACTTAAATATGGGACACAGGTAAAGCCTAACTATGAGGTGTACTTGCATAGAAATGGGAGGGCATGACGTTTTGGCAGTAGAGGGTATGTTCTTGATGTCATGCTTATGTCGTTGTTACTTTATGCTTGACGTAATACTTCCTCCATTGAAATGTAATTATTATGCCTCTTTGTTTGTTGTTGATCCCATGATTAGTTGTTGTTTCAAATATGGGAAATCAATAATGTAGTTTGATTCTCCTATTGCCAATCATTTAAAGCTCAAATTCTAAATTGTTGTATTCCCCCACCAAAAAAAAAAAAAGTAGAGCATTCTAACGAATTTGTTTTACATGATTCTACATGAGTTGTTTTTAATTGGTTGTGCAGTGAGAAGGACAACATCCTGATCTCAAAAATTGAAAATCATTTTGGGGTTCAGATAGTAGAGGTCAAGTCTCCTTTATGATTGATTTGGTTGAGCATGAATTTATATAGGATAGTAGAAATTTTTCACACATATTTTGGACATCATCCGGAGTACTACATGTTTGACCAAACCGGGCCATGATTTTGGTGTGTTGTGCAGGATAAGATGCATCTATATCGATTGAGGTTGGTCGTTACCTTGGTTACTAGTACCGTAAACAATGCTAGAGAGAACGTCATGAAGGCAAGTCAAATGTGATTAATAGAGGCCACCTGCAACATGGAAGGTCACTGATGGGACCTTACTTGCATGAGAGGGGGGCTGGTGGTGCCGGCAGTCCATAATCAAAAGATGGAGCCCTCTATGCTATCGTGATGCTCAAATCAGTTTAAGGTTGCACTATTATTATGTACTATATTTTCTGTGTTTTAGATAAAACTACTTCTTAGCTTCATGTCACCTTCTTTTCCCTTCTTTTTATTCTCATCATTATTGGTATTATTTTATTTTTTTCTTAATTGTAGGCGACAATTGGAAAACAAGATGGTTGACAACCATAAAAACATGAGCAATGTTACACTTCGGAATCGTGGCTGTTGGAGAAAGGGATGTGATCATAAGACATTCTCATCATGACTCAGACTTTATAATATAACTGTTCCTATTTTGATTTTTGTTTGTAAATTTAGGCATGCTCAATACCAGGGCCCTCTAAAAACTATATAGATACATCATAATTGGTTTTTTGGTTTACCATTTTTACTTTGGGCACCCATTGCATACTTCCGATATATTTGGGTTGTGTCCCCCCTTCTGTTAGGTGCTTTTAGATTAATTTACCACTGACTATAAAAAATACATTGGTATATGAAATTTTGGTTAAGCTAAAGAGGTTACTCCATGACCTCTTTGCAGGTGCGTAGTTCTAAGAGAACCATGCAATATGAGAAACTATTGCCTAGGTTGAAGAAATTGCTTTCTGTTGAAATTTGGCATTCAAAGTTAGGGTTTTAATTTAGGAAAGTATTTTAGGAATAAAAAAGGAGAGATCATTTAGGATGATTCAGTTTCCTAATTTTAGGAGAGAATCAAGCTAGATTGATATTTTCTTATTCAGTCATTTGTGTATATATATGTGTATGGTGTGTACCTAAAATATCAATAAAGAAATTCAGAAATTCTTCATGGTATCAGAGCCAGTTTTCTGAAACCCTAATCCCTTCTGGCCACCTCTTATTCAGGTCATCATTCATTCCAGCCAAATCTCTCTGGCCATCTCTCAGTCCGACCATCTCTTTCTCTGGCCATCTCTCATTCCGGTCATCAGTCCCTGTTCTCAGAGCCAATGGAGAAAACGTTTTCCGATCGGTCGAATCGTCGTCAGAAAACATTCATCGTCGGCAACTTTTCCGATGAACTTTTCCAGCTAACTTCCCGACGACGGTTTTTTTTTCACACCGCAAAGAGCGCCTGGAGGAGATCTCCAATTTTTCCCAAAGCACCGAAGCTAGAAAACCATCCACGCACCGTCCACGTGCGTATTTCCGGCCGGCAACTGCATCTCATGCGCTGGCACGTGAGGGCGCGTGAGCCACTTTCCGGCGACGCACTTCCTCCTCCAGGCTCGCCTAACGCCGACCAGCCACCCTTTTTACCTGTTTCTGCCATCCGAGCCCTACACGTGCCTCTTTTGGGGTTCTTTTGCCTCCGCGGGCCCTCCAATCAGTTTTTCCGGCGTCCTCCAACTATTTTTTCTCAACTCCAATCCCTGCACGTGCCTTGGGAAGTGTTCTTCTACCTTTCCGGTCCATGACAAAATACGGAATGGCATCATCACAAGTATCCAGCGTCACGTCACCAGAATCAGGAGGCAGATCTGAAATTCCAAACCTTGGTGGTAGTGATTCCTCTCCTATTCTCATCACATGACACAAATTAAATGGCCATAACTATTTACAATGGTCACAATCTGTGTTGCTGTTCATTTGCGGTAAAGGAAAGGATTAGTACCTCACTGGAGAAGCAGCCATGCCAGAAACTACAGAACCGGGTTTTAGGAAGTGGAAGATTGAAAACAGCATGATCATGTCATGGCTTATCAATTCCATGAACAATGACATAGGTGAAAATTTCTTGTTGTTTGGGACTGTAAAGGACATATGGGATGTAGTCAAAGAAACTTACTCAAGTTCTGAAAATACTTCAGAACTTTTTCAGGTTGAATCAGCCCTACATGACTTCTGCCAAGGAGAGCAGATAGTTACTCAGTATTACAACACACTCACAAGGTATTTGCAGCACCTTGACTTATTCGAGACTCACTCGTGGAAATGTTCTGATGATGCAGCAACATATAGGAAAATTGTGGAACAAAAGAGACTGTTCAAGTTTTTTCTAGGACTAAACAGGGAATTGGATGATGTTAGAGGCCGAATCATGGGCATTAAACCCCTGCCAAGTCTCAGGGAGGCTTTTTCAGAGGTTAGGCATGAAGAAAGTAGAAAGAAAGTGATGATGGGATCCAAAGAGCAACATGCCCCAACATTGGATGCCTCTGCCCTTGCTGCTCGGTCATTTAATAGTAGTGGTGGAGATCGTCAGAAACGGGATAGGCCTTGGTGTGATTATTGTAAGAAACTAGGCCAATATAAGGAGACTTGCTGGAAGCTTCATGGCAAACTGGCTGATTGGAAACCAAAGCCACTGTTTGACAGAGATGGCAGAGCACACGTGGCTGCCAACTCTAAGAGCACATCTGTTCCCGAGCCGAGTCCATTCAACAAAGAGCAGATGAAGATGCTACGGAAACTATTAAGCCAAGTTGGCAGTGGCAGTACTACCGATGTAGCATTCACTGCTAATCGAGGAGGAATGAAGCCGTGGATAGTGGACACAGGTGCTTCTGATCACATGACAGGAGATGCTGCCATTCTTCAAAATTACAAGCCAAGTAATGGTCATTCATCCGTCCATATTGCTGATGGTTCAAAGTCAAAAATTGTCGGGACAGGTTCTATAAAACTTACTAAAGACTTATATCTTGACTCTGTCCTCCATGTTCCAAACTTGGATTGTAATCTTTTGTCCATTAGCAAATTGGCCCGTGATCTCCAATGTGTTACTAAATTTTATCCAAACTCGTGTGTTTTTCAGGACTTGAAATCGGGGAAGATGATTGGCAGTGCTGAACTGTGTTCCGGGCTCTACCTCCTCTCATGTGGCCAATTCTCAAACCAAGTCTCTCAAGCAAGTTGCGTACAGTCTCAGAGTATGTTAGAGTCTTTCAATTCTGTGTCAAATTCTAAGGTCAATAAAGATAGTGAGATTATAATGTTACACTATCGCCTTGGTCATCCTAGCTTTGTTTACCTTGCAAAATTGTTTCCCAAATTATTTATCAATAAAAATCCAGCATCTTTTCACTGTGAAATTTGTCAATTTGCAAAGCATACTCGAATAGTATATCCTCAAATCCCATACAAACCTTCGACTGTTTTCTCTCTAGTACATAGTGATGTGTGGGGTTCCTCCCGGATAAAAAATATTTCTAGCACTTGATGGTTTGTGACATTCGTTGATGATCATACACGGGTAACATGGGTTTTCCTTATGAAAGAAAAGTCAGAGGTCGGGCACATTTTTCAAACCTTCAATCTTATGGTTCAAAATCAATTCAATTCCAAAATTCAAGTCCTCAAGTCAAATAATGCAAAGGAATACTTTACTAGTAGTCTCAGTACTTATCTTCAAAATCACGGCATTATCCACATAAGTTCTTGCGTTGACACCCCACAACAAAATGGGGTGGCTGAACGCAAGAATAGACATTTCTTGGAGGTTGCCCGGTGCCTTATGTTTTCCTCTAATGTTCCAAACTATTTATGGGGGGAGGCTATTCTCACAGCTACCTATTTGATTAACCGTATGCCATCCAGAGTGCTTACCTTTCAATCCCCACGTCAATTTTTCTTAAAACAATTTCCTCACACCCGTGCAACCTCTTCTGATTTACCACTCAAAGTATTTGGTTGCACGACATTCGTTCATGTGTATCCTCAAAATCGTAGCAAATTTGCTCCTCGAGCCAATAAGTGCATTTTCCTAGGGTATTCTCCAACCCAAAAATGGTACAAATGTTATTCTCCAACCAACAAAAGATTTTACACCACCATGGATGTCTCTTTCTTTGAACATGTCTTCTTCTATCCCAAATCTCATGTTCAGGGGGAGAGCATGAATGAACATCAAGTTTGGGAGTCTCTTCTTGAGGGTGTACCTTCTTTTCACTCAGAGTCACCAAATCCTTCCCAATTCGCGCCCACTGAGTTGTCCACACCCATGCCGTCATCAGTCCAGCCAGCCCAGCACACAAATGTTCCTTCTCCCGTGACCATCCAGTCTCCCATGCCTATTCAACCTATAGCCCCACAAGTTGCTAATGAGAACTTACAAGTTTACATCAGGAGGAGGAAAAGATAGGAATTAAAGCACGGATCACAATCAACATGTGGCCAATATATCGACTCCAATTCAAGTCTTCCTGAAGAGAACATAGGTGAGGATAGGGTTGGAGAGGTGTTAATTCCCAGCATTGATGATTCTACTCTACCGATTGCATTGAGGAAGTGTGTTAGGAGATGTACAGATCATCCAATTGGGAATTATGTTATGTATGAAGGGTTATTACCATCTTACAGAGCATTTGCTACTTCTCTTGATGATACTCAGGTTCCCAACACAATACAAGAGGCATTCAAAATTTTAGAATGGAAGAAGGTAGTACAAGATGAGATTGATGCACTTGAGAAGAATAGGACGTGGACTATCACAGATTTGCCGGTTGGGAAGAGGCCCATGGGGTGCAAGTGGATTTTCACCATAAAATACAAAGCAGATGGATTAGTCGAGAGATTCAAGGCTCGTTTGGTAGCTAGAGGGTTTACACAATCCTATGGGATAGACTATCAGGAGACTTTGCTCCTGTTGCAAAACTGAACACTATCAGGATTCTTCTCTCATTGGCTGTCAATCAAGATTGGTGCTTGCAACAACTGGACATAAAAAATGCGTTTCTAAATGGTGACCTAGAAGAGGAAGTCTACATGAAAATACCACCTAGTTTCGAAGGAAGTATGGTAAAGAATCAGGTTTGCAAACTCCAAAAATCCTTGTACGGCCTTAAACAATCTCCCCGAACCTGGTTTGATAGATTCACAAAAGCAGTCCTGAAACTGGGCTACAAACAAGGTCAGGCTGATCATACTCTATTTGTCAAGAAGTCTCATGCCGGGAAAATGGCCATATTGATAGTCAATGTCGATGATATTATTCTATCTGGGAATGATATGGAGGAATTACAGAATTTGAAGAAGTATTTGTCAGAAGAGTTTGAAGTTAAAGACCTTGGACATTTGAAATATTTCCTTGGTATGGAAGTGGCTAGATCAAGGAAGGGAATTGTAGTCTCTCAAAGAAATACATACTCGATCTTCTTAAGGAGACCGGTATGCTTGGATGCAAACCAATTGATACTCCTATGGATAGTCAGAAGAAACTTGGTATCGAGAAAGAAAGTACACCGGTAGACAGGGGGAGATATCAGCGGCTCGTCGGGCGCTTGATTTATCTCTCACACACTCGGCCAGATATTGGCTTTGCAGTGAGTACTGTAAGTCAATTCATGCACAGCCCCACTGAGGAACACATGGAAGCAGTCTACAGGATTCTTAGATATTTAAAAATGACACCAGGGAAAGGTCTATTCTTCAGAAAGACAGAGAACTGGGACACTGAAGTATACTTAGATGTGGATTGGGCAGGAAACATCATTGACAGGTGGTCCACTTTTGGATATTGTTCTTTTGTCTGGGGAAATCTTGTTACCTGAAGGAGTAAGAAGCAATCAGTTCTAGCCAAAAATAGTGCAGAAGCTGAGTATAGAGCTCTTGCACAGGGAATCTGTGAAAAGATTTGGATAAAAAGGGTTCTTAGTGAACTGGGACAAACGAGTTCATCTCCAATTCTGATGATGTGTGATAATCAAGCAGCTATAAGCATAGCAAAGAACCCCATGCATCATGACAGGACCAAGCACGTTGAGATTGACAGACACTTCATCACAGAGAAGGTGACTAGTGAGACGGTTAAATTGAACTATGTTCCTACCAAGCACCAAACCGCAAACATCCTCACCAAAGCTTTACCTAGGTCTAACTTCTAAGACTTAACTTGCAAGCTGGGATTATATGATATATATTCTCCAGCTTGAGGGGGAGTGTTGAAATTTGGCATTCAAAGTTAGGGTTTTAATTTAGGAAAGTATTTTAGGAATAAAAAAAGGAGATATCATTTAGGATGATTCAGTTTCCTAATTTTAGGAGAGAATCAAGCTAGATTGATATTTTCTTATTCAGTCATTTGTGTATATATATGTGTATGGTGTGTACCTAAAATATCAATAAAGGAATTCAGAAATTCTTCACTTTCTATTCTGCCTACTATTTGGCCAAGCTAATTCTGCTATATGAGATGTGAAGTTGGAATTTTTAAGTAAGATTTTGATTATTTATTTTTATGTTGCTTGTCAAGCTTTTCTGGTTATTTTAAGTTATTCGATACCATTAGTGGGAAACTCGTAGTGAATTGTCCTTTTATAGCAATGCTAGACTAAGGAAGTGCCATTGGTTTACTACTTTGATAGTCCACTTTCAAAATTTTTGTGAAAAAATGAGACTGAAAAAAAAAATTATATCAACTAATGCATTAAGGTGCAAGACTAATAGTGATCAATAAAAATATTTTGTAGGGCATGATCAAAAGTTTCAATTAAAAGCAATATAAAGTTGGGGTCACATTTAGTGTCATTTATGTAGAACAATACGGATTAAGTTGTTTCTATCCTTATAAATGAATTTTAGTCTTCTAAACCGGTTTAGTTTATGTAGTTAATTTTTATGATTCTTGAATATTTGACTCTTACAGGGATGCCATTATAAATTATTTGAAGTCCTCTATGTGTGTTGGGGTGGGGGTGGTTGGAGGGTTTGTTGGATGCTGCTTTGTTATTAGTGATTGTTGTAATTTAATGCTACTTGTTTGGATGTTTATAGTCTTCAACACATTTGCCCATCCCTTTATAAGCTCATATATGAAAATCAATTTTTCCCCCTAGCCTGGGCCAAGGGGCTCCCTCATTTAGTGTTATATAAAACGGAATCGTACCAACCAAACATATCATCTCTATCTCGGCTTAATTCAAGGTGAATAACTAAACCCCATTTATTTTTGGAGAAGTTGTGGTTCATTAATGAAGGTTTTCTTGCATATAGAACCTACAATGATCCAGGGTCATTTGATGTATTTAGTTGCATGGTTGGATTGGTGAAAAGCTAAATGTCCTCATTCTTAATCACCAAGTAGGATATTTAGAAGACAGGTTTTGTTTTCGAGTTTCCTTTTTGAGTTGTAAATGTTTTAACTTTTTTGCTTTTGTCTTATTTGTTGACAGCTTCAACTGATGATGGAAAGTTTCTTCTTGGTACATGGAACTGTAGACGTCCTACTTGCATAGATGATATCATCTCTCTTAATGCTGGTGATGTTTGGAAGGGGAGCACCACTTATATAGGAAAGTTGAGGTATGTGTACATGTTATATGAGGTGGCTATTTCTCATTGATGATGTTGGCCCCGCTTTAGAAACTCAAATATTTAGAAAATGGGTCCATTCATTTCAAATTGAAGTTGACCTGGACCTTCCTTAACACAGATCTGGACCTTTTCAAGTGGTGCCACAACCTCAAAAATCTACCATCATATGTTGTATCTATGTCAAAAAAATGTCTTTCATGATTCACCATTAGTAATGTCAAATATATTGTTAGGATTTTGAAGTGTAGGATTTTGAAGGGTTGGATTTTGTAATATTTTGCAATTCCAGGACTATGAAATTTGAGTGATTTTTATGGTCAAGTTCAAAGAAGCTCTTGATATCAATTGTTTTTTTAACATATAAGATTTTGAAGATTGACTCCAATTTGAGCAAAAGTGTTGGATTCCTCATGACTAAGGGTCTACTTAACTTGAAATTTGTACTAAAACAATAAGCTGCAGTTTTGAAGGCTCTCTCCTAAAATTAAGCTGAATCCAAATGCTTTTTTTAGAAAAAAATTTCTATTTTTGTTTTCAAATATTTTGTTGGCCTCAAACTTTCAAAAATGGGCTGATTGATTGTGAAATGGGCTGGTTAATCCAACTTCAAAACTCAGCCTCAATCAATTGGCATCCACTCGATGGATTGAGGTTTATCTCAATTGATAGAGGCAATGAGTATTGATGAGTATTGATGAGTAACTTTTATATAAATGTGTAATATGCATAAAAGCACTTGCACATTGCACTTGATGATGTCTTTTAATGTTTTTGTACTATAAAATTCCAATTTTTTTTTTATTGTTTAACTCTTAAGAGCATAGAAATTGGGCAAAACTGTGAAATATAACAAAACCATAGAATCTGAAACTTAATGAAAACATGTGTATGGCAAAAGCAATAAAATTAGAAACCTGTCTACCCCACCAAGTTTTTGAGTCATGGGCTTGATTGTTTATGTGGATTTGACAGAGGCTATTGTATCCCAGAACATTGTTAGACTTTTGTTTTGCATAGAGAAAGCACTTGTGTGTGGGTTGGGGCAGGGGTGGGAGGGGAGGGGAGCAGAACACTTGATAAATAAATTTTTGAACCTGGGTTTAGTAGTTTCTGTAATGTTCTGTATCCTAAACTCTCATAGCAAGCATCAAATTTTAAAGCTTTTACTACATTCTTTACCTCAAGTTCGATTTTGTTTGGGCTTCCTGATCATGATAGTTCAACTCCATTTTTTAACTTTGAACCTTGGCTCTCAATAAGTGAAGCATGGGATTTATTGCTTTATTTATTTATTTTTTTTTCTCATTGTGGTAATCCCCTTTTGTAGTTCCACTTTATTTGTTGAGAGACTTATTGTCTTTGCATGTGTTGAAGGAATCTTTTTCTCATGAAGGTAGTTTCTTCACAAATCATGGGATCCTCTATGTTCTTAAATATGGATCATATTTGTTAGTCAAAAGGTTTAAGTAACATATTATGGGTTTCCCCCTTTTCTTTTTGGTTTTCAGCTTCTATGCCATTTTTTAGCTTAAAAAGAAAATATTGATGCCAGGTTTGACTTTCTCAAATGAGCTTATTTCTAGATATGAGGGTCTTCACTGCGATTTTGCTTGCCTTCTGTACAGGGGGTGTTTTCTTAATCAATATTTAAATTTCATGTTAGATGATTGGAACTAGAATAGTAATCATAATTTACCTAATGCTGCTCTTTTTTTTTTCATTTGAAACCATGGGTTCAGTTTTAGTTCCTCCAAAAATTGGAAAATAAAAAATTTTGAAAATTGAGATCATTGTTGTTGTTAATAGTTTATTACAGAAGCAGCCTATAAAATGAATTTCTGCCTATTTAATTCCAAATACTACACCTTGCAATGTCTTACAAAAACTAGGTGATATCTGAAACTTCTTTAATCAGGGAAAATATGATGAAGTAGGTGTAAAGGGAAGGTCATTAGAATTACAGAGAGAGGAGTAGATGACATACTAACGGTGTAGAAACAAAGAAGATGTTGGGATTGCAGTGCCAATGAGAAGTGACTATCAATAGGCCTTAGAATAGATGGATCTAAGAGGCGGACTTTTGGTGCATGCGTAACTTTGTATTAGAAAAACTAAATGTGACTGTTGTTTGGGAGGTGAAGAATTTGGAGCTACTTGGCACTTGCTAGTGCCTTTTTTGACACACCAATCTTCAGAGGGAGTGACAGGATTGGAAACTTTGGAATGTTGGTCCTTTGCGAGATCATAAGAGAGTGAAGTGGAAACAGATTCATCATGCTTTTTGCTCAAAATAAAATTTGCTTCTGTGTTTTGCCATTTCTTGTATATCACTCTTCTTTCATAAATATGGTGTTATGTATCTGAATAAGGTGTCTGCTTGCTCTGTTATTTGCGCCTCTAGGGAGTTATTCCAGGCCTGGTTCGATTGTTTCCTTGGACTTTGAACACCCCTTCTCATCTTTCTTCCATTTTTTTTTGTCTTTAAAAACATAGTTATATTATTGTTGGTCTTTTCTTTTATTTGCATCCTCCACTTTTGATGATAGAGTGATTTTGATCATGAATGCCTTGAATTGGTATATTGCCTAGATGTCCCTTCCAGATTTATAAATATGTAAATGATGTCTTCTTGTTTGTCTAGGAATAGGAAACCCCAAAGTTTTTGTTTTTCGTCGATGTTTGAAACAAAGCTTTTGTTCCTACAGTGCCACAATGGACACACACTCTATTCAAGCTGTAAAGCAAGGGTACTCAACAAATGTTCCATTTGTAGGCAACAGCTCGGTGATATAAGGTGTCTAGCTTTGGAGAAGATGGTCGAATCACTTGAACTGCATTGCAAGAATGAGGAGTTTGGATGCCCTAAGATCATCCCTTACCACACCAAGCTCATGCATGAAGACTCGTGTAACTTCTGGCCATACATTTCCCCATAGTATGGATGTTCGTGCTCTGTTGTTGGGGATATTCCACTCCTTGTTTCTCACCTGATAGATTATAACAAGGCAGTCATGCTCTATGGCTGCAAGTTCAAACTTGAATTTTTGATAGAAGATCTTTATAAATACCAAAGCTACAAATGGGATGTAACTGTAAGTACTTTTTTTACATTGCCATAAATTTAGATTCATAAAACGTAAGCTTTAGATAAGCACCTTGGCACCATACATTAAGAGTGATGCCAAAAACAATGCATACATGATTCACAGGCTACTGAAAAACAGTCCCAGTAGGATAACATGGTTGGTTGTTGGATTATGGCAAATAATGGAACTTTCTCTTTTGCCTTTTCAGATCATCAATTGTTTTGACAAACACTTCTGTCTCCATGCTGAAGCCTTCCTTATAGGGTCAATTCCCGTTTACATGGCATTCCTCAACCTGATAGGCAACCAAGCAGAGGCCGGCAACTACAACTACAACCTAGAGATAGGTGGAAATGGGCGGAAGCTTACTTTTGAGGGCATCCCACGAAGCATTAGAGAGAGTAAAAGGAGTAGTTTGGAGAGTGCAGACAGCCTCATTGTGTTGGGAGGCATGGCGTTTTCCTTAGGAGGAGAGACGAGAATGCCCATGCTTCGGGTTATAGGTCGGATATGGAAAGCCTAGATTCTAGGATAAAACTAGTTGATTGATTGATACAAAGGTTTTTGAGATTCATCCCTTTGTAATTTATCTTCTTTTCACTTTATAAACATGTAATGTATCTTTTTTTCACTCTGTAAACAAAGACGAAGAATCATGAACAGAATATGAAACGACTGATTGTGTAGATTCGTGGATTGAATTAATCCATTCAGTGGCACATGATATAAAAATTGTTGATTTTACAAATATTTATATTATTTTTTTTCCTATAGTACTTATTTCATGTCTTATACCTAGACCTAGACTCTTTTTTTTTTTTTCATTTGAAATCATGGGTTTAGTTTTAGTTCCTCTAAAAATTGGAAAATAAAAAATAAAAAATTTTGAAAATTGAGATCATTGTTGTTGTTAACAATTTATTACAGAAGCAGCTACCCTGGCAAAAGGTTCATATTGTCCATGAAGCAGTGGAAATTGAAACCCAGTTCATTTGTGAAGCCCTGCCTTGTGCATTGATTGGCATGAACGCAACACTCATGAGACATTACATAAAAATTTTCGCTGACCGCCTTTTGGTATATTTCCATTTTGTTCGTTTGAGATTTTTTAGCCAAATTGTTTGGTAGATTTATTCGCTTAAACTGTTTTGTTTTTCTTTTCTCAAGGTTGCCCTTGGGTATGAGAGGAAATACAACGTGGAAAATCCATTTGATTGGATGGAGTTTATTTCTTTGCAGTGAGTATTGATGAGTGCATGTCTTGGATTCTAATTTTATGTTGTTGAACTCTATTAAAATGCTATTTATTTCAAAAACATGTACATCTTGGAGGTCTTGCTTACTAGGTTTTGGACTCAAAAATGGGTTTTTAATCATTCAATAATAGGAGACATTCCACATGCTCAACCAAGTTGTGCTTCCACTAGAGGGTGCTTCTTTTGACACCTCTCATGTTTTACATCATGATAATTTTAAACTATCTAATTTAGAGCTTTCCACCATTTTTTTTTTACACATTTGAGTAAAACTATTCAGTCTTATCATCCTAACCTTAATTAATAGATGTCTTCTTCTAGGACCCTCAAATATTAATTTTTATCTTCCGTTCATGTATGTACAAAACAAGTTGCTCAAGGCTAGATCTTGTAATTATCCCATTAGTTAAAGTTTTCATATGGGGATGTGCAAGATGGAATCTGGAACTATAGGATGAAAGTGATGGTTAGAAGCTGATTTCCTTGAGTTTAAGGACATGTTGGAAGTGGATTCCTCTAAGAAAAAGATCAAAATTCCTTCTCTTATTTAACTTATCATGCTTTGACTTTTTAGCCTATGTGTTTTTTTATGACTGTTGCTCCAAGCCCTGGTTGCCGGATAACCATTACTTTTTCTTCCACTTTCTACTTGGCTTGATTTCCTTGATTTTTTGTCCTATTTGTTTGATTGAGCAAGGGTAATGCAAACTTCTTTCAGAGAAGAATGGGTGATTATCAAAAGGCATCTGTAATGTCAAGCCTATATGGTGGAAAGAATTATGTCTTCAAGATAGATGAGGACTTTTAGTCATTAGTTCATCAAACCCTCAAGTATATTGAATGGATGCTGAAGCTGAATTTTGTTACTATTGTTTGTGGTAACATCTGCTTACACTGAACTTTGTTTTCACCTATCTTCATCCCCTACCTACCCTAACCACCTTACTTTTTTAAGAGCACTGTCCCACAATGTAAAGAACAGTGGGCAAAAATCTGAAAATAAAGGGTTGGGATTGTATTTGAGTGTTTGGGGTTTGGTGGTGGGCACTATGAGGAAGATGGGGAAAAGAAAAACCTAAAAGATTGGATGATGATTTATGGTTTGAACTTTGAAGAGGCTGCTCACTTTATTTCCTCGCAGGGAAAGAACTTGTTTCATGGCTTGTCATACAATTATATACATTTTTTTTCCCATTTTTTCATTCAATTTTATTCCTTGTCCTCATTCATTTTGTTTATAATTTAAAGGGTCAATGTACTACAATGGAGTTTACCATATGTTATATCACTACAATTCTTATGTTGCAGTATGGGGTAACATTACATGGGCCCATTCCATATCTTATGTTCTTGTCAAATGGGTTAATCTTGGTCATGCTCTTAATCCAACTGATCCTTGTGACGTCAATGGTTGTTGGACTGGTTCTGCCACAATACTTCCCAGAGAAGAACCTGTCATTATATACATTGGAGCAGATACTAAAATCTGACAATTCCAAAATAGGGCACTGGCCAAGAACATATCTGATACACTCCATAGAGAATGGATGAAATCACCCCATAATCTTATAATGACTCCTATTGATGGCATTGATGCAAGCAATTTCAGAAACCCTATCACTACTTGGCAAGCCTTACTCAAAGTATGGAGAATTCTTGGTGGAAGCCTGAGAAATGGTCATGGCACAACACTTTTTTTTCGAAGTAGAGACTTTGTGAACTGGAATAAGAGCCAAACCCTTTTTCATTCATCCAATAAAACTGGAATGTGGGAGTGTGCAGACTTCTATTCACTGTCGAATGTGCATAAATTGTTTACTTTTAACCCTTATAGCTCTAAAATGTGTATATAAAATTAAGAAGAACCCATATATTTATATATAGCATCTCGAGTTTTTTGTTATATCTAATCTAATATAGGATATCACACATCCCTTCCAATGAACCATTGTAACAAATGAAAAGATGATACATGGCTTCGATGTGTTCATTTGCAATGAAGATCGTCTGATTCACCAATAAAATATATTATTGTTAAACCTAGTATGCTCTTTTACATAAAGTATATTTATGTTATGAATTTTGATTTCAATGAGCATAGCAAATGGAAAATGCCATCATTCACTATGAACCATTTTTCACTTTCCTATATACATTTACTATTTTACAACAGAAAATGGTAAGCCTACAAAGTAGATGTACAATTGAGATGAACCATTTCTCCACTGGTCTAACTAGACATAATGAAAATTGAGAAATTCATGCAACATCTAACATTACATGTTAGCTTAAGTATAAATTTCAAATATGCTAAAATTTAATTTGGAAAGAGTTTAAATTTAATTTCCATACATATAGTTGGTAGCCTTACATTGCAAATAAAATAGATTTGAAGACGAAGCACATAATGGACCAGTAAGGGTAGGAGAGGAAGGCCCGAGGCTTGGGAGAGGTTGAGTTGAGGTTTAGCTAAGGTAGTATATAGGGGCCCTTAAGATAGTACCTAAAGGCCACTAAGGTAGTACCTCAAGACCACTAAGATAGTACCTAAGGTACAATCCTTAAAAAGCACTTGGGGACCACTTGAGAACTCAAGAGAAGCACATAAGGGGATGGTGTAAGGGTAGGAGAGGAAGACCCAAGGCTTGGGAGAGGTTGAGTTGAGGTTTAGCTAAGGTAGTACCTAGGGGCCCTTAAGGTAGTACCTAAAGGCCACTAAGGTAGTACCTAAAAGCCACTAAGGTAGTACTTCAAGGCCACTAAGGTAGTACCTAAGGTACAGTCCCTAAAAAGCACTTGGGGACCACTTGAGCACTCAAGAGAAGCACATAAGAGGATGGTGTAAGGATAGGAGAGGCAAGCCTGAGGCTTGGAAGAGGTTGAGTTGAGGTTTAGCTAAGGTAGTACCTAGGGGGCCTTAAGGTAGTACCTAAAGGCCACTAAGGTATTACCTCAAGACCACTAAGGTAGTACTTAAGGTACAATCCCTAAAAAGCACTTGTGGACTACTTGAGAACTCAAGAGAAGCATGTAAGGGATGGTGTAAGGGTAAGAGAGGAAGACCCGAGGCTTTGGAGAGGTTGAGTTGAGGTTTAGCTAAGGTAGTACCTAGGGGCCCTTAAGATAGTACCTCAAGGCCACTAAGGTAGTACCTAAAGGCCATTAAGGTAGTACCTAAGGAACAGTAGCAAAAAACCATTGGTGGACCACTTGAAGACTTAAGAGAAGCATATAATGGCATGGTCTAAGTGTCACAAAGGAAAACCCGAGGCTTGGGAGAGGTTGAGTTGAAGTTTAGCTAAGGTAGTACCTAGGGGCCCTTAAGGTAGTACCTGAAGGCCACTAAGGTAGTACCTAAAGGCCATTAAGGTAGTACCTAAGGAATAGTAGCAAAAAACCATTGGTGGACCACTTGAGAACTCAAAAGAAACATATAATGGCATGGTCTAAGGGATACAAAGGAAGACCCGAGGCTTAGGAGAGGTTGAGTTGAAGTTTAGCTAAGGTAGTACCTAGGGGCCCTTAAAGTAGTACCTGAAGGCCACTAAGGTAGTACCTAAAGGCCATTAAGGTGGTACCTAAGGAACAGTAGCAAAAAACCATTGATGGACCACTTGAGAACTCAAGAGAAGCATATAATGGTATGGTCTAAGGGTCACAAAGGAAGACCCAAGGCTTGGGAGAGGTTGAGTTGAAGTTTAGCTAAGGTAGTACCTAGGGGCCCTTAAGGTAGTACCTGAAGGCCACTAAGGTAGTACCTAAAGGCCATTAAGGTAGTACCTAAGGAACAATAGCAAAAAACCATTGGTGGACCACTTGAGAACTCACGAGAAGCATATAATGGCATGGTCTAAGGGTCACAAAGGAAGACCCGAGGCTTGGGAGAGGTTGAGTTGAAGTTTAGCTAAGGTAGTACCTAGGGGCCCTTAAGGTAGTACCTCAAGGACACTAAGGTAGTACCTAAAGGCCATTAAGGTAGTACCTAAGGAACAGTAGCAAAAAACCATTGGTGGACCACTTGAGAACTCAAGAGAAGCATATAATGGTATGGTCTAAGGGTCACAAAGGAAGACCCAAGGCTTGGGAGAGGTTGAGTTGAAGTTTAGCTAAGGTAGTACCTAGGGACCCTTAAGGTAGTACCTGAAGGCCACTAAGGTAGTACCTAAAGGCCATTAAGGTAGTACCTAAGGAACAGTAGAAAAAAAACCATTGGTGGACCACTTGAGGACTCAAGAGAAGCATATAATGGCATGGTCTAAGGGATACAAATGAAGACCCGAGGCTTAGGAGAGGTTGAGTTGAAGTTTAGCTAAGGTAGTACCTAGGGGCCCTTAAGGTAGTACCTCAAGGCCACTAAGGTAGTACCTAAAGGCCATTAAGGCAGTACCTAAGGAACAGTAGCAAAAAACCATTGGTGGACCACTTGAGGACTTAAGAGAAGCATATAATGGCATGGTCTAAGGGTCACAAAAGAAGACCCGAGGCTTGGGAGAGGTTGAGTTGAAGTTTAGCTAAGGTAGTACCTAGGGTCCCTTAAGGTAGTACCTCAAGGCCACTAAGGTAGTACCTAAAGGCCATTAAGGTAGTACCTAAAGGCCATTAAGGTAGTACCTAAAGAACAGTAGCAAAAAACCATTGGTGGACCACTTGAGGACTCAAGAGAAACATATAATGGCATGGTCTAAGGGTTATAAATGAAGACCCGAGGCTTGGGAGAGGTTGAGTTGAAGTTTAGTTAAGGTAGTACCTAGGGGCCCTTAAGGTAGTATCTAAAAGCCATTAAGGTAGTACCTCAAGGCCACTAAGGTAGTACCTAAGGTACAGTCCCTAAATAGCACTTGGGGACCACTTAAGCACTCAAGAGAAGCACATAAGGGGATGGTGTAAGGGTAGGAGAGGAAGGTCTGAGGCTTTGGAGAGGTTGAGTTGAGGTTTAGCTAAGGTAGTACCTAGGGGCCCTTAAGGTAGTACCTAAAGGCCACTAAGGTAGTACCTCAAGGCCACTAAGGTAGTACCTAAGGTACAATCCTTAAAAAACAAGACTACTTCCCAAAATTACCTTATAAAATATTATTATTGTGCCTAAACTTGAGGTGGGTCATTGGATGAATGGTTCTATAATTGAGAAGTGCTCACCAAAATCATCAAATCAATTTCGACCCCATATGTAAAAGAGAGCCTTTATTTATCTACTTTCCCAAAAATACACTAAAATGTTCATGTTGTTCCAAAACTTGGAAGTGGGCCTTTGTATGGATGGCCATGTATTGGAGAAATGGTCAGCAAAATTATCTAATGTAAGACCTTTTTTTCCCACAAATACAGTCAGAAGTTTACATGGGTCATTTCATGAGTAGCCATATAGTTAAGAAATGCTCACCAAATCATCAATCAAATTCAAACCCATGTGAAAAAATGAGTCTGTCTCCCAAAAACACATTCTCAAATTTACTCGTTATGCCAAAACTTGACCTAAGTCATCGGAAGAATGGACTATAAATGTTGAAATGTTCATCAAAATCCTCAAACCCACACCTAAAAGGGAGAATTTTCCCTCAAAGTTTTGAGGAAAACAATGTGGAGGCATCTAATAAAGGAACAAGAAAGAAGTAGGAAATGGTATTGGAAATGACTCAACAAAAGCAGTAAGAAATCATAATATTGGAATGTTCAGCAAAACTATTTTATGCCGACCACTTCTCCCTGTGAGTGGTTAGCCTGTTGGATGCCTGCCTATAGAACATTCATGAAGAATCCATATCCATTTCAAAACTGACAACAATCTTCATATTCTACTCTACTTATGCAAAAGTAAAGTTTATTATTTTTCTATATTATTTGATACTTTGGGATGCATTGCTTCCAATGATATGTTCACAGGAAACATGCTTGAGAAATGACCATAGATGATTTCTCAAAATGGAACTACACATGAGGAAATGATTTAGAAACAAGTATGGAATGATGTTGAACTATCTAATATGGATAAGAAATCTAGAAATTACAGTGAAAAAGCTAACTCTTTTATTTTGCTATCTTTTTATCTAGGTTGTGGTTTAGTCTCATGCTTCAAGAAGAGTGTTTAGTTAATTTGTAACCAATATTTACTTAGATAAGCTTCCTTTTTTGTTACACAATGAGGATTTGATTTAGGGAAACTTTAAGAATACAGGGTTCAAGAGTGTTGTGACTAACAAATTAAGTGTTCTTTGTTTATAGGACCAAGATAGTGAGTTGAGAGGGTTATAGAAGAGTCTTCTGATTTGATTTGGGGATGAAGTGTTGAATTTAAATGGTTTTCTGTTGGTACCATTATTATTAATTTTTCCTCAGAAAAGGTGAAGAAAAAGACGGGATTACTCCTTGAAGGTGGAAATTCGTACCAACAAAAATGGTCTTCTTCTTCACCTTTTCTGAGGAAAAATTACAGGATTACTCCTTGAAGGTGAAAACCCACTGAACGGAGACCCACATACCTCATGTTGTGTTTCCTTTGATCGGCTTCTTCTCGGTTCAGATTTGAGTGCTTATTACATGGAGTATTTTGGAGACCAGTGGCTACTTACATGGAGACTGTGGTGGCTACTCACAAGGAAAACAAAAGGGCAATTTTGGAATAACTTTTTGAAACAGTATTTAGTGCATAAAAAAAAATATATATTCTGATCATTAATGATCAAAGCCCATATTCCACTTTCTATGGGTTTCTTTCCCATATAACCTTAAATGGGCCTCTCGAAACACAACTTCCCCTATTTACAAAATAAGGTGCTATTTTCAGGGTCTCTTTTATTGAATTTTTTTTTTTTTTTTTGGGTCTTTTCGTAATCCGAATGAAATTATACAAATGTCCTCCTTTCTCGTGATTGTGAAAGTTTCTAATATATTTAAAAAGTCCTTGTAACAATTTATGAAAGTATTATAGGCTTATGTATATTGTAAAAATTTGTAGAGTATTCTTAATAATCACAAGAGATAATTGAAATATCTTCTTCATAATAAATTATTATAAATTGTTTTATTTTAAAATTTTGTTAAATGTATTTTTTTTGAGTTGAAAAATTATTTTTAATTGTAATTATGGTCTAATTTTTTTAACTTTTATACATACACAAAATATTTGAAGGTAAGAAGTATATTATAAAACGAATTGCACAGACATTTGAAGTCTGATTTAAAAGTGAGAAACGGAGGAGATGAAACGGCGAAACAAGAAACGGGGAAGTAAAACGATGTCGTTTCAACAGAGAGTGGAGTGGATGTCTTTCCAGGTGTGGTCCAAGCCCTACTTGAGTCCAGGCTCCGAGTGAAGAGAACCACTATCGCTAACACGCTGTCTCTCGCTGTTCTCCATCTTCCGTCAGACAGAATGGCCGTCGGCGGTGTCACTTTCAAGTCAGACGACATCGTGATAAAGTCTCCGAACGATCGCCGGTTATACCGATACATTCAACTCGAGAATGGCCTCTGTGCCCTCATCGTTCACGATCCGGAGATCTACCCCGACGGAGCTCTCGAACCTTCGAAAGCTCCAGCGAACACAGAAGAAGAAGAAGGAGAAGAAGAAGCCGATGACGAGGAAGAGGAGGAGGAAGACGAATATAGCGAGGATGACGAGGACGAAGAAGAAGAGGATGAGGAAGGTGAAGATGATGAAGTTGAAGGGAAAGAGAAGAGAAAGAAAAATGCCTCTCAGACCAAGAAGGTCATTCAAATAAAATTTAATTTCCATTTTGTTATCTTATTTTTGTGGTATATGAGTTTGAAAATATAGTAATTGATTCGCAATCGGGAATAGATATTTAAGCTTCTGTTCGGATTGTTTATTTTTGGATTGCTGTTTGTTCGGTGAAAAAAATGCTTGCATTGAGTCTGCATTTTTTAATTGGAGATGGTTTTTTATTTTTTATTTTTATTTTTATTTTATTTTTTTATCTTTGTAGGCA
Source organism: Vitis riparia (assembly GCF_004353265.1). Lineage (NCBI taxonomy): Eukaryota > Viridiplantae > Streptophyta > Magnoliopsida > Vitales > Vitaceae > Vitis > Vitis riparia. Next base: position 13,908,472 of record NC_048436.1, read on the forward strand.
GCAGCAGCAATGTGTGTTGGGATGGGTAGTTTCGCCGATCCTTCTGAGGCACAGGGACTTGCGCATTTTCTAGGTTGGTTCTTTAACTGTAATTGCCTATTCATTTTATTATGTATTTTTTAAATAGGTTAAGATCAGTTGTATTAAAAGTGCCTGATACAAGGCACCAACCACCAAGCCCGGCTGAGGGAAACACAGAAAAACAACACCCTCACCATAATTAGAGTTCAACCAATCGATAAATCATGGGTAAGTAGCTATCTCCCATGTGCACCCTAGCCCATTTCAAAAAATTGTACATAAATGATTGAGCAATTGCTTGATCGCATTTTTGGTGTTTCCGAAACTTCCCCATTTCTCTCTTTTAATATGGTCCCAGATAAACACAAAGGAGCTGCTTTCCAGCCTCTTTCCTTTTTTTTTTTGTGTCTACAAAGGGTCCATGCAGCTTAGAAGGACCTCTCTAATTGATGACCAAACAGAGCATAAATTGACTGCCAAAGCATGACTGCTTTGGAACAATGAAGGGGGATATGGACCACCATTTCTTCTTCTCCTTTTCACAAATAATACTTACTCAACAACCCCCAACTTTCCTTTTGAGCTAATTCAAAGTCAGAAGTTTTCCTCATGAAACTTTCCCAGCAAAAACTGCAATTGCCTGTTCATGCATGTATTGATTTTTGGATTCATTGTTTAGTCACCTCTCTGCATCATTCCTTTGCTTTTTGACCGTGTAAACTACACCTATCAATTTTTCCAGACAGGAAGGAGCCTAACTGGGGCCTGATTTAAAATTCATCACTTGTTATTTTAAAATATCAAATATACTTGTTGTTTGGCTGCATTGATGCATTTCGGTTGTATCTTTAAATTATAGTTGGGAGTTCTGTTTCAGTAGTTAGACGAGTTTATGTTTAGGCAAGCGCTTAGCAACTGATAGATCTTCCTCACAATTTTAGATATTAAGTTGGAGTATTGTTTCAGCATATAGACCTTAAGGAATGGAGAAGCCTTGTTATGTCAAGGATTGGCATACTAAGAACAGGAGATATTGAAAAATGTGTGAAACATGAGGGGCCCAGTTTACAAGCTTGCACTTTGAAATATCAGAAGAGATTGATTTGCAGGGATTAAGACAAGAGGATGTCCTTTGAGTGTGTCATTCCGTTCTTTGTTTGCTTTAGCTGACTCCAAGGCGGCGTGGGTGGAGGATGTGGAATCCTTACTTCTCTAGATCTTTCAACAATTGGGAAATGGATTGCATGGAGAGATTTTTTGGGGAGTTCGCATAGGAAGAAAGTGTGTTGGGATGAGAAAGATAGGATGCTTTGAACAGAGACAAAGAATGACAAGTTTATAGTTAAGTCTCTTTACAGTGCCTTGGAGCTGAGCAATTCCATTTCTTTTTCAATGAGAGACATTTGGAATTTATAGGTGCAACCTAAAAAAAATTAGCTTTTTTGCATGAGAGGCAACATGGGAAAAATTTTAATTTTGGATCAAGTTTAGAGAAGAGGATGGTCTTTAGAAAATAGATGTTATCTTTGCCAATTACATGAAGAATCCATAGATCACCTCATTTTTCACTTTAAAAAGAAAAGGTTTTATAGGAGCTGCTCTTTGTTCCTTTTGGGGTGTCTTAGGTGCTTCCTTCGTTGGTTAGAGAAACACTTTTAGGTTGACATGGTTCCTTTGTGGGTAAAAAGCAGAAGAAGGTTTGGAGTGCAGGCCCCTTATGCATCTTTTGGACGGTTTGGAAGGCAAGAAATAGAATTGCTTTCGATGATCATGTGCTTTCAATCCAAAGGCTAAAAAGTGTTTTTGTTTGCTTTATTTGGTCAGAGATTAAGTTGTTTATAGATGATCGTTCTTTGATTTTAGTTAGTTTCTTTTATTGGTTGAACTCTTATTAAGGTTTGTAGCCCCTTTATTTGGTAGATCTTTCTCCTATTTGAGCCTTTTTGGTGGTCGGTGTATTGATCTTGTATACCTTAGGTTGCTTTTTTGATGTCTCTTTTTAATTCATATTTGCTTCTTTATAAAAAAAATAAAAAACAACACATGCCCTCATTGAAAACCCACTAAATCAATAAAACTGATTAAAAATGAAGGGCCCTCATCTATAAACACCCTTGTCCATGACCAAAAGTTTTTTTTGATAGATAAAGATGTATTATAAATAAAAAAGGTATACACGATGTATACAATGTAGCCACAATACCTAAAAGGAAGTGCGGAAACACAAAAACTATTAAAAGCGCCCTACATAAGGCCAAACCAATCCACAAAGAGCCGTCCGCAATATACAATTTAACCCAATCTAAAAAAAGATTCAAGAAAGAATTTTTAATTGTTTGATCTATACTTTCACAATTATCAAAGACTCTTCTATTTCTCTTCCTCCATATGGTAAAACACACACATAACATAACAACCTTCCAAGTCTTTTTTCTTTTTTTTCGCCATAAAGGAGCCACCCTAGCTTAAGAGAAATCCCCTAACTAAAGAGTACATCACCCACTGTACACTGAACAAAGCAAAAACCAATTGCCACACAATGCGTACTTTCGTGCAATGAAGGAGAATATGATCACTCGTTTCCTCATCTTCTTTACACGTATACCATCAATTGGGGATCCTCCAACCCCTCTTTTTAAGTCGATCCAAAGTCAAAATCCTAGCCTATGTAGTTTCCCAAGCAGAAAAACCTAACTCTCACTGAGGCTTAAGAATTCTTAATTATATTATGAGGGAAAGGCTCCATTCTCCTACAATCCAAAGATGAGTAAAAAGACTTAACTAAGAAGGTGCCATTCCTTGATCCCAATCACACTATATTATCCTTAGAGTCCACCCTGATGGAGTAGTCATACAATCTCCTAAAAAATACATCCACCTCCTCAAGGTCTCAGTCATGTATCTGTCTAACAAACCTAGGGCCCCAACTACCACCATCCTAGACGTTAGCCACCCAAGCATCTTTTGAGGATGCTATAGAATAAAACGCTGGAAATGAATCCCTCGGGCAAGTGTGCCCATACCACTTGTCTATCCAAAATTTCATCCTATTGTTGACTCCAACTTTAAACCATGTTCTATCCTTGAGCACTTCTCATCCACCTTTGATTGTCTTCTACACACCCACACCATACCCTTTGCTCACTTCTATAGTACACCATCCTCTATTTTCTTGTCCATACTTTCCTACAATAACCCGTTACTAAAGGGAGTCCCTTTCATTCCCAAATCTCTAGGACCATTTTCCCAACAACGCCTTATTTAGGATGGATAAATTTTTGATGCCCAAACCCCCTTTTAGTTTTTCCATGCAGCAAATAGACCAATTCATCAAATGTGGTTTGTGAGTCAAATCACCCCCTCCCCATAGAAAATCCCTTTGCATTTTTTTCCAATCTCATAGCTACCCTCTTCGGGATGGTAGACATAGACATGAAATAGATCGGTAAGCTAGACAATGTGTTTTTTATCAGAGTTTGTCTTCCCCCCTCTGAGAGATACTGTCTCTTCCACAAGGCAAACCTTTTTAAAAAACATTCTTCCACTCCTTCCCAAACCCTATAGGACTTGTAAAGGGCTCCCATAACCAAAAGTTACAAACAAAAGAGGTTTTCAGCTTTTGTTTGGAAATCTCCTCATTATCAAAAACAATTTTGTTCCTTCCCATCCAAACTATCTGTATCTGGAATGTCCATGGGATGGATGGAAGTGATAAAGAGAAACTAATGAGGATGATCTTGGAACTCATAAAATTGTGACTTGATTTTGTGTGGATTGACTGGTGGATGGGTCTGTCTGAGCCACCATTAAGCACATGCAATGGGTTATGGGCAATGACATGGTGACTTATGAGGCTTCTCAAGATTTGAGACGTTTGAAGGAGATTTAACTGTAGTGTTTTAGACCTTTTGGATTTAGCTTCATCCATCCCTTTTTCCCTTATGGAGGATGGGCTTTCTTTTTACATGTTTTTTTTCAAAAATTTCCAAATAGATCTATTTCTCTCTTCTTCTTCTTCTTTTACATTTTTCTTTTTGGGTTTGCTTAAGGGGTGGTTAGGGTTGATTTCTTGTCAAGTGCACTACTTTACAAATTTTATGTTTTGCAGAACACATGCTCTTCATGGGGAGTGCTGATTTTCCAGATGAAAATGAGGTTTGTTTGAGAAAAAAAATTCTCATAGTCAATTTTACATTTGTTTAATCTGTTTTCTCCATGTTTGAATGTCTAAATTAAGTTAGAGATGATATTTCTTTGGTGACCAATCAAAAATGTGGTTTTGTGAGATTATGTTCACAACACTAGTTAAGAAGCTTTGCACTTTTATAAATAAAAATGAATGGGGTTAAGAAACATGGTATAGCTCAAATTGTAGAAAAGAATCTGCTTATCCAACAAAAATTGTTTTGACTGTGTGGAACACTCACTCACTCGAACTACATCCTAGATTACCTTCATAATAGAGTTCCTACTGATGAATATGGATTCCTCATAAAATGTTAGTTTAGGTGTCGAAACTTTTTCTTATTAATTTCTTTCCTCCCTCACACCTTATCACCCCCTTTTCATTGCAAGGTGGTATCTTATGTTTATTTTTAATGTTTCATGGTTGTTCTAGTAATTAATAGTGTCTTGCGATTGTTTTTGATAAAAATATATTACTTTCTCTCTTTTTTTTAAATTTGTGTTATTGAAGCTCAGTCTTAATTTGTTTAATTATATATGCAAATTAATAATCTGGTTTTCTGTGGGCTTTGTCAAAAGTTAAAGGCTAGAGAATTAGTTGAATGAAATCTATTTGGTAGTTTATGAATAAATTGAAGAATTCATAGGCCTGTGCAATTATGAGTAAAAATAGTTTTTTTGAAAGCCATTGCCAATTCCAAAAATGAAAATAATGAACATGGTTGACATCATGTCATAATAGTCTATGATCAAAGTATTTATTTTGTTCATTTCTTAGTTGAATTTAATTGCATGATATCATGTAACATGTTTTATTACGATGTTGTATTCTAATGAGTTGTTGCTTATTTATTATGTGATTTTTTAATATGGTTAATTTGAATATGATCAATTAGTTTATGATTTCTATTCTTTAGTTTCTAAACATAATTTATGTACATTTTGTAAATTTTATTTAAAATGTTAATTAAAAATAATGTAATTTAATTTCAAATATTTCTTATCTACACATGTGATATTATCAATCAATGACATTAATTTTATCAAACATATCTTATTTTAATAAAAAGAACTAGTTTAATTCGTGCATTATTGATTGTTTATTATTTTTAAAGGTTTTATTCAAAATGTCCATGTTTTGAGGTCTATTCCTATGATTTCTATCATTTTTGCCAATGTCAATATTGATCGACATTTTTATCAATATTTTGAAAAATCAAACCCATTGATATGTTCATCCTTAAATCCACTCCACACCAAAAAGAGAGAATAATAGAAGATGATAGTTTGCCAATGAGTGAGGATGTGGTTGGCTAATTTACTACTACTATTTTCCGATACAATTGTTCACTAGAGACTACCCTTTAGTCATGATCTAACCAATAGTAAGAATTTTCCCTCATTTAGTCTTTTGCAAAAAGAAACACACGTTAGAAGGAGCATTTGAAAACCAAATTTCTTTAGAAGGGAGTGGAATGGAGTTCCTTGAGCATTGCACAAGATAAAAGAATTTTACAAAGAAAATGTCCTTGGTTGCATGCCATTCCAACTCAAAGATGGATTAATTGCAAAAAGGACTCCATAAATGTTAACTCCCAATTTTAGAATACCCTTTTACACCCAAGCAAACAATGATCAAAGTTTTCCTCATTCTTCCACCCATAAATCTGCAATCCAACCATCTTTGTGCAAGCTATGCTTTAAAGTTTAATATAATGGTCTTCAATGATTGGGAGATGGATATGGTTGGTGATTTGCTCCATACTTTGAGGGGTCATAGGCCTTCCCTGGAGGATGATTCAGTTAAGTGGAGGCAGGGAAGAAATGGTCTTTTCAGGGTTAAAGAAGCTTACAGGTTGTTGGACAAGCCTAATGCCATAGTGTTTCCCGCAAGGAGAATATGGGTGGATAGGGTGCCAACTAAAGTCTGCTTTTTTGCTTGGGAGGCTACGTGGGGGAAGGTGCTCACTCTGGATAGACTCCAGATAAGAGGGGTGCAACTCCCAAATTGTTGTTTTTTGTGTGGTTGTGAAGAAGAGGATGTAAATCATATTCTTTTACACTGTATAGTGACTAGAGCCCTATGGGATATTATTTTTGGGTTGATAGATATTAAGTGGGTCCTCCCAGAAACTGTAAAGGAGGCTTTAATCTCCTGGAGGGGTTCATTTGTAGGGAAGAAAAGGAAAAAGATTTGGAAATCCATTCCGTTGTGTATTTTTTGGACGGTTTGGAAGGAGAGGAATAGGTTAGCCTTTAGGGGGGGTGCGTTGAATATTCAGAAATTAAAGAATTCTTTTGTCTGTAACTTATGGAATTGGGCCAAAGTATATTTAGGTGAGGAGTCTTCCTTCCTTATAGGTTTTTTTGGAGTGGATAGCTTCCACTTAAGGGGAGGTAGTTCTTTTTGGTCCCTTTTCCTTTTTTTTGAGGTTGTAGTCGTCTTGTATACTCCCTGTATGCTTTGTGGCGTTTAGCCTTTTCTAATGCATATCTTGTTTTCTTATCAAAAAAGTTTAATATAATGGTCCTTCAAAAGGCTACTTCCTAGACCACACTTCTAGCCAAAACTTGGTCCTCCAACCATTGGATGCCTCAAGACTAGTTCTATCAAAGAAGTCATCCCATACTTGACTAATAGCTTTCCAAAAGGCTTATCTCATAGATCTCCCTTCCCATCCTAGAGTACCAAAGCCCCCTTTACATCCCTAAACCATGTCCTTATTACTCCTCCAAAGGTAATCACACTCCCTAAAAAACCTACAACACCATTTTCTTGATGGTGTATTATTTCTTGGTAGGCAAGTAAAGTAATATATTAATAAGCATCAAATAGAAGGGCACACAAATGTACACAAGACGTATACAAGGTTAGCACATGGTAAAGAACAAGAAGAGAGAGAGAGAGAGCAAAAAACACTCCCTCCTCTTACTTGCCACCTAATCAATCGACAAAGTCTACCATAGACATGGACACATCCTCTAAACCCCTTTTGACCCACTCCAAAAAATTACTCATAAACAGGGATTTAAGCTTTTGATTTGACAACTCTATGTTATCAAAAGCCCTCTTGTTTGTTTCTTTCCAAATAGTCTAAAGTAAACTCAAACGAGCAACTTTCCATGCTTTCTTCTACTTCTTCCCAACAAAAGATTTATGCCAACTTGGAAGTATTGTTTTAATCAATGAATTTAGCACCCATATAATTCCAAGCAAGGAGAAGGCCAACTGCCATATAATTCTTGCTTTGAAACAATGAATGAGGATGTGCTTAACAAATTCTTTCTTGCCTTTACACATAAAACATATATTCACCAAAGTCTATCTTCTCCTTATTGACTTATCCATAGTCAAGATTCCTTTCCAAATTACATTATCGGCAAAAAAGTTGCCTTTTGTTGGAACCCATCGATACATCCCATGCTCCAACCAAGAGCAATAGGATTTAATTGAAAAGTTGCTACTCTTTGAGGTCATCCATGCCGCCATATCTTCAACATCCTTTATTGATTTTCCTTGAGGTCTTAGAAGGAAAGCTTCAACACCATCCAACTTCTAGTCATGGAGTTGTCTTGAAAAACATGAGTTCAATGCCCTCCCTTTCCTGCTTCCATTCATTTGCTACCTAAGCAACCTTTGAGGAAGCTATAGCATACAAAAATTGAAAAGGAACCCTTAAAGAAGAATCCCTCCACCATGCTTCCTTCTAAAATTTTTATCTTTTGATTGTCCACAATAATGCAAATTTTACTTTTGAAACTCCCTACACTCTCCTTATTGCCTGCCACAACTCTACCATACCTTCCCTCGCCTCCATTAAACACCATCCTCCATTTTTTTCTCCAAAATTTCCTATAATAACTTGCTTCCAAAGAGATTCCCTTTTTGATACAAACCTTTGACACCACTTGCTAAGTAGAGCCTTGTTTAAAACTAAAGATCACGAATGCCTACCCCTTTTTCTTTTTGTGCATGCAAACATTAAACAAATCCACCAAGTAAGGCTTATTTTCAAATGTTCCACCTCGTAGAAAATCCTTTTGAATCTTTTTGACATATACTGTCGCTTTCTCATTGCATTTCTTTTCTAAAACCTCTCTTCCACCATATCCTAGACCACCATCGATTTGTACGAGTCTCCCGAAGGGAGACTTAGATATGTGGATGGGAGCATCCCTATTTTGCACCTGAAAACAACCACCAATTCCTCCATATAAGAAACACCCCTAATTGGAATCGACTTACTCTCTTAAGATTGATCTTTAGCTTAGAAATCGCCTTAGACCACATTAAAATCCAACTAAGATACATCATCTAATCTTTGCACGCCTCACCAAAAATTAGATTGACAAACAATAGGTGAGTCGCGTCAACCCTCTCACCGGTTTTACCTCCCACCTTCCTTTCTTGACAATGCTTTATTAAGTAGAGCAAGAATTATGCACTCCATTCCACCATTAGTTTTTGAATAGCAGATGACAATCCACTTACCAGGTGAATTTTCCTTTCTAGATACTCGCTAGGTCATGTTGGTAGTTATCTAATCTACTCCTTACTCTACTTGAAATCACAAAGCATGACAAAACAATGGACTGGTAAACTTGAAAGAGTGCTCTTGAGTGGTATAAGTTTCCTTCCTTTTGATAGAAATTGCTTATTACAAAGAGCAAGTCTCTTCTTGAATCTTTTTTTCCCCCAGATTTGAAATAGAGGACTTAGAAGGAGCGCCTTGAGGCAAATGCAAGTAAGTAGAAGGCAAGGACCCATTTTGCAACCAAATCCCAACACCTATTGGAATGAGCTCATTGTTGCTAAGATTAATTTGAGGTTCTAAAACCAATTCAAGTCAAAAGAGAACCACCCATCTTAAATGGAGCAATTGCACACTACTAGCCTCATAGAACAATAAAGAATCATTACCAAATTAGAGATGAGAAATCCCCACACCCTCACCCCCTCTTCCCTCCACTTTGAATTCACCATTGTTACAAATTTTCTTACCCATGCTTGTGTATATGCATAGGCATATTGATCAATGAGAGATGGTAGTTTGTCCCAATCCCCTTCTTTTTTATATTTGGCCCAAGATTGCTTTATGGGCCTTGATCCATCGCGGGAGAGGGAGGGTTTTAAGGCCCCGATGAACACGATTCCTTCTTGCAAGGTTGATCTTTGCCTTAAAGCTGTCAAAGAGCAAGGTGGTAGCTCGTTGTCTCCAACGGAAGGCATTCTCTCGGGATGTAATTGGGAGAAACGGTGTTGGGCTTTGGAAAGCAATTAGGAAGAAGTGGTGGTTATTAGATGGTAGGTTAGCTTACCATGTGGGTAATGGGCAAAGAGTGAGATTCTAGAAAGCCAAGTGGTGTGGAGATGGGCCACTTTGTGAGTCCTTCTCCTCTCTGTTCTCCATTTCCATGTCTAAAAATGCTTGGGTTTCGGAGGTTTGGAACCCCGTTGGGGATGGGGATGACTGGACTCCTCTTTTTGCAAGGGTGTTTAATGATTGGGAGATCGATTTGGTGGAGCGTTTGTTGCAGAAGATCCATGCCTTCAGGGTTCAAAGGGAGGAGGAAGATAGAGTGATCTGGATAGCTTCAAATGACAGTGCTTTCTCAGTTAAGTCTCTTTATTCTATGTTGGAGTGGGGGGGTTCTTCTATGTTCCCTAGCGAAAGAATTTGGAGGGTAAGAGTGCGTCCAAAGGTAGCTTTCTTTGCTTGGGAGGCTTCCTGGGGTAAAGTCTTAACTTTGGAGAAACTTCAAAGGAGGGGGTTCTCTTTGGCAAACAGGTGTTTTCTTTGTCTTTTCGAAGCAGAAACGGTGGATCATCTCTTACTTCATTGTGTTAAGATGCGGGTACTGTGGAACCTTCTTTTCTCCCTTTTTGGTGTATCTTGGGCTCTTTTGTGTACAGTGAAGGCAACCCTTCTTGGATGGAATGGAGTGTTTGTGGGGAAAAGACGCAAAAGGGCTTGGCGAATGGCTCATTTATGTATATTTTGGTCAGTCTGGAAGGAGAGAAATAGACTAGCTTTTGGGAATGAGGAACTCTCGCTTCAAAGATTGAAATATTCTTTTCTATGTAATCTTTGGTCTTAGGTCAGGGTTTCCTTAGTAGAGAGTCATTCTTCTCTTATAAGTTTTTTAGACTGGATAGACTCCTAGTAAGGGAAAGTGGTGTGTATACTCCCTGTATACTTCGAGGGCACTAGTTTTTTGGTGTTTCCTCTTTTTGGTTAATATACTTACTTTTTACTTATCAAAAAAAAAAAAAAACGGAAGGCATTCTCTCTCTCTTGTCGATGAAGCTTTGGTGGCGGAAGCAGCTCTTTTTCAAGGTACAATGGATTTGAGGAAGAAATTCTAGGCCTTCTGAGAAATATGGAGTTCTATACTAATAAAAAGACTGTGGGGTAGATATTAAAAAAGTCTAGCTGTGGAGGGTCTAAATTTGAGAGGGAGTTATGAAAATTGGAATGCTCTGTGTCTTATAAGACTAACTCCTTTGGTGGGAGAAGAGAAAGTCTTTTGGAGAATTAGCCGAAGTGTGTCAATGAAGCTCAAAATCTTTTCTTGGAATGTGAGAGGGATGAATGAGGGAGATAAGCGTAGAATCATTAAATCAATGATTCGGTCTTACTCGGCCGACCTTGTCTGCCTTAAAGAAACGAAGATGCAACAAATGAATGATAGCCTACCTGGTGAAGAATTTGGGTGTGGGAAGGTTTTTGGACTGGGGGGGTAGTGGAGGCTAGGGGTCAAGGGATATCTTGGTTCTTTGGGACAATCGGGTTTTGGAGCTTATTAAGATGGAGTTAGGTGCCTTTTCAATTTCTTGTCGCTTCAGAAATTGCTAGGATAATTTTGTTTACATGTTCACTAGAGTGTATGGCCCTGTTTTGGCAAAGGAGAGGAAAGACTTTTGGGATGATTTGAGTGTCATTAGGGGTCTTTGGAATGATCCTTGGTGTTGTTGGGAACCTTGGATTAATCCGTTTCCATGCCTTGAATCGTGTAGGGTGTATGCAAATATATCATAGGCTCTTTAAATCTATCATAGCGGATAAACAAATATTCACAAACAATATGGATACCAAAGAAAACATAGATTTAGAGAATAAAGCCACTTACCTTTGATCCGGATATTCTCAGACCAATTCAAATTGAGGTAGATAACTCCAAAGTCATAATGGATCTCGTAAGCACCATGATCTTCCGCCTAATGACTCTTCCTTGTGTCTAGGCACTGAGATGGTGGAGACCTTAAGGGTGGAGTTTAGGGTTCTCTCTCTAGACTGAAGGAGAGAATGACAATACTTGGAGACCCTAACCCCTAAATGGGTATTTATAGGGTCCTATTGGGCTTAAATGACTTAAGTCCACCATGGGCTTGGGTCATTTAATGTAGCCCAAAAAGGTTGCTAATTGATTAATTAACCATACAAGACCTAATTAATCAATTAACCTAGTCCAAAGATACCACTCATTTATCTCTGTGCAATCTTGTGTAATTATCAAAACACTTTTATGCACAAAAGTGAGCTAAAAACTCAACCAACACTCATAAGTTGTGCCAACAAGGAATATGAGTTTAGAGCAGGGACCACTAGGACCCATAAGAGTACTGACTCCCTCATAATCAAATTCTGAAATTGACTCAACATCCCACTACAAAGAATCAACTGCACTCCAGTACCCTATGTATATTATAATGAGACACTAAGTGCTCATGTTCATGACGTACTATCCACTATATGCAGACTCCCCATGAACTGATGTTAGTAATCTAACAAGGTAGTGCTATCACCTATCAAGGTTACCTCTCGAATCCTTGAGTTATAGATCTCACTTATTATGTGATTAAATGACATACTCTAACTCCAAGGAGCATATGCCAAATTCTACTAAAGGAATTATTGTGGTCATAGATTTCATGATCACATGTCGTTTGGATCACCTAAGGGACACACTGTCTCAATCCCATGAGATATCATGGTGCTTTTATTGAGAATACTTGTTGCCCTTAGGTGTATTAGAAATATAGGAATGATATTTCTTTAACCCTTTGGATCCATAGTATCCTATGCAATGTGGGACTATCTTCTAATATACCCTCCAATTTGTATTACTCTCTGCCTTAATCCTTATCATATAGTTTTCATAACAAATCTGATATTTGTGTCAACAAATATCTTTTGATGATCCTGACTATAAAAGTAATAACCCAAAAATCCTCTTCGATATCTTATAAACTGATTTACCTCTTAAGGAAAAGAGGTATTACACAATCTATAAGACATATCCCCAAAAGAATTCGGGAAAGATGAGAAACCTATCCACGATCTCACTTTGTCCAACCAAGAGACCCTGGTGCACATGACTAGGAAATAATCTCGTGCTTCAGTGGAAAGAATCAAACTTACTAGACATATCACCTTGATCTAATCGAAGTGACTTGGTATGTATACTTAATAGATTATCCTATCCCGACTTAAATTCAATGAATGTATCCAAGGCATCGGATCTCCTATGTACATACCCAATAGGTTAGACTTATTAGCTTGATTGGACGGTTATACAAGCTCTTGGCTAGGGTCCTAGCAAATAGACTTAAAAAGGTGGTGGGTTCTCTAGTTTTAGATTTTCAGCATGCTTTTGTGGCGGGGAGACAAATCTTGGATGTGGTGTTGATAGCAAATGAAGCCATTGATTCCAAAATTAAACACAATTTGAAAGGAATCTTATGTAAGTTGGACATCGAAAAGGCCTATGACATGTTAATTGGAGCTTTATACTCGCAATTATGAAGAAAATGAGGTTTGGTTCCAGGTGGATAGGATGGATTAGATGGTGTATTTCTACAGATCGTTTCTCTATTTTGATAAATGGTTATCCTTCAAGCTTTTTCCAAAGCTCTAGAGGTTTGAGACAAGGAGACCCTTTGTCTCCATATTTATTCATCTTAGCAATGGAGACTCTCTTTTGCTTGCTCTCTAGGGCGAATGAGGGTGGTTTTATCAATGATTTTCTAGTTAGAGGAAGGCATGATGTGGGAGTGGAGGTGTCTCATTTGTTTTTTGCAGACAATACTCTCATTATTTGTGATGCAAGCAAGAAAAATCTTGGGTATTTGAGTTGAGTCTTCATGTGGTTTGAGGTGTGTTCAGGGCTAAAGATTAACCCGGGAAAAGTGAGTTGATTCTAGTTGGGGATGTGCCGAATTTGAAGGAGCTTGCTGAGAATTCTAGGTTGCAAGGTGAGAGCTCTCCCAATCACCTACCTTGGTCTCCTTTGGGTGTGCCTTTTAAGTCTTCAAGGGTTTGGGAAATTGTGGAGGGGTTTCAAAAAAGGCTCGCTTTGTGGAAGTGGTAGTATCTTTGAAAAGGTGAAAGATAGACTCTGATTAAGAACACCCTTTCTAGCTTACCAATCTATTATATGTCCCTTTTTGTCATCCTTAAGAGGGTAGTGACTAGATTAGAAAAGATACAAAGGGATTTCCTTTAAGGAGGGGGGGCTTTGGTTAACAAGCCCCATTTCCTGAGTAGGTTTATTGTGTGCTTGGAAAAAATGAAAGGGGGTTTGGGTTTTAGAAACTTTTTGACCTTTAATAAGGCCCTTTTAGGAAAGTGGTCTTAGAGATAAGACAATTGAAAGAGATCTTCTTTGGAAACGGGTAATTGTTAGCAAGTATAGGCAAGAAGATGGGGGTTGGTCCACGAAAGGGGTGAGATAAAGGTATGGAAGGCAATCAGAAATGGTTGGGAGGCTTTTAAAGTCAACACTTGCTTTAGAGTTGGTTCTGGGAACAGGGTGAAAGAATAGATGGTGTGGGGATATGCCTTTGAGGGATGCTTTCCTAGATTTTTTTTCTATAGCTTCCTCTAAGGATGCTTGGGCGGTTGATGTTTAGGATTGTGGTAGTTGGGATCCTAGGTTTTTTAGATAGTGGAATGATTGGGAGTTGGAGGAAGTGGATAACTTTTTGGAGGTTGCATGATCATTCTTTCTCTTTGGATTTTGAGGATCTTTTGGTGTGGGTGGACACAAAGAATGACATCTTTTCAGTGAAGTCCTTCTATTCTTCCTTGGCTAGTAGGGGACGAATCCTTTTCCTCATGGCATAGTTTGGAATTCCTGGGCTCTAGTTAGAGTAAGCCTCTTTTTTGCTTGGGAGGCAACTTAGGCCAAGATTTCAACATAGGATCTACTCAGAAAAAGGGGTTGGAAGATGCCTAATAGATGCTACATGTGTAAAGAAGAGGAAGAAACAAGTGATCATATTCTTCTGCATTGTTCAAAAGCTCGCATTTTGTGGTAGTTGATTTTTGCTTTATTTGATGTATAGTAGGTGATGAACTCTTCGGTGAGAGGGTTGCTTTTGAGTTAGGGAGGCTCCTTTGTTGGTAGAAAAAGGAAAAAGGCTTGGGAAGTTGATCCTTTATGCCTTTTTTGGACCATTTGGAGAGAGAGAAATAAGAGTGCCTTTGAGAATCGCGAAAGTTTAGACCAAACTTTTAAAAGCTCATTTTTTATCTATTTTGGAATTGGGCTAGATTGTATAGTGGGGATGGTTCTATGTCCTTACTAGATTTTGTGGATAGGTTAGGTTCTTCTTAGGGTGTGGTTGATAGTTTTTGTGTATTCACACCTCTTTGGTTGTTTTGTATACGTTGTGTATACCTTTTTCTTTTAATACAATTGCCTTTACCTATCAAGAAAAATGAAAATGAGAAATATGACAAGATAGGAGAGCATAGCAACTGTTTTCTAAGGTAATAGAAGAATTTCAAGATCACACAAACTGAAGGTCTATCCATAATTAGGTGTTTATGCTAGTATTCAGCTTGTAAATATGTTTGACCATATAGGACTATTTCCATGTCATCAAGTCATGGAATCATATATTCCACCTCTCATGATAAGCAAGTCAGTTTCCAAATTGTTCCTGATGTTTAAGTCTATGGAACTGGGGATGTGTCTTAGATGTGTTTAGGTCACCCTACCTAAGGGTAGGCGAAAACAAATGTGAATAATTTTTAATATGATGATCCTTGAAGCAAAAGTCAAATTTTTTTTTTATCTCTGTATTAATGTCTAGTAGTATATGTATATTTCCAAATAATTCATTTGGTCTTTTTCTTATTTTCATGAAAGATAGTTACAGTGTAATTCTCCCCCTCTCCCCCTTTTGAGTTCTGAATAATACTTATTTTCCTTCTATTGGTATAGAGCCCACTATGGAACTATAGCTTGTGATATCTGTAAATTGGTATAATTTTGACAAAATATTGATCATGAATGGTCATTTATTGTCCTCTTACCTAAAAAAAAGGAAAGAAAAAGAAAAATTAAATGTCTTTTGGCCTCGTATTTGACTCTTTTCTTTGCTAGTATGATAGTTACTTGTCCAAACATGGAGGCTCATCAAATGCATACACAGAAGCTGAACATACCTGCTACCATTTTGAAGTTAATAGAGAGTTTCTTAAGGGTGCTTTGAGGAGGTAAATGCTGATCTCTTCATTCAATTAGATATTGAAAACCAGAGTGCTTATAATCCATTATCTGCATTAATGAAATGGGTTGATGCTTTTCAGATTGGCCTTAACCTGTTCTTCTTTTGTGTTTTAATTGAGTGAATTTGAACAAACTGTGTCAAGGAAAAGACCATTTTTCATAGGCAAATGAACAATAATTTATTGCGAATTGTCTAATGGAACTATACATGGACACCTAAGGATGAAGAAAAAGATGATAAAGAAAAAAGAAAAGACAAATGACTGCAGCTTTGAACCCCCAAACAAATTCATCAACAGTACCAAAGAATGAAATATCGGCGATTCCTGCTCTATATTGTTTTAACCAAGAATTAGGAAAAAACACTGACCAGTCTTCTTAGGTGTAGTGAAAGAAAAGTTCAGTTCTAAGTACCAATAGGATAAGGACCAATCCTAACTGCACATCTTCTGCACATGTTTTGGATCGGAAAATATTAAGAAAACAAATGAAATTTTAAGAAAAGGAGTTTTCACTGGTTGTTTGTGCAAAGAAAAGACCAACCCCAAGTCCCAATCTTTAATGTCAATTAAAATAAACAATTTAAAGTTCCAAATGGACTTTAAGATAATTCTTACAAGAGATGTGCAGTGTGCTTGAGAATTGAGAAGATTGGGCCAATTAACCTAGTTTTTCAAAATCTGAAGGATATGGCATAGGAGAGTAGAAAAATGAAATGGATTGTATCTTTGACTACGTTTGGCCGAGAGAGTTGGTTTTCAACTTATTGCCCTAGCCTGCCAATCTATTTCTTGTTGGTTTTTGCTATTCTTAGAAAGTTGAGAAAGGGATTTTCTTTGGGGAGGAGGCCTATCAGATATTAAGATCCATTTAGTGAGGTGGTTAACTGTTTGTTCAAATAAGGCCTCTGATACTTGAGAAAAGTGGTTTTGTGTAGGTATGGGAAAATGGAGGGAGTTTGATCATGAGGAAGGGAGGTGTGACTTTTTCTTGAGAACAAACTTTTCTCTTGGAAATGGTCAATAGATCAGGTTTTGGCATAACACTAGGTGTTGTGAAACACTGTCGGAAGATTTTTTCCCCTTGTTATTTAATATAGCAGTTCATGGAGAGACTTAGGTTTCTGAATATTAGGATGGGAACAGCTGAAGTCCAAGCATTAGAACAAACTTCTTGAATAGTGGCTTTGGTGGTGGAATCCTTGTTGCTGTGGATGAATTCTCTGTCAGTGGCTAGTGGATTGGTGGATAAACTGGTTTGGAAGATTTTCCAAGAATGGATTTCTCAATCAGATGTTATTCTTTGACTATGAGTATGTCCTCTCTTTTTCCAGCTCAAATGACTTGAACTTCTAAGGCTTCATCTAAGGTTAGCTTCTTTATTTGGGAGGCGATTTGGATGAAAATCCTCATGATTGATGAATTAGTTTCTGATCTGATTTGGCAGGCTACATTCTGATTCACTGTGAGTAGGTGTCACACCTCGAAAATCACCCTAAAATTTTCACGAGTGTGTGGTGCTAAGGACCCTTCCTTAGCCAACATTTCCCTTTTCAACGTTTAGAAGAACAGAGTAGAATACAGAAATCACAAAGCAATAGGAACACACGAGGTTACAGGAAAATCCTTTCTCAACTTGTATTAATCACTCTTACAAGACAAAATTGCTTCTTGAACCAGAGTACAATGCACTTACTCAAGGCATATGAGAAGGAACCCTTTCCTCAACTCTCACCCTCTGTTTCAAGGCTGCAGGAGCCCTATTTAAATGACTCATCTGCAGTTTTTCCCTTGGTGGTTATGCAACCGCCCATAATTGCCCTGAACCACTTGCACAACCACCCACTACCCAGATGATGGTTTGCTGAGAAACCACCCACTTGTGGGATCTTCCCTAAAAAGGTGCTGCGTGGCTCCCTCTTTCTTGGACACGCAGACGTCCTTCTTTCGACGCGTGGCATCACTCATTCCACCTGGACGGGAATTCCTCAGTCCACCCGAACGGGAATCCCTCAGTCCACCCAGACGGGAATCCCTCAGTCCACCCGGACGGAATCCCTCATTCCACCCAGGACGGGAATCCCTTATTCCACCCGGACGGGAATCCCTTATATCCGGAATTCTGTCGGCCAGGGTTCTTCCTTATCCGGATGTCTTACAGCCGCCATTCTGTCCGGCCGACATTCCAACTCCTCTTGGTCTGAATCAAGTTGCTAAGGGGCTGACAGTAGGCTTCTAGCCTTTGGTCTTTGGTTTTCTCCATGTTTGTAGTGACTTAGGTTGTTCCCCAATCTGTTAAGTAAGCTTTATTAAGCTGGTATGATGCTTTGGTTGGAACCAGGTGTGAAGCAGTTTGGAAATTGATCCCTTTGCACCTGTTCTGGAATATCTGGAAAGAGCACAAACTCAGAACCTTTGAAGGGATGGAGAAGTTGATTATGGCAGTAACGAATTCATTCCTGAAAGCCCTTTCCTTATGGTCTAATGGGGAATGAGAAAAGGTTACACTCTTTTATTGATTTTGTAAACAAGGTTGGAGTGGCTAGCAGATCAAGGTTTCTTTTCCTCTTTTGCGCATCTTGTATGCATGGTTGGATACATGGCTTGCATAGAGTAGTGTCACGCCCCAAAACC
Source organism: Vitis riparia (assembly GCF_004353265.1). Classification (NCBI taxonomy): domain Eukaryota; kingdom Viridiplantae; phylum Streptophyta; class Magnoliopsida; order Vitales; family Vitaceae; genus Vitis; species Vitis riparia. The sequence continues at coordinate 13,926,831 of NC_048436.1, forward strand.
TACTCCATGGGCATGACGGTCATTTCACACCTCAAACCTGAAGGCTTAAAGTGGAAACAATACAAACATTCATCTTGTAACTGGAAATTACCAGTTACCAAATTCCTGTTCAGAGTAGTAAAATAAATAAATTTTATAATCCTCAATTCTCAAGTTTAAAAACTAACACATCTACCCAAGTGTTATTGTCCAAATAACTTCAAACTCAAATAATCCAAATAGGAATTAAATTTTAACATTTAAACAATGTCCAAAATAAAGTTTGAACCAAAATCTTAATAAAGAAAAATTCCCCAGCCTAGCCATCACTTTTTGCCCCAATTGAGAGTATTTGAAAAATTATCAACAAAAGGGCATGAGCTTAAAGCTCAATAAGGAACATCAATGCAGTTTCATGGATCAAACATTTTCAATTCAATTACAAATTGGAGATACAACATATAATTATTTTCATAAAAACTTTTGAGTTCAAAATGCTAATACAATCAAACTTTTCAATGAAACTTTCTCATATCCATTCCAAAACAATTTCTCATCAAAACCTAATCAAATACATTCAAAATATCTTTACTCTGATCCCAATTAGGTGAGACTTCACAAATGAGTGACTAGTTTCAAATTTGTTCCATTTAAGGTGAACAAAACCAAAAGTCAACAATTACAACCCGTTGACTAGAGCCATAGAAATGTCAACAATTATAACTTGTTGACTAGGGCCATAGAAACTAGAGTCAAACACTTCATTTCATTAATTCAAACTTACAAAACAAAATATCATATCTCCACAATTTTCGTTTTTCATAAACAAAAAAAATACTCAAAACATATATTTTTTCATACAAAACATATATTTGATCCATGCATAAAAATAAAAATAATATCTTTACACATTTCAAAATATAATATAAAAAGAAACTTATTTCCTTTTACAAAATTTGCATTAATTTTCCTTACCTCAAAGAAGCACTCAAAAACTTGAAAAATTTACTTCTCATCTAACATAATATCATACATAACATTTATTATTGATTATTTATCTAGAGATAATATTATTTTCAACTTCCTAAACAATAATAAATTAATTTAATAAGTTTCCAAATTTTTATAAAATTCATATTCCTCCACAATATTATCCTGACTATTTATTTCTTTATATACTTAAATTAAATTAAGGCTTATACAAAAACCATTATTATTATTATTAATCCCAATATCCTCTCTTCCTTAACAAACCACCCATGCACTTTTAACAACTCTAACAACCCCACCAACTCCACTTATTATTATTATTATTATTTTAATTTATTCCACTACCACTCTTTCACCCTTTGGCTCTCACGGTTAGATTGATTTTTTATTTTTATTTATTTATTTATTTATTTTTATTTTTTTGAGATTGTTGCCCCAACATACCTCCTCAAATTCCAAAATCTAGAAACCTTTCAATTCTTCTTCTTCTTTTTCTTATTATTATTTTCTTTTTTCAATCTAAAGCCTCCACAAACAATTTATTTATTTATTTTATAAATCTAAAATCTCTTCTTCCACTAATTTTTCATTTATTTATTTTCTATTCAATTGAAAATTTCCTATTTTCATCAATAAATTAATCTGCAATAATAAATTTCCAATCTTTTGGTCTAAAAAAATTAAATAAACAAACCCTAATTTAGATTGGGATTTCTAAAGTATTCAGATCTAATTAATGAATATAAAATAGTAATCTGATGATTAAAATCTCACATGAAAAAGTGATCTTCAAACCCTAAACCTCCGAATCTTTAGTTTTATGCTCTCTAATCTTTTTGATCTCCGTGTAAAAGGGTTTTTTGAATAGAGAAGATAGGTAAAATCTAATTTATACCTAAGATTTTTAAAAGCGAAAAGACTTTTCTACCCTTATTAGATTAATTAATTTAATTAATTAATTTTTAAATTACGATTTTACCCCTAAATTGGGTTTGGGGTATTACAAGTAGAGAGTCAGAAAACCTATCAAAAAAAGGGGAGCAGAGAGTAGGAAAACCTAAAAAGAAAACAAGTTCTTTGCTTTTGATAAAGAAGAGGTTGTTTGACTTTTTTTCCTACATGAAGCTGCAACATGATAATGCAGAAACATGATGTTTATTGCAATTGCAATATGTATCACCAATTGCATAATGTATGGCTCGATCTATTTATTTATTTACTTCTTCTTCTTATTATTATTTTTTGATTCCTGGTTGTTTCCGTCAAATTACTTATCTTTCAGTATAGTTTGTTGTATACTTTATTTCTTATTTTTTATTGTAGTTTGTTGCACATTTTATTTCTGAACCAGAGCATTACTTGATTTATGTTGGTTGTTTTGCTTTCTCAGATTTTCTCAGTTCTTTATTTCACCTTTAGTGAAAATTGATGCCATGGAGAGAGAGGTTCTTGCTGTAGATTCAGGTGTGTATGATCTTATTGGAATTAATAATTTCTGTTTTTTACTTTCATGAAGAACTCAGTCTATATTCACTCTTGTTTAAAAGTTATTTTATTTTATTTTTTATGCTGTTGGCTTTTTTTTTCTTGCTTTATGGTATACCCTAACGTGAAACAACTTGGAAAATAGAATTTAATCAGGTTTTGCAAAGTGATGCTTGCCGCCTTCAACAACTTCAATGCCATACATCTGCACCTGGCCATCCTTTTAACAGATTTTGTTGGGGTAAGCTTGAAATAAGTGGTGTTATTTATTTTTGTTTTTATTTTTTGGTGGTCTTTATTTGTTTACATGAAATAACTCATTTCTTTGTCTGCTTGAATGGAAGGGAATAAGAAGAGCCTCATTGATGCAATGGAGAAAGGGATCAATTTGCGTGAACAAATTCTAAACTTGTACAAAGATAACTACCGTGGTGGATTAATGAAGCTAGTTGTCATTGGGGGAGGTGAAGTTTTCCTTCTGTAGTGCTAATGATGTAGTTCATATTATAATATCTACTTAAGGTGTTTGGTTGGAGGGAATGAAATTGGTATAAGGAATTTCATTTTGATCAAACTAAATTGATTTCCTTGGAGGCATTTTGTTTTTAGGATGTTTATGTTGAATTCTGTGGGACTATAAGAGCAAGTGGCAGAGCAATCAATGGGGTGCCAGAGATGGAGGCAGAAATGTAGTGGTGGTGATGTTATGATGCTAGTCTTACAGTGAAGGTGGTGCTGGAGTGGTAATGGTGACAATGGTAGTGGTTGGGGTAGCCTTGCAGGTTGCTGTGGTGATAGGAACAGTAGTGTGGCGGGTCAGTTTGGCTGGCCAAAGCAGGTTGAGTTCTGCCTGTGTGTACCTGGAGCTCATTGGTTGTGTGCAAGCTTAGCCCAGCCTGATCTTTGTTCCATAACTGGAGTTGAGCCCATATTAAGCAATGAACTTATTGCTCAATTTGGGCTGGTTCAAGCTTAAAAAGCCCTCCAAAACCTGTTTTCCGCTATTAATCTGCAAAAAATATTAAAATTGCTGTATTTAGGTTTTAAACTGCTGCATCAACCATTCCATCAAGTGAGTATCTTGACCTTATAAGCAGTAAATATGTATAACATAAACAAAGCAACCTATCAAAAAAATAATATAAACAATGCAGAGTTTGAGAACAGCTTTTGACAAATATGTATACATTATATCAGAACTGTTTGAGTGCCCTTGCTCAGTTTGGGCTCAGGACAGCGTTTGGGCTGAGCTGAGAATGGCTCAAGCTCTGCCCAAACTTGGCATTGGACCTTGGGCCATGGTTGAGCACCATACAGCCCATACCTGTATTTAGCTTAGCCTGGAGGTTTTCAGATTGAATGAATAGTTGTGAGGCTATCTCAGCATAAATTGCAGCCTTCCAGCTATTTGGGGCAGGGTGCTCATGGTGATATGCAGTTGTAGAGGTTGGAGTTGGAGGAGGAGGTTTGGTGCCAATTGTCATGGCCATAGGAGCAGTTGAAGGTCTTGAAGCAGTTAAATGTTGATCTAGGCATATATTCCCCCCTTTTGTTTTTCACTTCATTTCAATAACACTTTAAAGGAATTTGAATATCCAATTCCAGTTCCAAGTTTAAGTTCATCCTGTTGAAACATGCCTTAATTATAACTTGAGAGTTTCAGGTGATATTTCAAGAATTGAGAAGGGAAATTTACCAAGGACCATCTCAGGGTTTGCTAAAAATCAAATTCTGATTATGACTTAAATCAGTTATTATCATGATGTAGAATTCCTTTAATTATGTTTTTTCTTAACAAAATTGTTTTGCTAATTATGCAGATGTTGATGTTCAGTTTGTGCTAATGTTAGCAACATAAATTTAACAAAGTTGTGGCGAGAGAAACTGTTACATGTGTTACTATATTCAGTTGTACAGTGACTGTTGAAGTGGGAATTTAAAAACAACTTCTGTAGAGCTTTGATATATTCAGTGTATCTTATGTTAATATATGTTCAAATGCTGCAGAGTCCCTTGATGTACTGGAGAATTGGGTTTTGGAATTGTTTAATAATGTCAGAAAAGGTCCTTGGGTAAAACTAGAGCCGAGGATGGCAGTTCCTATCTGGAAAGTTGGTAAACTTTACAGATTAGAGGCAGTAAAAGATGTTCATATCCTTGATTTATCATGGACATTACCTTGTCTCCGCCAAGATTACCTGAAAAAGTCTGAAGATTACTTAGCACATCTTATTGGGCATGGTATTGTATTTCATTGCTTTGGAATAAGTGATTATATTTAAATGATGCAATGTCCTTTTATTTTCTTTGTTTTATAGAATTAGGACTTTTTAATGCATTTAAAGTTTATTTATTCATTATTAGCTTGCTATGGTTGATTTTTTTTCCTTCTTTTTTCTTTCCTTTTTTTTGTAAATAATGCCTTTGATATCACACAAGTTTTGATAGTCATCTTCTCCCTGATTTGTACAGCACCATAGCCACCTTTTGCTTGTTCCAATAAAGATTGTCCTAATTTTGCTTTCTTTTTGCATGAATCCCTTAAAATCTATTGGCAATGCAAAATTCTATTAGAAGTTGCATATGACATAAAGGGGTGCAATTCAAGTACACAAGTGTATGCGATGAGCACCAAAGGCAACAAAAAATGGAACAACACCTTAACCCATTCTTGAGCAGTCCATGGAATATGGAACCACAATTACTATTGGAAACGACATTAGATGATGGGTATGAAGGATTCACGAAGCAATTTTTCACAACTCATTTCTGAACTCTTCATTTTCTCAAAACATCTTGTATTTTGCTCTCTCCAAACAGTCTACATCAAGCAAAGAGTTACATCCTCCACAACCTCTTTCAATTTCTTCCTGACCACCATGCCTACTTAATAACTACTCTTTGACTGATTGGAAAGTATTCACAAAATCCCTAACAAAGAAAAACCCGAACTCCATAAACTGCAGGCACCCCACTGTGAATGAGTGTAATTAGCTGATTTCTCATCTGACTGAAAAAGGAAGCACCAATTAGCTAACAATTAACTCCTCTTTTTAAGTTAATCAAATGTAATTTTTTTTTTTTTTTGAGTTTTTTTCTTTTCTGCAAAACAACCTCTGAAGCAAAGAAACTGACTTTATATAATGCCATCAGAACCTAAATTTCCTTAGTAGCAAGAGCATCCTGCACGCTCAAACTCAAAAAACTATAGAATGAGTAGACTGAGAAATACCATTCTTTGTTTGCCTCATTTAACTTATCAGAGCATCCAACTTTCATGACCACTGAACACAACCAAAAAAATAATAAATAAAACTGACACCATCTTCAACTCCCTTTTCAAGAAGTTTCTCTGAAAACAAGGGAATATTCTGACCACCTTCTCCCTTCTAAAGATTAGACGCTTAAGAATTTTGATAAGACGCATTGCTAAAAGGAACTGGAAAAAAGTCCTTCAATCAATAATCCCTTCAAGGAACTGTGTATTTTCTTGTTTTTGTATTCTTGTAGTTTAGTTTTCTTTGGTGGGAGGTTTTCTCATCCTTCCCTTGTACTTCTTTTTTCTTTCATTATATCCCTTTGTTGTTTCCTATCAAAAAATAAAAAAATAAAAAATAATCCCTCCACCAAATGTCACTCTGACAACAATGCTCTAGCATGATTGAAAGGCTTCCCACCCTTAAACACCTACTTCGATTAGGGGTTACCAACATGGAGAAGAGGAGATTTAGTATTTGCATTCTGAAAGGCAAGGGGGAGAAGGGGGGGTGGGCTTCCATGGTGGAGTCCTTATAGAATATGGGATTTTGTTTTGATAAGAAGGAGAATAGACAAGAAGAGAGGGCCATGGGAGGTCGTATGTGGAAGTGGCAAAGGGACCAAGGAGTAGGGATATTACAAGGGTCAGAGTAGAGGTAAAGGGGGAGGAAATAAGTAAAAATCTGAGCAGATTGGAACATTGCTTGGTAGGAAATTGGAACCCTAGTTCAGCACGAGAAGAGGATTTGGAGAGATTAGGGTGGTTAGTGGCAAGTGCATGGGGATTGAAAGAAAAATTAGGTTTGGCAAGGCTGGGAAAGGGACGAGTTCTTCTGGAGTTTGAATTCGTGGAGGAAGCTAGAAATGTCCTCGCCTCTGGGAAGAGATCAGTGGGAGGGCTTCAGATGGGTTTGGAGAGATGGAGTCCAAAATCTGGGTGCTCAACAGAGAGAGAAGCTAGGAATGAAGCTTGGGTAAGGATTCTAGATCTCCTAATTTCGTTGTGGGTTCCGTCAATTTTGAGAAGAGTGGGGGAAGCGTGCGGTGGGTTTTTAGGTGTCGATCCTCAGACGGAAAGGATGGAGGAGCTTGAGTGGGTTAGGATTCTAGTAAAAACGAGTGGTGATGACCAGCCGAGTTCGCTGGAGATCGGGGTTGAGGAGGGGATCTACTCCTTGTCTCTATGGTGGGAGATCTCGCCGTCGCTGAGGAAGAAACCGGGGGACTGTCGAGTCTGGCTTGGGCGACAGGATGGGGAGGTTAGGGATGACGGTGTAACATGCGCTGGGCTGCGCGTGGGAGAAATGCTAGCTGATGGGCCAGAGGAGCTGCTTCGCTCAGATGATGTGACTAGGGGGCAGGTAAGAGGGGCGGGCAGTGAAGAGTTTGAACACCGGCCCATATCGGGCCGGTGACTCGCCTTTCTTCTGGATCTTCGGGTGCTGGGTTGACCCAGTCTGGTCTGGCTGAGGGTCTCGTGGGTTTGAAGTGGGCTGATGGGCCCCCACGCAGGGCCCTTTAGCTATTTTAAAGGGGGCTGCACTGTTGGTGTTGGGCCAGCGTTTGGGCCGTCTGAGGGGCAGGCCGCGGAAGGGTCCAAGATTTCGCCTTGTGCGCCTTCAGTCCTGCTTGGGGGCAGTCTTGGGCCTTCTCAGGCCCAACCCCACGACAGAGGACTCCCTTTGAAGTTTTGTTCCCCAGCCCACCTGGCTTGCTTTGGGTGTAACCTAGAGATGGAATTTTTAAAGTGCTGAGAGAAGGATGAAAGGAGGAAGCAGTAGCCGGAATCCCAAAGTTCAATGACAAACTGTGCATTAGTGGAAGAAGCCTCTATGGGTCTGATTTAAACTCTTGAGGTTTAAGGGTTTCGGGGCCTTTTTATTCTTCTTCTTTTTCTTTTGGTCAGACTCCGGAGGGGGAGTGTTAGGACCATTCTGGGGTGAGGATGGAGAATCTTCAGGAAGGTGGCAATTGCAAAAGGGTCCACAGTGAGTGGTAAGGGTTGTTGGGATTTGATTGAGGTTAATTGTGCTGCAAACGAGGCACACAACTTGGAGTGGAATTCGGCTCGGGCTGAGCCCCAAGAAATCAAAGGCGGGAAGGAGATTAATTGGGAGGAAAGCAGTCTGGCCAAATTTAGTAACTTTTTGGGATTTCCAACAAAAGGCCTGGAAAAGGAAATCTTGGGTTTTTTTTTATCAAGATCAAAAAAAGGTGGGAAAGGATACACAACAAAGGTAATTTGGTGAAATCGAAATTCGAAAGGGAGCTCAAGAGGCTGAAGAGTTCAATCAATTATGAGGGGGAAATTAAGAAGAACTGTCATCTTAAGGGCAGAGGGGGTCAACTAATGATCGGATAATGAATCTCAAATTACTGAGTTGGAATGTGAGGGGTGCGATTGACAGTTCTAAAAGGAAAATAATCAAGTCTTTGGTTAGAAGACAGAAGGTGGACTTGCTTTGTATCCAGGAGACAAAAATCCATTTAATGTCTAAAAGGGTGGTGAGAAGTTTAGGGGCGGGGAGATTCTTAGACTGGAGAGCTTTAATGCTTCTGGATCGGCAAGAGGTGTCTTGATTTGTTGAGACAAAAGATCTATGGAAATCTTGGATTGGGAGGAGGGCCAGTTCTCAATCTCCTGTAAATTCAGGAATGTTGAAAATGGGGTAGTCTAGGTGTTTATGGGAGTTTATGGTCCTTTCACCAAAGAGGAAAGGGAGAGCATGTGGGATGAATTTGGGGCAATTAGAGTAATTTGGGGAGAACCCTGGTGTGTAGGGGGTGATTTTAACATTATTCTATCCCAAGGGGAAAGGAGTAGACAAGGGAGGATTCCTCAGCTTTGAGGAGGTTTGCTCAGGTTATAGATGATCTCGAGCTTGTTGACCTCCCCCTGCAAGGAGGATCATATACTTGGAGTGGAGGTCTCTATAACTAATCCTACGCCAGGTTGGACAGATTCCTTGCGTCTCCCAGTTGGCTTGATCAGTTCAGCAATGTGATCCAGAAAAGACTGTCTCGGGCCATATCGGATCACTTTCCTATTCTAATTGAGGGGGGTGGCATAAGAAGAGATCCTTCACCATTTAGGTTCGAAAATATGTGGCTTAAAGTGGAAGGGTTTAAAGACCTCATACGGAGTTGGTGGCAGGGGATGTCGGTCAGAGGTAGGGCTAGCTATAAGTTGGCTACAAAGCTGAAGGTGATTAAATAGAATTTAAAAACCTGGAATAAGGATGTGTTTGCAGCTCTTCAGCAAGTGGAATATAGGGATTAGGTGGAAAGTGAGAAGAGGTTGATAGAGGAGAAAATCTCTAGTAAAAAATAAGCCAAAGAGGGTTATGCTAAGTGGCTAAACCTGGAGGAAATACACTGGAGACAGTTATCAAGGGAGTTATGGCTAAGGAAAGGGGATAGAAACACGGGTTACTTTCATCGTATGGCAACGGCACACCGAAAGAGGAACTCCATGGACAAAATAAAAATTATTGGGGTGTGGTTGTCAGAGGAGCAAGAAGTAAGGACAAGGATTGTAGACGCCTTTAAACAGTTGCTCACGAAAGACTCGAAGTGGAAGGCAGATATAGGAGGGCTAAACTTGAATCAGATCAATCAACAAGAAGCGGAAATTCTGGAGCTTCCCTTCTCTGAGGATGAAGTTCATTCGGCTCTAATGGACATGAATGGGGACAAGGCTCCAGGACTGGATGGCTTCATTGTGGCCTTTTGGCAATGCTGTTGGGAGTTCTTGAAAGAGGAGATTCTAGAGATGTTTAAGGAGTTTCATGAGCAAAACTCTTTCCTCAAGAGCCTTAATAACACGTTTCTGGTTCTTTTACCCAAAAAAGGAGAGGCGGAGGAACTGGGGGACTTCAGACCTATCAGTCTTTTAGGGGGGCTGTACAAATTATTGGCTAAGGTGCTGGCCAATAGGATTAAAAAAGTGATTGGAAAAGTGGTTTCCTCGGATCAGAATGCATTCGTCATGGGTAGGCAGATTCTGGATGCCTCCTTAATTGCAAATGAGGTGATTGATTCTTGGAAAAAAATGGGAGAGAAAGGCCTAATTTGCAAATTGGATATTGAGAAGGCGTATGACAACGTTAATTGGCATTTCTTGATGAGGGTTTTGCAAAAAATGGGGTTCGGGTCTAAGTTGACGGAATGGATGTGGAGTTGTATCTCAACTGCCAAGTTTTCAGTTCTAGTAAATGGAGTGCCTGTTGGGTTTTTCTCTAGCTCTGAGGGGCTACGGCAAGGTGATCCTCTATCCCCATACTTGTTCGTCATGGGAATGGAAGTGTTGAGTGGTCTTATTAGGAGGGCTGTGGAGGGGGGTTTTATTTCTGGGTGCAACATCAGGCGGGGTAGTGGGCTGGCTGCCAATGTTTCTCACCTTCTCTTTGCTGATGACACAATAGTATTTTGTGAGGCAAAGAAGGACCACTTGACTCATTTGAGCTGGATCTTATTTTGGTTTGAAGCTGCATCAGGGTTAAGGATTAATCTGGCTAAAAGTGAAATTATCCCAGTAGCGGAGGTGGAAGAGATTGTTGAGATGGCTGTGGAGCTTGGATGCAAGGTAGGCTAATTACCCTCAGTCTACTTGGGGCTGCCCTTAGGGGCGCCAAATAAGGCATCTTTCGTGTGGGATGGGGTGGAAAGAGGGTGAGGTGGAAACTTGCCCTTTGGAAACGACAGTATATCTCCAAAGGTGGAAGAATCACCCTCATAAAGAGTACGTTGGCTAGTATGCCTTTGTATCAACTATCCTTGTTCCGTATGCCTAAGATAGTGGCAAGAAGGCTAGAAAAGTTGCAAAGAGATTTCTTGTGGGAAGGGGGAAATATGGAAAGAAAAGCCCACTTAGTCAATTGGGAGATGGTGTGTGCGGGTAAGGAGAAGGGGGGGCTTGGCTTGAGGAAGCTAGTCCTCTTGAACAAAGCATTGCTTGGTAAATGGGTTTGGAGATTCGCTCTGGCCAAGGACGAGCTGTGGAAGCAAGTGCTCATGGTGAAATATGGGCAAGAGGACCTTGGTTGGAGGACTAAGAAGGCAAATGGGGGGTTTGGTGTAGGGTTTGGAAGGAAATTCTGAAGGAATCTGATTGGTGTTGGGATAATATGGCTTTCAATGTGGGAAAAGGCACCAGAATCAGATTCTGGACTGATCCTTGGTGTGGGGGTGTTGAGCTGTCCCTAAGATTCCCTCAACTCTATGCCGTGGCTGCCCATTGGAATGCCACAGTGGGAGAAATGTGGGACCAGAATTCTGGTTGAGGCTGGAATTTAAGGTTTTTCAGAGATTTCAACGATTGGGAGTTGGACTTGGTAGGTGAATTACTTCAAGCATTAAGGGGCCAAAGGGTTACCTTGGAGGAAAACTCGGTTTTTTGGAAGGGAGGAAAAAACGGGCAGTTTGGGGTTAAGAATGCGTACAGCTTGTTGATCAGCCCCATTGTCTCCGTTTTCCCCAAAAATGGCATTTGGGTGGATAGAGTCCCAACTAAACTAGCGTTCTTTGCGTGGGAAGCCGCTTGGGGGAAGGTTCTTACCCTTGATAGACTTCATAAGAGAGGGTGGCAGCTTCCTAACCGATGCTTTTTATGTGGTAGTGAAGAGGAAAATGTAAATCATTTGCTCATTCATTGTACAGTGGTCAGAGTGTTGTGGGAGATTGTTCTTGGTTTGTTCGGTGCCCAGTGGGTTTTTCTAGAAACTGTAAAGAAGGTTCTACTCAGTTGGAAGGGCTTTATTGTGGGTAAAAAGAGAAAAGAAACCTGGACATCCATTCCGTTATTTATTTTTTGGACGGTTAGGAAGGAAAGGAATAGACTAGCTTTGAAGGGGGGGGTTAGCTATTCAGAAACTTAAAAATTCTTTTGTTTGTAATGTGTGGGGCTGGGCAAAATTGTATAGTGGAGTGGAGACGCGCTCTCTTATAGGCTTCTTGGAGTGATTAGCCTCCAAGTAAGGGTTGGTTTGTTTTTTGTCTCTTTTTGGTTGTGAGGCCTTTGTCGCTCTGTATATTCCCTGTATGCTATGTGGCTTTTTTGCCTTGTGTTAATATATTCCGTGCTTACTTATCAAAAAAAAAGCACACCTACTTTTCTCATATGACTTAAATCCAAAAATTATCCCACTCCTTTTTAGACTTCCAAAGCCACTTTTGAGTAAAGCCTTGTTGAATTTGAAGCATAGTTGTTGAAGGTGCATGTGGGCTGAAGGCATGACGGCTCCCTTACTGTAACCCCTTTGCTTACTAGGGTGCACACCTTGTTGGAGAGGTGTGCCTTATCTATTTTATTTCCTTTGTAGACCTTAATTCTTGAAATTTTTCTATGAACTTTGAAATTTTACATTGCATTTGTTTTTTATTTGATGGTTTTTTTTTAAATGTTTGGAATCTTTATTTTTTTGCAGCTTGAATTGGAATTTTGCATCATATTTGATTATATGAGTATATGGTAAATGTTTGCTTGCTCAAATTTACACTATTTTATAAAATAGACATGCATCCTAGGTTGTGGTTCACTTTGCTTAAGTGTGTCCCTTAAGTTGTGATCTGCACCTAGGCTGTAGGAGACCTTTTTGCCCCTTAGGCGCATCTTACACCTTTCAGAACTATTATTTGAAGGGCTTTCTGATTCCTAGACTTCCTTTTCCTTTATCTAAGCAAACAGATGACCACGTCATAAGATGGGTCTCCATTCAGATTGTTACCACTGAATCTCTCTCTTTGCTTATGGGTAAACAAAGATGCAATTGAAAGTGCTTGATGATAGTGGGTGCTCCTTATGTACAAAGGAGGAAGTTTCTCTAAATCTTCTCATACCTAATATTTATCCATTGTACTTGAAGCAAATTGGAAGACTAGAAAGGGTGTTTTTGATTTGCATGAACCTTTTTCACTTAAAAAATATTGCCTTTTTTTTTTTTTTTGGTTATAAGCAAACAGAGCATTCCATTAAAAAAGTGCCAAGAAAAAGGGGCACACCCTATGTATACAGGTGTTTATGCAAAAAAACCAAACAAAGAAAGCCAACATGTATCTACAAAAAACAGCCACAAAACCCAATCCACTTGTAACTAAGACTATCTAAAAAGTCAAACATTGAGAAGTTTTCCCAATTCTAAAGAAACATTTGACTACTCCAAGAGGGCTCTAGTGAAGTTCTCCTTTAACCTTTGATCTAAGAGCCATTCACCCTTAAAGATTCGGCAGTTACACTCTTTCTACATGCACCAGAACAGACATAGGGGAACTATTCCCCAAATATAACATCTCTTCTTATCCAATCCCTTAGCCTTCCATTCGAGGAGTAGATTTTTCACTGTCTCTGGAAACACTCATTTCAGACCAAAGATATTGCTTCTTTCAACAAGCCAACCGATTGGTACCCTTTTCTATGAGCAAAAAATTATTAAATATAAACAGGGCCTACTCATGCACATGTGACGTATATGGAGAGGAAAGGCCATAGAATCTTAAAATATCTCTTCACTAATTTTTTAGGCCCATACATAATGGTACCTCCGAAATTGATTTTCTCCTGGCACATACTGTTACAAATTTCGTGCTTTGACTCTATTCTTTTAATTCTTTTTAGACTTCAGATTGGTCTAATCAATTTTTTCAGAAGATTTTCCTGCCCTGCTCAAATTGCATTAATTCATTTAGCTGATCATATGTTTCCAGTCTTTTTAAGCCTGAGCAGAAAATCACTATTTTTTCAGAGGGCAGAGGAAGCTTGCATTTCTTTCTAAAAGCTAGAGGATGGGTCACTTCTATATCTGCTGGTGTTGGGAATGAAGGAATGCAACAATCGTCTATAGCCTATATATTTAGCATGTCTATACACCTCACTGACTCTGGCTTGGAAAAGGTGGTGTATTTTTCATAGTTTTTGTACAGCTTCCTTTTTTTCTTGTACTCCTTGTCTTCTGTTTTGTAAGTTTATTTAATGTTCTGCTTCCTCTTCATCTTGAAAAATACGTTCAGTAATGGGATTGCTTTCCTTGAATAAATTATATGAGGATTCTTGGGGACCAAATGTACTTACTTTACATTTGGTGCCCATGCAAAATTGCCGGAAACACCATTTAGAAATCCTAGGTTCTGGGTCAATGCTTCTCTTCAGTAGATGAGTTTAAGTATCTAATCCATCAATTCTAAAATTGCAGGAGAAGTATGTAAAATGACTGAATGCTTGCTTCATCTGTTGTTATTGACTGCAATAGTGGTTTTTTTACTTGTTCTAGCATTTACCAGTATAGTACATTAGTACTGTATTTCTTTCCAGCAATCCTGGTTGAGACCAGTTTTTGTGACTCTACCAAACTTGTTGTGACTGTTGATTTATCCACATAAATTTATTTGGTTACAGGCTCAAAAAAAAATATTGTGGTAGGTTTTGCCAAAGCTATGGACTTGGTTCACTTGATGGTATTATTCCATTCCTTGACCAAAAAAGTAGCATCATTCAATTGAAAAATGCATACATAGTAAGGAAAAATGAAGATTAGATTTGATGTTTGTAGAGTTTAGAAGGTCTGACTTCTTTCTTCATTTTGCTTTCCTGCTTCTTCTCATACTTGATATTTCCTGCTTCATTTTGTACCTTTACTATTATTATTGTTACAATGGATCAGAAGGAGATCGGGGTCATCAGGAGTGTGTTAGATGTGGCTTAGAATCCTTTCGTGGAATGTAAGGGGAGTAAATGACAGAGACAAGAGAAAATTGATAAAGAATATGATTAAAACACAGAAGGTGGACTTAGTGTGTCTCTAAGAAACAAAAACTCAGGAGATGACTAATGGAATTGTAAGAAGCCTCAGGGTAAGAAGATATTTGGAGTGGGGGGCCTTAAATTCAAGGGGGGCGGCGGGGGGTTGGGGTTGTAGTTTCCTGTCGCTTTAAGAATTGTGAAGATGGATTCTGCTAGATTTTTTCAGGAGTGTATGGGCCCATTGTGAAAGTGGAGAGAGAATATTTTTTTAGTGAGCTGGGGGCCATTAGAGGTTTGTGGAATGAGCTGTGGTGTGTAGCAGGAGACTTCAACATGATAAGATTCCCTTCTAAGCAGAGTAGAGGAGGTCGTATGTCCCCGACGATGAGGAGATTCTCAGAGGTGGTTGAGGAGTTAGAGCTAAGGGACTTGCCTCTTCAAGGGGGGTTGTTCACGTGGAGTGGAGGTCTTAATAATCGGTTAAAGTCAAGAATTGATCGGTTCCTCATTTATGAGGATTGGGAAGTTCATTTTTAGGGGGCCATACAAGTTGTATTGGCTAGGCCAGTTTCTGATTACTCTCCGATTCTTCTTGATGGGGGAGGGATGAGGAGAGGGCCCACGCCCTTTAGATTTGAGAATATGTGGTTGAAGGATGAGGGGTTTAAAGAAGTGTTGAGAAAGTGGTGGGAGGGGATTCAAGTTAGTGGGTTAGCGAGCTACATTCTGACTGAAAAATTGAAGGCTTTAAAACCGATTTTGAGAAGTTGGAATAAAGACGTTTTTGGTCAGATTGAGTCTAAGAAGCAAGATGCGTGGAATTTAATGGATTATTGGGATAAGGAAGAGAGGTTCGCTCTTTGTCGTTGGAAGAAGAGGAGGCTAGGAAGGAGGCAAGAGAGATGTATAAGAAATGGGTTCTTTTAGAAGAAGTGTCATGGAGGCAGAAGTCTAGGGAAATTTGGCTGAAGGAGGGGGATAGAAACACTATGTTTTTTCATCAGATAACTAATGCTCATAGAAGAAAGAATCAGCTGACCAGAGTAAAAGTGAATGGGAGGTGGTTGACTGAG
Organism: Vitis riparia; assembly: GCF_004353265.1. Lineage (NCBI taxonomy): Eukaryota > Viridiplantae > Streptophyta > Magnoliopsida > Vitales > Vitaceae > Vitis > Vitis riparia. The sequence continues at coordinate 13,942,350 of NC_048436.1, forward strand.
GAAAGTGAAATCAAAGAGGAGGTGAGTAGAGCTTTCCAAGGTATGTTGGTTGATCCTGGTGATTGGAAGCCCGGTATAGATGGTTTAAATTTTGAGAGGCTGGAAGAGGTTGATGTGGAAGGGTTGGAGAAGCCTTTCTCGGAGGAGGAGGTTTTTGGAGCACTGTCAGGCTATTGCGAAGAGAAAGCGCCAGGCCCTAACAGTTTCTCAATGGCATTTTAGCAGTTTTCTTGGGATTTTGTGAAGGAGGAGGTTATGAATTTTTTCAGACAGTTCCATGAGGCTGGGAGATTGTTAGAAGTCTGAATGCAACCTTTTTAGTGTTGATTCCTAAGAAAGGGGGGGGGGGGGGGGGGGGGGTGGCGTGGGTGAGGACTTGAAGGATTTTATGCCAATTAGCTTGTGGAAGGGTTGTACAAGTGGTTAGCTAAGGTGTTGGCTAACAATATGAAAGGAATGTTAGCCAAGTTGATCTTAACGTCTCAAAACGCTTTTGTGGAGGGGCAGCAGATTATGGATGCAGTGCTAATCGCTAATGAGGCAATAGATTCCATTTTGAAAAGTAATAGAGGGGCAATTCTTTGCAAATTAGACATTGAGAAAGCCTATGATGACGTGGACTGGTCATTTCTTTTAGCGGTATCGGAAAAAATGAGGTTTGGGGAAGGGTGGTGTAGTTGGATAAAGTAGTGTTTATCCATTGTTAGATTTTCAGTCTTGGTGAATGGAAGCCCTACTGGTTTTTTCCAGAGCTCAAGGGGTTTAAGGCAAGGAGACCCTTTCTCGCCTTATTTATTCGTAGTAGTCATGGGGGCTTTTAGTTGTTTGTTGAAAAGAGCAGTTGCTGGAGGTTATTTGACACCGTGTTCGGTTCGGGGAAGAAGGGGTCCAGATCTCCCATTTATTGTTTGCTGATGACACACTGATTTTAGGCTAAAGAGGAGCAGTTGACATATTTGTACTGGCTGTTAATGTGGTTTGAGGCAATGTCAGGGTTAAGAGTGAATTTGGAAAAAAGTGAATTGATTCCAATTGGTAGAGTTGAGAATGTGGAAGAGTTGGCTGATAAGTTCAGTTATAAAGTGGGAAATTTGCCCTCCACCTACCTAGGAATGCCTTTGGGTGCTCCTTTTAAATCTGTTGGTGCATGGGATGGAATAGAAGAAAGAATCCGAAAGAGATTGGCTATGTGGAAGCGGAAGTATATCTCAAAAGGGGGGAGGATTACCTTAATTCGAAGTACCTTGTCCAATTTACCAATCTATTTTATGTCTCTTTTCCAGCTACCAAGGGTGGTCAGGATGAGACTAGAACAGATTCAGAGGGACTTTCTATGTGGTGGTGGGGCTCTTGAGCAAAAACCGCACTTAGTAAGGTGGCCGATTGTGTGTGTAGACAAAAGTAAAGGAGAGTTGGGGGTTAAGAGTCTTGGTTCTTTCAATAGGGCTCTCCTTGGCAAGTGGGTTTGGTGTTTTGCAAACGAAAAAAAGGTCCTTTGGAACCAAGTGATTAGAAGGAAATATGGGGAGGAAAAAGGGGTGTGGAGATCTTGTGAGGCTAGGGAGGCCTATGGAGTTGGGATATGGAAAGCTATAAGTAAGATGGGACAGCTAGTAACCCCTCTTTTTGGTTTTGTGGTGGGGGATGGGAAGAATGTGAGTTTTTGGAAAGATAAGTGGTGTGGAACCACCCCTTTTTGTGAGGCTTTCCCTTCATTATTTGCTCTAGCAACTTCAAAAGAGGTTTGGGTAAATGAAGTTTGGACAACCGAGAGGGAAAGGGGGGGAAATTGGACTCCTCGTTTCAATAGGCCTTTTAATGATTGGGAGATGGAAGAAGTGGGAAGACTGCTTTGTTGCTTGGATGGGAAGATGGTTAGGGTGGATGAGGAGGATAGGGTGAGGTGGATGGATTCAAAGGGTGGGGCTTTTTAGGTAAAATCGTTGTATAGGGCTTTGCAGCCGGTGTCTATTGCTTCCCTTCGAAGATTATTTGGAATTCTTATGTGCAGCCCAAGATAAGCTTCTTCACGTGGGAGGCTTCTTGGGGAAAAGTTCTAACCTTGGACCGTTTACAAAAGAGGGGTTGGGCTTTGGCAAATAGGTGCTTTCTGTGCCAAACGTGTGGGGAGTTGATTGACCACCTCCTCCTTCATTGTGAAAGAACAAGGGAAGTGTGGACGTTGTTCCTCTCTTTCTTTGGAGTTTCTTGGGTCTTTCCTTATTCGGTAAAGGAAACCTTTTTAGGATGGAGGGGCTCTTTTGTGGGCAAGAAGAGGAAGGTGGCGTGGCAGCTGGGACCGTTATGCTTGTTTTGGGTCATTTGGAAGGCTATGAATACAATTGCTTTTGAGGACGGTGTGCTGTCCATTCAAAAGTTGAAAGTTTCTTTTGTGTATTTACTTTGGTCGGAAACCAAATTGTGGATAAAAAATGGTCCTTCGACCTTAATAGATTTTATAGATTGGGTGTGTTTGTGACAAGGGAGAAGGTTTTTTTTGTGTTTTCCTTGTTGTTTGGGTCCTTTTGTATGGGGGTGAGTTTGTCTATACTGTAATTCTGTGAGTCACTTCTTTAGCGCTTCTTTGCTATACAATTTTCTGCTTATTGATAAATAAAAAAAATTTATTATTAATATAACATATTTTTCGTTTCTGATAAAAAAAGAAATGTTCTCATTGAAGTCTTTTTCTTCTCTCTTTTTTGATAACTAGGGAGACCCTCATCAATCCTCACTTGGTGCAAGGACTTTAGATAAGCCCCACATACATGCCATTACCTGCAAACTACACCAGCTGAAATAAAAGAGGAGAACTTTTAAGTCAAATATTCCACACCCATCTGATCATGTTGACTCTTGTCTCACTAAATCTCTTCCTGGTTAACATTTAGTTCGGTTGGCCTTGAAGTATTGCTTTTTCCATTACCAGTGTAAACATGTCAGATATGAAATAGAGTGCTTGTGGATCTATATGGATTCTTTCTATGGAAGTAAATGAAAGTACATCTCTTTTGTGGCCTAGTGTTGGTTTTCCAAATGCCACCAATCTAGGGTGTAATGCAAGTAATTGGTGGTTATTTTATAGGCCACTGCCTATGTCTTGCTTTGGCTACTCTAATTATATTGTATATTTAATATGTGTGCTTTTTTAATCTATTTCATTCTGGATATCTTTCCCTTCTCAAGTTTATTTCATTGATGTTTCTCCCTATACGATGACAAACTGATTTGGCAGATCTTTGAGATCATTGGCTTTGTTTATCAATATTTTAAGTTATTGCGTCAAGTTTCTCCCCAAGAATGGATCTTTAAGGAACTTCAGAATATCGGAAATATGGAATTTAGATTTGCAGAGGAGCAGCCTCAGGATGATTATGCTGCTGAGCTTTCAGGTTATGTTTCGCTTCTTGCATCTGATTGTTTATTTCGTGTGAATAATTTGAGACCTTATGTTTAAGGTGTTAATAATTTTTTAGATGTCATTATTTCTTTTATGTTGGCATAGTTTCTGTTTGCATGAAAATTAGACCACCATTGATTCTTTGTTGGCTGACATTTATTTATTTATATATTTTTGTTTACCATTGGCTCTTCTCAGGACTCCTATGTCCTTCTATAGCTTCTATAACTTTTATTCATTTTCCAGTTGCCAAAGGAGGGCATACCTCAATGTGTTGTATTGAGCCTGATATGCTCTATTTGAAAGCTTCAGTCATATGACTGTTTCAGAAAATCTTGCAGTTTGCAGTTTGCTTAGCTGTACAGAATATGCTTAAGGTAGTTATATAATTAAAGCGTTTATAGAAGTTTCAAAAATGAAATATATGTAGCTTGCCTAACCAATTTTGATACTTTTTTTTTTTAATATATAAAAAACAAAAGATATATTTATTATGAAAAAGTACAAGAGAAGGATGAGAGGTTGTCCTCACAATATATATATAATACTGACCAAAGTATTATATACACAAAGGCATAGGCTGCTTAAGGATACACAAACTTCTCAAAACTGGACTCAACTCCTAAAAGTTATCCTCCCCCTTTGAATTACAAATTGAAAGCCAACTAAGTTGAATAACATTGAGGCCATGTTTGGTACATGGGAATAAGGAATCGGAATGAAAATTTTCTTTTCATTCCTATTTCTCCTTTAATAGGAATGGATTTGATGATTCTAATTTTTGTGTTTGGATGTATATAGAAATGCAAAGTTGGAATGATTATTTATTTCCATTTCAATGTTAAATAATAATGGGAACGGAATGAAAAAAAGAAATAAATTGACCATAATATCCATACATATAGTTTAAAATAATTTTTATTTTAAAAAAAATCTCAGTTTAAAGTAATTTTTATTTTCATTCAAAAAAATATCTTTGAGAGTTCTTTTTGCTAAATAATAAAAAATTATTTGGGCTTGTGATTTGAAAACAAAATTGTTTTTAAAAATTAATACCATCGTTTTGTTGTTGTTCTTGAGAAACGTTTTTTAAAAACAAAGTAATAAGTTTAATCAATTTTAAAAATAATATTAGAAATTATTAATTTTAAATTATTATTATTTATTTTTAACAAAATAAATCAATTATGCTTTTATAAAATGTTAATATTCATATGTTTATAATATTTATTAAAATTAATTTATGACTTTATTATAATATTACTATTCATATTTTATTAAAAACTGTTAATTTTTTAATTTATTTGTAGTTGATTTTTTTCATTTTTGAAAAGTGTTTTTAAAAATAACTTGTACTAAGGAATTAAAATACTTCCTAGAAATGAATTGTCAATTCCTTGGAATCATTCTTGATTCCATTTCCATTTCCATCGTCACTTTAGTTCAAGGAGGAAAATATCACAATATGTCGGCGATATATCGCTGATATATCGTGTATCGGAGGGTATCGATACGATATTTCTCCAAGAAATATCGGTCTGACAAAATTTCGGGAGAAATCCCAAAAAATCGACAATATCTCGCGATATATCGACAATTTTGGCGATAAATCGCCGATTTTTCCCGATATATCACATGGTCAATGCGGGTCAACGGCGGTCAAACGCGCTACAGTGAAGTCAATGCGCTACAGTGCTGCTACAGTGCCTGAAAAAAATCCTTTTGTTGCTGAGGGGATTTGAACCTCAAACCAAAAGGTTTGAGGTTCAACCCACTTACCATCCGGGCAAACTTACCCTTGTTATATAATATGCACTAAATATATATATAGTTAAACTCATTGTATAAAGAAAGTATTAAAATAATATTTTAAAGAGCAAATTAATTATAATTATTTTATAATTAAATGCAAAATTTTCTTTTAATTGATTACCAAAAATATAAAAATTATATAATTTTCTTCATAATGTTTTTAATATCATTAATAATTAATTAAATATTAAAAAATTATACATATATCATAATTTATTTTATATTGTTTAATACAATTGAATTAAATGGATCATAATTTTAATATTAATATATATTTTAAAATTAGACATATTACAATCAAATATCATAATATTAGATGTAATTTAATAATAAATGTACACTTATAAAATTCATATTTTTATCAATGCATACGATATTATTATCAAATATGATAAATCATATTATACATATATCAAATTATTTAATAAAACAACTTAAAAATATCATTATACTTCTAATTACATTTTTATGAAGTTTTTCTTATATTTTTATAAATTTTGATCAATTTTAGGTTTATCGATATTTTTTTTTCAAAATATCCGTCGATATATCTGTAAAATCAAAGTACCGATATATCCATGATTACCAATATTTTCATCCTTGCTTTAGTTATCCAAACATGGGAGTGGATGAGAAAAGGAATGAGATGCCCATTCCCATCCTCATTCCCACGTACCAAGCATAGCCTGAGTGGAACGCCTGTCTCTTCTGTTCTTAACTTTTACTCAAAGATCCGAATATTTCTTTCTCACCAAACAATCTCATGCTTAGTGAGGCAAGTGAGTTGCCAAAGGGTCTTGCCTCAGATGAAACTCTCCCAACCTCTAAATGAGATAATCAACATACCATGTATACTCTTGGGCGGAATCATACAAATTTTGAAAAACATAACATATATGCATTGCCCTAATGTTCTTGAGGTTCCTATGTCAACTGAGTAGTTTTGCTCCATTATCACACAGTGCACAGAAGGCATAACATATATTTAGCTTGCCTAACTAATTTCGTATGAATTTTCAAAAACATATAATGTTCTTGAGGTTCCTAGGTTGATTAAATAGCTCTGGTCGCCATGCACTTCCTTAGATCTATTAAATTGTATACTATACTACATGGGAGTATATTGTATTGGGTCTTTGGCTGGTTTTTCCTATGATGTCAGGCAATCTTCTAAGTCATGATATATGTGAATACTTCACAGTTTAGCATAAAGGAAGACACTGTTTTCTTTCATTAATTGTATTGAATAATTTGAAAATCATTCTCATCATTCTTCTAAGTCATTATGTGTGTGAATAATTCAAGAATGCTGAATTAAGAAAATAAATTCAGGGAATATTATGCCAATATTTTAAATTATTTGGGCAAGTGATCAACAGGGAATTTTATACAGTGATGGTTTGAAGTGATTTCATTTCATTTATTTTCATTATTCTTCTTTTTTGAGGATGGAGTATTGTCTTTCTTACTACCACAACTGCTCACTATTACTAGTACTAATAATAAAACAAATAGCTATTTCAGCTTAGTCACTGATGATATTCTTTATTGCAGAGAATTTGTTTGTTTATCCTAAGGAACATGTTATTTATGGGGATTATGCATTCAAAGAATGGGATGAGGAAAAGATAAAAAATCTTCTGTGTTTTTTCACACCAGAAAACATGAGGATTGATGTTCTATCAAAGTCATTTCCTGAATCACAAGGTAACTTTCTATATCCCCTCACCAACCATTACTATGTCCTATCATGGTATTTTCACTACGTTTTTCTTTTTTTCCTTTTTACATGGGAAATGTAAGTGTTTCTTAGAAGTGACTTGGAGTCATAGGTTCTTTTTTTTTTTTTTTTTCTGTTACAAATAATAAAAATGTCCAGATGTTACCTTAAAGTGGGATATTATGGACAACTTTTCATAAAGGTGGGGGCTGCATCAGGCTTGATACAAAACTATATTTTCATTTCAGGATTTTTTTTTTATGATACAAAACTACATTATATGTTCAAATTCAAGACACATGTTTTGCCAATCACAATGCTGATGCTTAAAATGTAATATGTTGCTCTCGATATTAAAAATTGAAAAAAGTATGAAAACTATCATTAGACATGGAGATTTGTACTGATTTACTAAACAATTTAGAGTTATTACAGTATAGGGTGCAGAAAGCACACGAGCGTGCATCTAATATAGTATGTAATGAAGTGGTTTGTTTGAGTACTTTCTCACTTTTAATTTATTAGCAACCTTTTTTTTTGTTTTAACAGTAACTCATATAAGTTATGGGTACTAACCATAAATGATTGGCCTTTGTTTCATTTTTGTTTATTTAAACCAGTATTAGAAGAGTTCATTTTACCAGTAGTTTGTTAACTAAAACTAGACTATATAGACAGTAACTTATTATAATAATCTATTTTAAGATTAGCTTTTAAATTTTTATTTTTATTTTTATAAATAAGATTAGCTTTTAAAAATTTATATCTTGAAGATTCTATTTTTAAACTAGTTGACTGGTTTAGAACTATCTCTGCAGGCTTGCCAATTTATTAGGATTATTCAATTTTCCTTTTATGTTTAACCAGAAACAAAAACCTCCTGCCTACTTTAGATGGCAATCAGTCTAGTCTAGAAGATTCTCTCCCCACAGTGAGTTTATCTTCTCACTTTGAATGAAAGGACAGAGCTTATAGTTTCTCATCCCAAAAACAAGGTAGTAGAATGCCTAGAATCTTTCTCAGTTCAATATCATACACAGAGGACTTCTTGGAAGTAATCTTAGTGAAAAAAAGGTGCAGAAACTGTCTTACAGATTGAAAATTTTGGCTTGGCTCAGTTACGTCTCATTTTATTACCTGCTTTTGGAATGGAACTATATTTCAGCTTTTGATGGGTTTACCCTGATTGTGGGGTTTTTTGGTCCTAGACACATTTGAGTTTTATGGAACATGGTCATGGTTTCTCTGTTAGTCACCATTCTTCTGCCACTCTTACATTTTTTCAGATTCATTAATTCCTCTAAATTTAAATATATATATATATATATACACACACACTAGTAGCTTCTACCAAAATGCCACACATGCACACGAGTATGTCGTATTGACCGATTGATGCTGCAAGGTATATTTCAATAAATTTATTGATCTGCTTAACCATGCTTCCATTTCTTTCTTCCTGTTCCAGATTTCCAATATGAGCCATGGTTTGGATCCAAATATACCGAGGAAGATATTTCTCCATCTTTGATGGCACTGTGGAGGGATCCTCCTGAAATTGATGTTTCTTTACATCTGCCCTTGAAGAATGAGTTCATTCCATGTGATTTTTCCATCCATGCTAACAACATGCATAATGATCTTGCAAATGAATCTTTGCCAAGATGTATACTTGATACTCAGTTAATGAAGCTTTGGTACAAGCTTGATAATACTTTCAAACTTCCTCGTGCAAATACATATTTCCGTATAACTTTGAAGGAGGCATATGATAACGTGAAGAACTGTGTTTTGACTGAATTATTTATGCACCTTCTCAAAGATGAGCTGAATGAGATTATATATCAGGTCAATTGCTTATCAATCTGTTGTTGAATATGTTAAATCGGTAATGTGCTTAACCGTGGGTTTTTTTTTTTTTTTCCTGTAATTTCCATATTTTACAAGGTTGGGTGAAACTACTTCTAAAACAAATTCTCCATTGTTTCATATCTTTCAAATTTCACTATTTATCAATCTTAGAAAGCTAGCATTTACCACTGAGGAATCTACTTACATCTTTGTATCTCAGTTTTGACCATTATTCAATCTAACCTACTCCTGGCACAAATGGTGCCACTTGCTAGAGTTTTTCTACTGCCCTGTGCCATGAATGGCCATACTTGATATGTTTGTTATAATTAGCAGGCATTCATATTGTATTTTAGTTCTGTAGTTGACAGGAGCCTTCACTCTTTATCTGCAGGCCAGTGTAGCCAAATTAGAAACTTCCATAGCTCTGTTTAGCGACAAGCTGGAGCTAAAGGTCTATGGTTTTAATGATAAGCTTCCAGTTCTCTTGTCTAGAATTTTGGCAATAGCCAAATCATTTTTGCCAACTGAAGATCGTTTTAAGGTATTTATGTGGTAACTTTTGTATCTTCTGCATCCTTTTTCTTTCTTTGCCATCTTTTGCTTTTTATGTTTTATTATTGTTGAAAGAGAGAGAGAGAAAACCTTAATTCTCATTCATATTGTTAACTTCTTACAATAGAGAAATATATATACAAGGCTAGGTTAAACTAACTACCATATATGTGACCTATATTAAGAAAGGAAAGAAAGATTGTACACTATAAATACATTATATTCAACACTCCCCCTCAAGCTGGAGCATATATGTCATATGCACCAAGCTTGTTACAAATGTATTTAATCCTAGGACCTCTGTGAGATTTAGTAAAGATGTCTACTAGTTGATCATTTGAATTAACAAAACTTGTAGCAACACACCCTGATGCGATCTTCTCTCTAATGAAGTGACAGTCAACTTCAATATGCTTGGTCCTTTCATGAAAGATTAGATTGGATGCAATATGTAATGCGGTCTGATTGTCATAAACTAACTTTATCTATTCATCTTTTCCAAATCTCAATTCCTGAAGGAGTTGCCTCAACCATATGAGTTCACATGTTGCCAAAGTCATAGCTCGGTACTCAGCTTCGGCGCTTGATCTAGCCACTACATCTTGTTTTTTACTCTTCTAGGATATTAAGTTACCTCCAATAAAAACACAATACCCTGAGGTGAAACGCCTATCTAAGCGTGAACCAGCCCAATTTGCATCTGTGTAACCAACAATTTGGATATGACCCCTGTCTTCATACAACATACCTTGGCTTGGTGTTCCTTTAATATATCGAAGAATGCGGATCACAGCATCCCAATGGTTGTTATATGGTGACTGTAGAAATTGACTAACCACACTCACAGGAAAAGAGATGTCTGGCCGAGTGATGGTGAAGTAGTTCAGTTTACCTACAAGTCATCGATATCTCCCAGGATCTCTTAGAGGCTCCCCCTGTCCTGGTACAAGTTTAACATTTGGATCCATAAGAGTGTCAACAGGTTTACATTCTAACATACATGTTTCTTCCAAGATGTCTAAGGCATACTTCATTTGTGACATAACCACACCTGAACTGGATTGAGCTATTTCAAGTCCCAGAAAGTACTTGAGTTTGCCCAAGTCTTTGGTTTGAAAGTGGTTGAAAAGGTGTTGCTTTAGTCTTTGGATACCCTCCTGATCACTGCCTGTAATGACAATGTCATTCACATAAACTACCAAATAGATGCACTGGCTCAAAGAGTTATGATGATAGAAAACTGAATGATCTGCTTCACTCCGAAGCATTCCAAACTCTTGAACAACTGAACTAAAACGCCCAAACCATGCCCGAGGAGACTATTTCAAGCCATATAGAGAGCGGCGTAACTTGCACACTAAATCGGACTCCCCCTAAGCAACAAAACCAGGTGGTTGCTCCATATACACTTCCTCGAGAAGTTCACCATGAAGGAAAGCATTCTTAATATCCAATTGATAAAGAGGCCAATGACACATAGCTGCCATGGAGAGAAATAAGCGAACAGAAGCAATCTTGGCAACAGGAGAGAAGGTGTCACCATAGTCACAACCACAAATCTGAGTATAACCTTTAGCAACCAAGCGGGCCTTAAGGCGATCAACCTGACCATCAGGACTAACTTTAACAGTGTAGACCCAATGACATCCAACTGTAGATTTACCAGGAGGTAAAGAAACAAGATCCCATGTGCCATTGGAGTGCAGAGCAGCCATTTCATCAACCATTGCCTGTCGCCACCTAGGATGAGAAAGTGTCTCACTAGTACTCTTAGGAAGAGAAACAGAGGATAAAGTAGAGACAAAGGCAGAATAAGATGAAGATAATCGATGGTAGCTCAAAAAATTATAAATAGGATGAGGATTACGAGTAGATCGATTACCTTTTCGAAAAGCAATAGGCAAATGGTCAGTAGATGACAGGGTCGGGGTAGGAGAAATCGGTGGGACAGGAGGTGAGTCATCAAGTACCTCAACTGAAAAGAGAGGAGGAGCAACAACACGATGTTGACGATGATAAACCTAAAGAGAACGAGAGAGCGCATCTGAAAGGGGGGATATATAGGGAAGTGGCAATACTTCAGAAATGGGAAGAGATTCAAAGGATGAGAAGAATGGAGAGTCTTCAAAAAATGTGACATCAACAGAGAGAAAATAACGATGAGTGTCAGGGGAATAACAACGATAGCCCTTCTGAAGTCGAGAGTATCCCAAGAAGATGCATTTCGTAGCCTTGGCGGAGAGCTTGTCCTGTCCAAGTGTGAGAGTATGAACAAAACAAGTACAACCACAGACACGAGGAGGAAGGAAATAAAGAGGTTGGGTAGGAAAAAGGAGGGAATGAGGGATTTGGTCATGTAATATAGACGAAGGCATACGATTAATCAAGTAACAGGCTGAAAGAACAGCATTCCCACAAAAAACGAAAAGGAACATGACTATGGAGAAGGAGGGTACCAACTGTCTCAACAAGATGTCAATTTTTACGTTCAACAACCCCATTTTGTTGAGGAGTATGAGCACAAGATGATTGATGGAGGATCCCATGTTGGGACATAAAAGAAGTAAAGGGTGTAGAAAAATATTCCCGAGCATTGTCACTGCGTAACACTCGAATGGAAACATTGAATTGTGCTTGGATTTCAGCATAAAATTTCTAGAAAATAGAGAATAACTCAGCTCGATTTTTCATTAAAAATAACCAAGTACATCTTGAATAGTCATCAATGAAAGTGACAAAATACTAAAATCCTAAAGTAGACACGGTCCAACACGAACCCCAAACATCAGTGTGGACAAGTTCAAAAGGAGACTTTGCCCGATTATTCAAACGCTTTGAGAACGAGACACGAGTATGTTTCCCAAGCTGACACGACTCACACGCAAGCGACGACAAAGTGGAAAAACGAGGAATCATCTTCTGGAGCTTGGAGAGACTAGAATGACCCAGACGACTGTGAATGAGAAGAAGAGCATCGGTGGAAATACAAGCTGCAGAAGATGAAAGTGATGTGAGGTGATAGAGGCCTTGAGACTCACGCCCTATGCCAATCGTCTTCCCCGTACTCCAGTCCTGCAAGATCACAGATTTATCAAAAAAAAGTGATGGAACAGTTAAGAGTACGAGTTATTTTGCTTATGGAAATAAGATTAAAAGGACATTTAGGGGCATAAAGGACAGAATGGAGAGGATGAGCCAAACCAATACCTTTAGCCATAGTTTGGGAACCATTAGCTAAAGTAACGGTAGGTAAGGCAGAGGTAGTAGTAATAGAGGAGAAAAGGTGTTTATTACCAGAGATATGATCAGATGCTCCAGAATCTAGAATCCACGGGCCAAGAGAAGAAAACTGAGTAAAGCAAACAGAGACATTACCGGTCTTGGCAATAGAAGCTGATGTGGCTGCCTGATATCGGAGATAAGCATCATAATCACTACCAATAAGGGTGATACTTTGAGATGTGGAGCTCGCAGCGGAATCAGGTCGAGATAGCAGAGGATCAGATGACTGAGCAATGTGGGCAGTGCGAGGAGGCCATCCATGTAACTGATAGCAACGATCTCGAGTGTGACCAAGCTTATTACAATAGGTGCACTGAGGACGTTGTCCTTGACCCCGATTGCCACTACGTCCTCCTCGAGAGTTAGTTTGAGAGGCTAACACAGATGAATCTGAAGGACCATCAGTCGACAAGGTCTGAGTAGAGGAGAGGCGTAAGAGACGAGCGAACACATCATCCAATGATGATACTGATGGACTAGCAAGAATCTGATCTCGGACAGGCTCAAGATCTGGACGGAGGCCAATGAGGGCTAACACCATAAAGAACTTGTCAGTCTGTATTTGTTGAGCTTCAGTACTATTAGTGAAGGGCATCAAAGTTAAGAACTCCTCCTTAAGAGACGCAATCCGACCAATAAAAGTAGACAGATCCATGTCCTACTGTCTCACATGAACAATATCATAAACCACCTTATAAAATTGTTGAATATCATTCGTGTATAATCCTTTAGCCTGAGTCCAAAATTTAAAGCAGGTTTTGTAGGCACAAAGATGATGTAAAATTTTGGGATCAACAGATTGCCATAATGCGCTGCATAATTGTGCATCAATTTTCTTCCATTGCACTTTGTCAACATCAGGTATAGCATCCTCAGGTGTAACAAGATGACCCTCATAACCTTCTCCCATAAACCAGAGTTCCACGAACACTGACCAGGAGAGATAATTCTCATTACCAATCAATTTTTCCGATGTGATAGGAGATCCAGAGATGACGGATGTAAAAATAGGATTTTTAGTCGCCATATCCACTTCACCTGAGATTGAATCACGTTTGGATCGAAGAGAGCCCTAAAGGGAGGTTGGATCACAGCTGTGGAAGAAGAACCTGGTATGTCGGGACCCAAACAAAGGAGAAAAGTGACTGGAAATGAAGAAGAGGCCTTCCCAAGGCACACACAAGTCTCGGCCAAGGAAGGGAGCTGTCGTCGAAGGCCGGAGGAGGCTGAAAGAAGACCCGCGGAGGCTGAAATGCCAAAAAAATGGAGAAGCAGGGTTTAGAGAGGACTAACGGAGGCTTCGAAGTGCAAGACGACATCGGACGAGCCTGCTGGTAGAAGCTCAGCACCAGAAAGTGGGCCACGCACCCTCACGCGCTAGTGCATGGGATTCAGGCCGTCGGAGAAAAATGGCGCATGGGAGGCGCGTGGATCGGTTTTTGGCTCCGGTGCTTTGAGAAAAGTTGCCGGAAAAGTAACTGGAAAATATCGCCGAAAAAATGTTGACAGTGATGAGGGTTTTCTGATCACGATATGGCTGACCGAAAAGCTTTGGGAGATGGAAAAGGTGACCAGAATGAAACACGATCACTGGACGGATTCCCAGAATTAATTACACGGGTAAACTAGAAAGAATAAAGTTTTCTCCCTTGACTCTGATACCATGTTGAAAGAGAGAGAGAAAAAACCTTAATTCTCATTCATATTGTTAACTTCTTACAATAGAAAAATATATATACAAGGCTAGGTTGAACTAACTACCATATATGTGACCTATATTAAGAAAGGAAAGAAAGATTGTACACTATAAATACACTATATTCAACAATTATCAATTCTTCACTTCAAAAGCTTCCGCTCATTAGGAGAATCGTAAGTCTCTTTTTATCAGGCTGAGCTGAAGGACAATAATTTAAGACTGAAGGCAGCATGCTAATTAGGCCTGCATATTCAAGGAAATGACTCTTGCAAACCAAGGAAAGCTGCATTAAGCCAGTCTCCCGCATGCAATTTGAAAATTTAACTAAACTAAGATATCTTGTTTTGTTCTCATAAAAAAGTGATATGTTGTCTTGTTAATAGTTAGATTATCAAAGTTAGTCATGTGAAAGCTGTAGTGTAGCTTTGTATTTCCATTATTCTACTGTATATTCTAGATGAATCGAATTCTGCATTTAGTCTGGTTTTATCTTACATGTAAACTCCTGGTTTTTAGTTTGTCTTTGGAAAACTGACTGAATTTTACAGGTTATTAAAGAGGATATGGAGCGAACTTTGAGAAACACCAATATGAAGCCTCTGAGTCATTCATCTTACTTGAGACTGCAAATTCTGTGTCAGAGTTTCTGGGATGTAGATGAGAAGCTCTGTTCTCTAAATGATTTGTCTCTTGCTGATTTGAAGGCTTTCATTCCGAAGGTTCTTTCCCAGGTATGCATGTACATGGGCATATTGAATTTTTGTATTAGGTCTAATGCGTTAAATTCTTCATACCAAATAATACCATTTTCCTACCAACTTTATTCTTAAATCCTATGTTGTTTGCTGCCTCCTTTGTTCTTTGACTCACTTGATGTGTAGCTTGACATAGGTGCAGACCTGTTGGCCCCATTGTGTAATATGCTTAACCTAGGATATGTTCCTCAACATGATGTTACAGTCTCAATACCAGTGAGGACATTGGCCAACTTCAAGTCTTCAACTCTGAAGTGGTAAAAACCTATTCAAATCAGAACCACCTTGGAATATGGAGAACCAATCATAAAAAGTAAAAGGGAAAAAGAAGAGGAAATATAAACAATTGAATTTAAAAATATTTTTGAAGGACTTATCATTTGTTATGTATGAATACTAATTTTTTTAGATTGACAGGTATGAGAAATATGTTGCATGTATGTCATGATAAAAATAGTTAAAAATAACTTAGGCTTTTGTCAAAGGCCATTTACCAGTGCTCGTCCCACCACAGCAGGTCATCAGAGGGTGAGTTGTGCACTTTCTTATGCCACATTTTGACACAGAATGGCCACCTCTCAGACTTGAAACTTGAGCATTTCTACTGTGCAGCTGAGAGATTTACCATTGCACCAAAGAATGCCCCCCTAAACAAGGCTTTTAAATAGTCTGAAAATAGGACAATGCCAGATCATAAAATGAATATGGCAGGCATTTTCTTGGTTGAGGGAGCTATTGTCTCTTCTTTTTTCCCTAATTGGGCTATAGTAAGTTTTGAAAAAAGCGTTCATGGATCTTCTAAGTAACATGGACTTTGATAAGGGATGTTTATTGACACAATATACACTTGTCAACACAGAAAATTGTAAAATAGTAGAGGGGATCTTTTTTATATGGGGAAATAAAGAGGGAAATGTGTGATAAAATGTCATATTTAAAAAAAGATGACCAAGTTTTTTGCTTTTCAACTAGAAAGAACAAAATAAGTTTTATTTCACATTTTGATACACTAGGTTATGAATATAATGACCAAAGTGCCCCCATTTTTACACTTATAAATTTGAAAATAAATTATTGGCAAAAATCACACATGTATGTCCTATCTACGTTCTAAGATCTCAAAATAAAATTATTTTAGAGAATAAAAAGATTATTTTAGAGAATAAAAAGTTTATAACTTCTTTTAAGGAGATTTTTAAATCTTCCTAAATTCTAAATAAATTCAAAGATCAAATATTAACTAATAATGACTGTAGAAAACCTAAAAAAACTACAAAATTACCTGAATATCCTTGATAGAATAATTTAGGATTTCTTTATTTCTTTTCATTCCTTTCTTGAGTAGACTAGGAGATTCATAATCATAAGTCCTCTTGCTTCCATAAACAGCATGAATTTACTAGTCCACCCATATCTCATAAGCTGGTTGGTTGTGAGTATCTTATCCTAGACTGCCTCCCAAGCAAAAAAATGTACTAAGAGTTCTTCTCCATTGAATTACTAAATTACGTATGCAAATCTTGCCTACATAGAAGCATTTTGACGAAATCCTTCTAACTAAAGAGGGGTAAACAGAAAACTCTAACAATAAGAATTTCTAATCTTTTTAAACTCTAAATAGAACTCAAATTTAGGAACGGATAGCTAAATAGCAAAGCTTATAATAAGCCAGGACTTTTCATTAGGCCAGGTTGCTGTTCCTTACTCAAATTTTGAAAACAAAACAAGTAAAATACTTTCTACTAACCAAATATGGCTGCAGCAAACCTAAAGTAAGTTGACAGAATCCACCACAAATAGCTGCTAACTTTGATGCTACAGAACTAAAATATGATTAGATATCAATTTCAGGTCCAAAATTTGTGTATAGAAGGAAGTAGTTTAAACCATACCTCACTAAAGATACTCCTCTGTTGTGTGAGCCATATGGTTGCACCCATTGGTCCACTTGCATAGATCACCTGAAAATCTTCCCATTCTTCCTTGCACAAGCATAAGCTTTTAATAGGTTGGGCCTCCTATTTTGTGCATGCAAAAAGAGCATAATCACAAAGTCTTGAAAGATGTGGAGCATATTGATCCTCTTTGAATTCCTTACGTCTTTCGTTGAATGGTAAAGGAATCCTCCAGGTGAAGCCAATCTTTTTTTATAGTTCATTGATGGCTTGGAGATGAACTAGTTGTTGTAGGGCTCCTACTTTTCTCTTTTGTTGTGTTGGTGCCTTTTTGTATACTTTTGGTGTACGGTTTGCATTCTATTTTTGTTACACTTAGTAATACTATCTCTTTTTTACCTATAAAAAACCCACCTTTCATCTTCTTGTTGGGAAAGATAATAGAAAAAGATCATGCATGCCACACATGATTGTTTTTGTGTGATTGCAACATCATGCTTCCATCTTCTATCCATACAACATGTGACTTTAAATCTCTTTTATAGTGATTTTTCCTTTTTCAAACTCATGGTCATAGATCATTTTCCTACTATCTCTATGTTTTTCCTTGTAGTTTTGTGGTGAAAGCCCTATTGTCTGAATTTTTTTATAAAATTTTATTTAAAATAAAACAACATATAAAAAACTTAAAACTTTTCTTACATCTATCTTTCTCTCCTTTCACAAAAAAAAGCCTCAAGGTTTTTTGTTTTATTGGAGGGATTTTCTTTGTGTCTAAAAGAGTGTCTATAACAACAAAGAAAATTCATAAAAGAGAGGGCTTTGATGTTGAGGGAATTTTTTTATTTGCTAGTATTAATGCATAATTTTGTGTTGAATGCAGACCTTCAAATATGAACCTTGTGTCCATCATGATATGTAGAACTAGTAGCAAGTGGATACACTTTTGGACACCATTTCCATATAGGATTATTGATAGAGCATTATGTATTATTCTTTTTTCAGGTGGCCCATACAGTCATGAAGTTCTTGATATATTCTTGATGCTAGGACATGGTGGCAACCAAGTGGTGTTACCTACCCCTTGGTGGATGCTCACAATATGTGGATGATCGTCTGTGATGGATGCTGAAAGAAGTTCTTCTGTCCATCTCAAGATGGCAGCATCCACTTTATAAGGTGGATAAATGAGGGGCCTACCTCTTTTAGGATGGATATCTTCATGCAACCATTCCCAACTTGCTAGGTGGGTGATCACCTTCAATCCCTTATATGCCCTTTTCATCCCATTGAGAAGGTGTTTCCACTGATTTCCATAACCCTTGGATGGGGATGGGAGTAGTTTAGTTTGTGGAGGGTATCATCAAAGCATCTACTACTTGAGCCAAAGAATTCCCCTACGCTTCCTTCCAAGGAGGCTGGTAGCACAAAATTTAGATGTGTTGGAGTAGTCTTAGAGGGCCAACATGGATGTGGTGCTTTGATGATGGATTTAACCTGTACATGAGATGGTTCTAGGATTTTCGTTTGATGATTAGAATTGGAAGCTTGTGGAGGTAGGAGTGACCTAGCATTGCCAAGTTCGTTCCTCCTAATTGAGCATTGGGAGTCCCACTTTAGGCTACATATATTATGTATCTGCATTTCCACCTAATGAGTTAGTTAGTTACACACATGCCATGTCTTATTGACTCGTTGTCTTTTACCTCTCCTAACTCTTGTCTTGGAAACTCCTATAAATATGACAAAGAGCTCACCATAGAGAAGGGGAATTTTTATTGATATGATTCCTTGAATTTTCCACTTTAGAGACTCACTCTTTGAAATTTTCTATTTCAAATCTTGTAAGGCTATTGTTATTCCCTCCTATCCTTGTCATATCTTACTTGGATTTACTTTCCATTAAAGCTTAGGTACCTCATTGTTTATGTGGTCAACCTCCTTTGAAGAAAACCCTTGTGTAAACAGTATGAAAATTTTCTGAAAAGTTTGGTGCAGATTATAATGTCTTCTAGTATGCCTATTTACTTTATGTCCTTGTTGAGCATGCCAAGGTTCATTATATTGTGATTAGAGCAGGTTCAGAGGGATTTCCTTTGGGGTAGGGGGGCTCTTGCGTGGAAGCCCTACTTAGTAAAGTGGGGGATTGTATATTCAAATAAAAGGAAAGGTGGTTTGGGTGTTAGATGTCTCTCTTTGCTTAATAGGGCTCTTCTTTGTAAATGGTGTTGATGCTTTGTGAATGGAAGAGGGGCTCTTTGGAAGCAAGTTATTAGTGGGAAGTATGGGGTAGAAGAAGGGGGATGGAGCTTCCATGAAGTGAGAGAGGGATTTGGGGTGGTGGGCCTTTGGAAAGCTATAAGTAAAGAATGAAATATCTTGAGTTATAGAATTGCATTTGAAGTGGGTAATGGCAAAAGGGTGGGTTTTTGGAAGGATAAGTGATGTGGTGACAAGGCTTTGTGTGTTTTGTTCCCCTTTCTATTTCCTCCAACGGCTTCAAGAGAGGTGTGAGTGGCAAATGTATGGAACTCCACAGTTGAGGATGGTGGTTGGAATTCGAGTTTCTCTAGACCTTTTAATGATTGGGAGGTGGATATTATGGAGTAGTTCCTTTCAAGAATCTAAGAAAAGAGGGTGTCATGAGACTTGGAAGATAGGGTGCTTTAGGCAGTGCCGAATAGTGGAAAGTTTTATGTTAAGTCCCTCTATGATGCTTTAGAGCCAGGTGATGCAGTCCCTTTTCCGAGGAGTGTCATTTGGAGTTTGTGCGTTCCTCCCAAGGCGGGTTTTTTCACTTAGGAAGCAGTGGGGAAGACCTTAACTTTGGATAAGATGAAAAGGAGGGGATGGTCTTTAGCAAATACATGCTTCCTTTTCCACGTCGAAGAAGAGACCATAGATCACATTCTACTTCATTGCGTTAAGGCTAAGGTTTTGTGGGAATTACTTGTTGCTCTCTTTGAAGTGTCTTGGGTCTTTCCCTTGTTGGTTAGATAGGCTCTTCTTGGTTGGTATGGCTCCTTTGTGGGCAAGAAGTGCAAAAAGGCTCAAAAGGCAACCCCTTCATGTGTTTTTTGTATAGTTTGAAAGGAAAAATATAGGCTTGCCTTTGATAACAAGGAGCTTTCAATACAAAGTGTCACAAGATGCTTCAAATGACCCTCCCCATGGGCTTATATAGGAGGAGGGAAGCTTTTGGAGACTCCTAGAGCTATCTACACTAAGACATTGGTGGGAAGAGTGTGGAAGGTTCTAGAGATGCCTAGAGATGTCCACACATCTCTACACTATGGTGGAAGGCATGAGAGGAGTCCAAGGCTTTCTAGAGAATTCTAGAGATCTCTTGTATATTCTTGTACATAGGGTTGTACATAGATTAGTGTAGGGAGTTCTAGAATATTCTTGATTTGTAAGGAACCCTCCAAGGTTCCAGAGAGTTCCATTGGTGCCTATAAATAAGTGAGGCCCTCATTTGGCCAAGGCACCACCCAAATCACTTCCTAACCAAGCAAGTGAGCTTCCAAGCACTTGTAAAGGCTTTCTTGAGTTAATAAGAGCTTCCATTCTTTAAAGAGTTGCCTACTAAGCTTCTTAAACTTTTGAGTCGTGAGCGTCTTAACTTAGCAAGCTAAGGATCGGGAACAAGGCTGACTTAGCAAGATCAAGTGTCTTGACTTACCTAAGTGCCGCACGAGCTTAGTGAACGACTAAGTCCATGACAAAAGACTGAAAAACTCTTTTGCTTATACTTTTTGGTCTTGGGCAAAGTCATGTATAGATGAAGGTCCTCTTCCTTTAATTAATTTTTTTGATTGGTTGGGTTCTAGATAAGGGCGTGTGATTTTTTTTGAAACCCCTCTTTTTTGTAGATTCTACAACTGTATTATTCCTGTATGCTTTGGGACACTTTTTGGGTGCCCCTTCTTTTTTCTTAATACTATCTTGATTTTCCCTATCAAAATAAAATAAAATAAAATAAAAATGTCTCCTAGAGTTCAAAGCAATGAGTTCAAAATGGTCATAGTTCAGGTGGAGAACATGTCATTTACCTAGAAAGTATGTGTAATAACAAGTTAAACATTTATTTTTTGTTAGTTTATTTAAAAGATTACAGTTATATTTTTTAATATTTAATGATATTGAAAATTAAATTTGATGGGAGTATCTCTCTCTCCAATTATGATTCATGAGGCTATAGTGTTTTGAGCAATTACCCTCATTTATACAATCTTTTATATAATAGTATCTAATAAGGATATTTTTTAGAAGCCTTTGTTGATATTTATTTTCAAATGACCCCCATTTTTATTGTTTTGTAAGAAACTTAGGTCTCTCTCTCTCTCTCTCTCTCTCTCTCTCTCTTTCTTTTCAAGATGTTGCTTTCTAACCCAACAAAATCCTAAACTTATTGGGCCATGTTGCAAGAATATTATATACATGTTTCTAGGTTTGTTTTTTTCTTTTTTGATAGTCAAAGTTGAAATTCATTAAAAATAGAGATAGCACAACAAAGTACACCGGAATTATGCAAAGAGCGTCAAAGATAACATCAAAAAAGAGCCAAGGAGCGACTGAGGCAGGATTACAAAAAATACCTCCCTCACTTAATAAGAATCCAACCACTCAACAAAATCAATTAGACATTGAGTCATCACTTATGCACAACTTTAGCCACGAGAACATGACTAAGGAACATACTTTTCAAACTTTGGATAGACAACTCCTCTTTCTTAGACAACCTTCGATTTCTCTCTTTCCACGTAGTCCAAAAAATGCACAAAGGAGTAACTCTCCATACCTTCTTCCATTTTTTTCCCCCAAAAGATCCATGCCACCCTAGCAAGGCTATCACCTATGCATGTTTCTTAAGATAGTGAATCTATAATAATTCTTTTTCTTATTTCTTTTATTTTTTAGTTTTAGGGTTTTGTATGGCATGTCTCTGATGAGTATACGTGTTAAATTTGTATTCAATACAAAGCACCTTGTTTGGAGAACTCATTCTCCGGAGATTTACGATCAGTTGAGGCAAGAAATTGATAGTCATTAGGTAATGAATATGTTGTTTGACCTCAGGGTTTGGAGAGTTGATCTCCATTCTGTATACAACCCAAATAAACTTTACCAGCTAATAGCTGATGAGTCCATCTTGAAAACCAAAGTGTCAATTTGGTTGTCATTTATTCCTTTTTCCTTTTAGTGACTGTTTCTTGTACTTCACTTGTATTCTGGATGCACTTCTCTTTGGCACCTTTTCTGAAATTGATCGGTTGCCTTCCAATTTGAGGTCATTTACTTTCTCTGACATATCCATGTGCTGCAGCATGATATATTGATCTCACAAACCAATCAATGAGAGAATAACTCAAATAACATTGAGGAAGAGAAATAGGAAAATGTGAGAAGAAGAGTGATTTCTAATTTGAGCTACTATTTCTCCATGTGGACCATAATGGTTGTATGAACCATAAATAATGTTATCTCCCTATGATCATTTTTCTTGTGATCACTAAGGCCATAAATCTACCAAGTCAGGCTATTTCAAGGGTTCATTTTGATTCATTATTCATATTTTACTAATTATTTTTTATCAGAATGGCAGTCATGGAGTGATTATTATTAACTTCTGCCTGCATTTTTTACAGGTACATATTGAGGGTCTTTGTCATGGTAATATGTTGAAAGAAGAAGCACTCAACATATCAAATATATTTGAAAACAATTTTCCTGTACAACCGCTTCCATATGAAATGATGCATAAAGAGCATGTTATAAATCTTCCTTCTGGTGCCAACCTTGTTAGAGATGTCAGAGTGAAGAATAAGCCTGAAACAAACTCTGTGGTTGAGGTAATTGAATTGGTATCATTTTTCGGAATCCCTTTAGTTGTCAAGATGTCAATGCTTCTATGATCTCCTGTTCCATAATTGATTGATATTTCCTGGCGATCTTTACCATTTGCAGCTTTATTTTCAAATTGAGCCAGAATGCTGGGCAAAATCAACAACCAAATTGAAAGCTTTGGTAGATCTTTTTGATGAAATTGTGGAAGAACCACTTTTCAATCAGCTAAGGTGATGCAATCTGAGGCTCGGTTTTTTGCATTGGACTCCATTTTCTTTTAAAAATTCTCGGGCTGGGGTGGGGGCGATGATTGTTATTACTTATGTCGTAACCAGGAAATTTGCCACGCCAAAGATCAACCTTAAACAACATGGCAGGAAAAAAAAATATTGCATTTCTCATTGGACTCAATTTGCTTTTGAAAACTCTCAGGCCTGGGATGTTGTTCGTCATCCTTTCTTTTTCGTATTTTTTTTTTTTTTTTTTTTTGGGGGAGGGGTGGGTTGGGGGTGGCAGCATGATCAACCTCAAACAAAGAGCAGGACAAGAAAATTTAATGTATTCTCTATTTCACTTTCAATCTCCATCTTTGTATTTTCTAAGGGGAGGTTCACATGGTTTCCAAGACCTATGCTCATCCATTCACACCTTTTATGAACTCAATGATGGATGACCTCCTAGTTAGCATCAATGGTATACTGGTCCCTGATTCATTCACTATGTTTAGGGTTTGCAAGTGTCATAATCCCATCATGAATAGGAATAAATTTCAGTAAAAGATGATTGGGATAACTGTGGTTGAGCTTTACATGGATTTTCATTGGGTTAATTGGCTTATTTGTTGGCTGTCCTAATCTCATAATACCTTTGCTTATGTTGTATTCTATGTAGGACAAAGGAGCAGCTTGGATATGTTGTTGAATGTGGCCCACGGATAACATATCGTGTGTTTGGGTTTTGTTTTTGTGTTCAATCTTCAAAGTACAACCCAGTCTACTTGCAAGAGAGAATTGATTGCTTCATAAATGGTCTGGAAGACTTGTTGGTAAGCAATCAAAATTCTTTCCTTCTCATGGTCACTTAGTTCAATAGTTCACACAGAAATCTACATCCATTTGATGTGCTTTTTTCCTGTTGTGTGCTTAGAGTATGCTTCCAATATCGTTTAATAAAGGTGCCTTCCACTATATAAGCATGATTAGCTATTGACTATGAAATCATGCCTTGGAAAAATACTTCTGTGACATGCACATGGGATTTCACAATCCAAGGCTTCCTAGTAAGTAGTCTTTTAGGGAAACTGGTAAATTCTTATGACAGGTTTCATCCTTTTGAATGAGAACTATGTAAGAATGGCCTGGAGGAATAATGTAATTTGAACTGGTTTTGGCTGTGAGATCACTTGCTCTTAATTTGCAGAATGTATGTTGTAAGATTCACAAGAACATTTTAGTTGTTTATTTCAAATACTGGTTTCTCTCACTTCTAAGGATATCTTGCGTGCACCTTGACTTGGCTGAAGAGGTACAAGAATTGTCTAGTTCTATTTTTGCTCATACAAGCACAATACTTCATATGCTGGGTTTATGTACTTCCAATTTTTTGAAAGAACAAGAAGAAATGCATTCCTGGTTTGAAAATTGAGTGGTTTTGTCTATTTCCAATTTGAAAAAAGAAAAGAAAATTCATTGCATTGCAGGCTGGACTCGATGTTGAATCCTTTGAGCAATACAGAAATGGATTACTGGCTAAGTTGCTGGAAAAAGATACATCTCTCACATATGAAACCAATCGGATTTGGGGTCAAATTGTTGATAAGAGGTAACATCTCTATGCATAAGGTTGATGTAGATGGTAGTTATCAGATGGTCATGGAATTTGAGTCACCTTGTGTTTCCATCTGAAACGTGAGTTTTCTTTAATGTTCATAATCTGAAAGGTTATTGTAATTCTCGAGTCCATATATATTCTCTTTGCTCAGTTAACAGCTTTAGATCAGCTATGGTTGATCATTTGGTTATGCCCATTTACTCTGCTTTACTGTCAACTCGGATGTTTTAGGTCTCGCTAATCAATTGAACTATAGGCTAACAATGCATCAGTATGCTATATATCATACTCCCATCTGATGATTTGAGAATCATAATTAGTAATTTAAATGCGTTCAAGGTAAATATCTTAGGTCTGTTCCCAATTTTGGGCAATGACTGTAGACTGGATGAGTTGGCATGTATGTGTACTTATTATTGCTCTAAGACTAAATTCAAAATGGTGGAGTCTTATACAAATCATTTGCTTTGGTTATTTTTTATTTCTTCTGATTTCACGAAACATTTATAAACCAGGAAGCAGCAGTTATCCAGTTTGATTCTGTGTGCTGGTATTTGACAATTTCTTGCCTATTGTTTCTCTTCACATGTTCAAAAAAATTAAGGGTCTTGGAAAGCATTGTCTAATTGTTGAGACCCATGTGGGAAGTTTCACTTCCGAAAGTTCGACATTATTAAGGTTTCTTGACCATCGAAATTATACTTCTTCTCAATAGCTTCACTGGTTGTAACCCTAAATATTGGTGATCTTCAGGTATATGTTTGACATGTCAGTGAAGGAAGCAGAGGAACTAAGGAGCATCTGCAAGAGTGACATTATTGACTGGTATAGAACATATTTGCTTCAATCATCACCAAACTGTCGGAGACTTGCCGTTCGGGTGTGGGGTTGTAACACTGACTTGAAAGAGGCTGAAGCACAATCACAGTCTGTGCAGGTCATTGAAGACCTCACCGTCTTTAAGACCTCGTCTGAGTTCTATCCAAGTATTTGTTAACCAAATGCTAGCTATTGTTTAGCATATAATCCAAATTATTGTGGGATATTAGAACCATACTGCTAGGTGGATTATTATTTTAATTCTCTCAGAAAGGGTGGGCATATGACAGAAAAAGTGTTGGTGGTATAGATACATTTTTTTGTTGGATGATATTTTATGGAAAAGAGAAAAGTCAAATATTTGAGTTATACATTTATGTAGTATCACATTTTTTTTTTTAATATTGGTATTTGATGAATCGATAGTAAAGCTATGGTGATTCATCATCATTCTGTGTGAGATTCTCTCTAATGCTCAAACTAGTACTGTATGTCAAAATATTATGTGAATGGTCAAATACCTTGGCCTTAAGTTTTGTATATTATATATAGACTTTATAAGGATGCTATACATGGAAAGCAAATAAAATTCCGCATGATTCTAGTCCTATATATGTAAACTATAATCTGTAAAATAATGTATGTTAATTGTACAGAATAATAAATGGAGAAATAAGGAAACAATTGTGGGCTAAAATAAGAAAAGAAGTGTGGACAGTAAAGCTATCCTTAGACAGCCCCCCTCAAATTGATGCAAGTTGATCAACAAGCATCAATTTGCTGCTTAGCAAGCAATGTCGATGACGAGGGAGAGCCTTGGTGAAGATATCAGCAATTTGTAAGTCAGTGGAAATATGTGGAAGAGTAATAACATGAGCTTCAAAGGCTTCATGGATAGAGTAACAGTCCACTTCAATATGCTTTGTGCGCTCATGATAGACAAGATTGGTCGTGATCTGAATAGCACTTGTATTATCGATATGTAGAGGTGTAGGATCGGTCTCAGAAAAATCTAACTCTACAAGCAAACTTCGAACCCAAATGATTTCAGAACAAGCAAGAGACATCGTCCGGTACTCAGATTCCATAGATGACTTAGAGACTCTGTCTTGCTTCTTACTTTTCCAAGAGATCAATGCATCACCTAAGAACACACACCAACCAATGATGGAGCGACGGGTATCTGCACAACCAACCCAATCAGCATCACTATAAGCAGTAAGGCGAGTAGAATTGCCTGCAGGGAAGAACAAGCCACGAGTAGAAGTGCCTTGAACATAGCATATGATCCTACGGACAGTAGCCAAATGAAGATGACGAGGAGTTTGAAGGAACTGGCTAACTTGTTGTACAGCAAAAGAAATGTCTGATCTAGTAATGGTGAGATAAACAAGGCTACCCACCAACTTCCTGTATAAACTGGGATCAGCAAGTAAGTCGCCCTCCTCTTTGCGAAGCTTGACATTTAATTCCATGGGAGTATCAACAAAAGTAACCCCTTGTAGACAGGCTATAGCCACCAAGTCACTTGTATACTTATGTTGATTGAGGGAAATACCAAAGGGACTATGATGCACCTCAAGACCAAGAAAATATGTGAAAGACCCAAGATCTTTCATATGAAAGGACTCGAAGAGATGAGTTTTGAGCTGACCAAGTAAAACAGAATTGGAACCAGTGATCACAATATCATTAACATAAACCAAAAGAACAACAATACCCATGTCTGATTTCCGAAGAAACAAGGAAGTGTCATACTTACTCTGCCTAAATGAAAATTGTAATAAAGTGGTGCGGAATTTATCAAACCAGGCCCTCGGAGCCTGTTTGAGACCATAAAGAGAGCGACGAAGCTTACACACATGTGAAGTCGAAGAGGGAAACAATCCTGGGGGTGGCTTCATATAAATACACTCTTTAAGATCCCCATGAAGAAAAGCATTTTTTATATCCATATGATGTAATGGCCAATCATTGGAAGCAACAAGAGCTAGAATCGTACAAACAATAGTCATTTTAACCACAGAAGCAAAGGTCTCTTCATAATTGACACCATATTCCTAATTATTCCCAAGTGCAACAAGCCGAGCTTTGTAACGATCCAAACTTCCATCAGATTGGACCTTGACTAAGTAAACCCTTTTGCAACCTAGAGGAACAATAGTGGGAGGACAAGGCTCAATGTCCCAAGTGTGATTGGCCTCTAGAGCGGCAATTTCTTCCTGCATAGCTTGTCGCCAACAATCATGCTTGGCAGCATGTGAGTAGCATGTGGGAATATCAAAATTGGACAATGCAGCAGTAAAGGCTGAAATAGAATTGTCTGAACTGGAAGAAGGAAATCCATACCTATTCGAAGGTACAGACACTCAAGGAAAGCGACGTACTAAAGGTGCTGGAGGTGCTGGAACTGACTGAATCTAGAGCGTGGTAGGATCAAATATCGGGTGAGCCACAGAAAGAGACTGTGGGCAGGAGCGTCTTGTATACACAATACCTGGTTGAAAGCGAGAACTAATTGGATGAAGATCTGAGAACTGTTGCTTAAAGGAAAGGAGGACCACAGTAGAAGAAAATGGCACATTAAAAGATGATATAAGAAAGAAATGTTGATTTTCAAAGAAAATAACATTCCTAGAAATACGTGTACGATGTAATGTAGGATCATAGCAAACAAATCCCTTTTGACACATATTATATCCTAAGAAAGCACATCGAATAGATTTAGCAGATAATTTATGTCGCTCATGAGGAGGTAAATGAACAAAGCATACACAACCAAAAATACGAAGATAATCATAACTAGGTTGCTTAGCAAATAAGCGGAAATAGGGAGACTCCATATATAGGACTTGAGAAGGTAAACAATTAATCAAGTGAGTAGCAGTTTTCAAAGCCTCTACCCACAACATGGATGGAACAGAAGATTCTAACAAGAGAGTATGTACCATATCTAGGAGATGACAATTTTTGCGTTCGACAACTCCATTTTGTTGAGGGGTAGAGAGACATGAACGTTGATGAATAATACCCTTAGAAGCCAAGAATGCTTGAAACTCAGTAGACAAATACTCACCACCGGAATCTGTGCGTAATGTCTTAATAGAAGTAGAAAATTGATTGTCAACATACGCTTAAAACTTAGTGAAAGTACGAAAGACCTCAGATTTAGAGCAAAGAAAGTAGACCCAAGTAAACCTACTATGATCATCAATGAAAGTCACATAATATTTAAATTTCTCATGTGAACTGACTAGAAAGGTCCCCAAACATCACTATGGATAAGATCAAAGCAGTGAGATGCTCTACTTGCATGCAAGGGAAGAGTTTTACTTTTACCAAGTTTGCAAGAATCACACTCAAGAGATAAAGAAGAACGATCCTTATTACCAGGTAAATCAGAGTTCAATACATGAGATAAGATCTGAGTATTGGGATGGCCTAAACGACAATGCCACACCATACTAAGATCTGAAACATTATTACAAGCAAAAGACTTAATAGAAGAAAATGGAGAAAAATCTAGAACGGGTAAAAATAGTGGAAACAAGCGCCCCACTTTAGGTCCATTCGCGATCGGCTCCCCCGTTACCTGGTCCTGCACAACACAACCATTACCAGAAAAATTAACAGCACGATTGTTATCAACTAAGTGGCCAACATAAATGAGATTCGTGGAAAACTGAGGAGCTAGAAACACATTAGTGAACTTAGAAGAGGCATCGCTGATAGCAGCTATGGGCAAAGAGCTGCCATTGGCAGTCTAAATGGAAGATTGACCAGCGTATGGCCGAACATGACACAAAGCGGTGGGATTATTAGTCATGTGATTAGAGGCCCCCAAGTCCACGTACCAGAGTTTAGTAGAATTGTTACCTTGGAACCCATTGCTGATAATGCTGAAATTAACATCCGTTGCACCATTTCTGGGGTGCAGTAATTTGGTGCAGGAGGTGCAGGAACAGAGCACGCAGCTGAAGGAGAGTCGTGTGCTGCAAAAGTTGCTACATGAGGGACAATAACCGAAGTCTGAAATGCTTAGGCCTGACGATTTTGAGGGCGAATACGACATTCTTTGATAATGTGACCTTTCTTCTTGCAATAAGAACAAAACTTCTTAGGACAAGTGGCAGCAATATGTCCATATTCCTTGCAGCAGAAACACTGCAAGTTTTTAGAATGCATTGGTGGTTGGCGTCCTTGGGCAGCATAAGCTACAGTTGCCATCCCGGAACTGCCATGACATTGCTCCAGAATAGCTTGAGTACTAAGGTGTTGCTCTTCGTGAAGTAACTCACCAAAACAAATATCAAGAGAGGGAACAGGAGATCTGTTCAGTAAAGAGGAGCGAACATATTCATATTCCGAACGTAGTTTCATAAGAAACTGATCACGTCGGGTAGTCACGTGAATAGTCTGAATAGTTGAGAGAGCGGCAATAGGAACATCCGTTGTAACCAAATCAGCATATTCATGCCAAAGAGTCAGAAATGCCAAGTAGTAATCCTGGATGAAAAGACTACCATGTTGAAACATGGCAATCGCATGTTCTAACTGAAAGCGACGAGCATCGTTATCCTGATGATAAACTTTCTTCAAGTAAGCCCACATAGATTGAGCGGAGCGATGGGGCCGCAAGTGGGTGACAATATGAGGCTCCACTGAACCAAGAAGCCAAGACATGAGGCGTGCATCAAGCACAGCCCATGAAGGAGAAGACCCAACATCCTGAGATTTGTCAAAAGTGGATGGTTTGTCAACATTCGTGCCATCAATATGACCCCAAAGGTCTTTTCCCTTGAGAAAAAGTTCAAACTGAAATGCCCAGGTAGAATAATTTGTGCCTGTAAACTTAACACACACTGGTGCGAAATCCATAAAAAATAAATAGAACCCGAGACAAAAGGGTGGACCAAAAAAAAATCCCAGAAGAAAACTGACCCACGACAGTCACAGAAATACCAAGAAAAATGGTTGTGGTTGGGTGCAGCACGGATCAACACAGACTTGACCGAAAGACACGAGAGGCACCTCCGAAACCGAGAAGACAGAAAAGAATTTGAGGGAAGAAAAATTAGCAACCTTGCTCTGATACCATGTCAAAATATTATGTGAATGACCAAATACCTTGGTCTTGAGTTTTGTATATTATATATAGACTTTACAAGGATGCTATACATGGAAAGCAAATAAAAGCAAATAAAATCTCGCATGATTCTAACCCTATACATATAAACTATAATATGTAAAATAATCTATGCTAACTGTACAGAATAATAAATGAAGAAATAAAGAAATAATTATGGACTAAAATAAGGAAAAAAGTGTGAACAGCAAAGCTATCCTTTGACTCTGTCCAACTTCGGTATTGCTAGCAGATTCTATAACTTGTGCAGGCAGTCTTCTCTGAGCAGATTACCATCTCTATGGCAACAGTTGAGCCCAAACTAGTTGGATATGCGACAAACACATTAAAGGTTTGGCCTTATCTCACCGTGAAATAAACTTTTTATTCTTAATGTTCATCATGATTACGACGATAGCTAAGAAATTTTATTTTCAGCATCCCCAGACCCATTTGGATGCTTTATGTCCATAAATATGGTAGATAGCTAACATCATGATAGTAACTTTTTAGATAGCTATTATTGAAACTGCAGCTCCAATTTCAACAGGTACTTTAGATTCATATTTGAATATATCACATGGTAATTTTGAATATGCATATTTTCCCATGTAAAGAATCTTATTGATAGAACCATGTTAGTATTGGCCCTATTAGGCAATGAGATAAATCTGAATTTTAACTGAAAAGACTCCAATACAAACGTGGGATTTTTCTAGAATTGGAAAGAAAATTTATGTGATTCATCCGTTAGATGTTTATCAATCTCAATGAAAAATAGGATGGGAAATAGCACCGACGATTACAAGGACAACTAGTAAGTAACTTCATGATGAAGGAAGAAATACAGAGTGAAGACAAGCATAAATAGGAAAAGGAAAAATGAAACTAGAAAAAGCTGTGGAAAAATTAATGGTGTTTCCTGCAATGAAATACTCTTCTTTTAATGCAGGTACGAACGATTCAAAGCATAAAGCGCAGGTGAAGCTACCAACATTATTGTAAGTGATACGCTTTTAGCCCTGTAGCCATATATCAGACAATAAATTAGAAGGTTAACCGTACTCTTATTAATCCTCTGTTTGGTGTTATACTTTATTAATCTTCGTAGTACAAATGTGACAGTGGAGGTCCTTGCTACTGTGTTGAGCCTAACCTCATGGACAGTGACCCAAAATTATAGCCTTGAAAAGAGATCTTGTGTGGCCTACCTCATCTAAATGCACATGGTGTGATGGTCTGGGTCCACTGATTTGAGCTTTACCTGAACCGGCCCTTGACGTGGGGCTTTTTCAGCTTCAGTTTGTGACCATATTCTTAGTTCTTAACCTTACCAGAAAGCAGCCAGCCACTCAAATTCTTCTAGGAAGGTCTTAGCCTCTCAGCTAGTGGTACTAGCAAACAATCCCTTGTGAAGGCCACTTTCATTGACCCCTAACCAACAACAAAAACTCAAAACCCTTATGCCCTTTTCTGGATATGATTTGATCTAACACTACTCCTGGGGAATGATGTGTCGGGGTTTCACGATCACAAGATCTCATCCTTATTCCTACCTTACATTAATCTCAAATAATAATAATAATAATAACAACCGAAAAACATTTGTTTCTTAGTGCTAAATTAGTTCATTTCTTACCTTTATGTGTGGGGCATTGTTTCGGTTGTGCGTGATGTTCTTTCTCATCTGTTTTGTTTCATAATTGTTATAATAGTTGAAATATGAGCAAAATGAACTTTTTCTTTGCCTTTTGGTTTGTTGTTAGATATGTTTAGAAGCATTTGAATCAGATTGTTGTCTGTATTTTCATTTTTGGGCATTGGAGAAACTTGTAGTGTTCGACTTTAGGTGAACAATGAATCTGATCACAGAGCTGCATCATAAGCTCTGAGAATCTAGATCTTGAAAGATATGGTATCTTCATTAGAAATTTATTCATTTTCACACATTCTCATAGGAATAATTAAAAACAAAAAAAAAAAAAACTCTCAAACCTACTTAGGTATATTCTCTTTAGGAACAGACAAGAATCACATTGCATCCAAGCAAGATTCAGCCACTGTAGATCAAATCAAAAAATTAGGAATGAGAACGTTTTTCTCTTAAGTTCCCTTACATTTGCCTCCTTAGAAAAATACATCCATTTGTCTTTTCTCTTGCGCTGATGGTTAAACACTGAATTTTCTGTTCTTTTGTTTTTTTTTTCCAGTGGATCCGTGAATAGAGAAGGGATTTGGTGAGGCAGGAGCTGCATGTGGCTATAACATGGTAGGACCAACATTAAATCCCTATCTTAGTTGTTAATAAATAAGTTGCTGTCAATTCATTGCACCGTCTTCAATGAAATGACAAAATCACCCTCTTCGGTCTCTTCCTAGTTCCACTCAAGATGATTCTATGATTGATTTGTCTTTCTTGAAAAAAAATAGCATCTTTTTAGATATTCATTAAAACAAAATCCCTTTCTTATCCTTTATAGTGTCATTGTACAACCGCTTCAGTATCATATTGATAAATGGTGGCTAATTACAAATCGTTCGTATCTTGAATTTCATTTTTCATGCCTTCATTCTGTGGTCCATATTAATTTGCACATTCATGGTCTCCGATTTTAAGTTCCATATTATTAAATAAAAAAATTAAAAAAAATTAAAAAAAATAAAAAAAATCATGGAATTTTGGGTTTAGTAATTTGAAAAGAAGCGATTCCTAAAAATGTTTGTGTAAAACTCCAATTTAATCTTTTATAACAAAAAGGGCATTTTGAAAGCGTGGAATATGTATTTGCTCCCATTTTAGAGTTTACCACAGTTTTTGAAAAGAGGATGTAGACGACGATGGCCGAATAATGAATACCATCACGTTCTTATCTGGGAGGGAAATAAGCTTGCTCACTTCAGGTCAGGTTTATGATGAAAACCAATAACTTTATGCCACCTCAGATCGTAACTTCCCTGGAGTCTTGAATTTAACAGGAGGCAACCAGTGTGGGGTGGTGGTTGTATTGGTCGTACAAAAGAATGGGCGCAGAGGATCTGTTTGTGAAGGATAGCACGACACGTGTACGAGCTAGAAATGACGAGAAGTGCGTGAAAGGGGGATGCCACGTAATCGGTGCCAACTTGTGGGGGAAGACTGCCACGCAAGCATTGAAATATTTAAAAAAGTCGGCCATACATGTGACTCAACTTCCAACAAAAAAACGGACATATCACCGTCTTATGTCCGCCGTCACAGTCAGCCCCCTCAAACCAAATTTCTCTAATCACCTGTCGGTGATATTAGCCACCATGTTTTCCACACCCCTAAACCCTAAAATAATAATAATTAGTATTATTATAATAATAACAATAGACTGCATTTGGGCGAAAACTTAGAAAAATATTTTTTTAAAATAAAATATTTCAGGGTGTTTTATCATATAATATTTTGACCATTTGGATTGGATTGTATTTTATGATGAGAATAAAAAGAAAAAGTTTATTGATATGGAAACCAAGTCTCATTTTTATTAGGATTTAAATTTTAGTTTTTATATAGTACGATTTACCATCATTTTTCATCCTATTCTCATGCATATTCCAGGGAAACAAACACACCCCCAAGTCTTTGATTGCATTGCCAGGAAGCCAATCCTCAGAGCAGTCCACATGCTTAAACCCAAAAGCCATGGCAAAAGTCCCACTAAGACATGCATAATGGAGGGGTCAACAAGGGTTTATCACGTATCTTTCAGCACCTGTCACTTTTATCCCAACATGGGGTGATTTTAAAACCAGTCCCCATCATTTTCCCTCTTTTCCAACTTCAAACATCTCCATCCATCTTCATCCTCCTGTAAATAAATATTAATTAATAATCACTTAACATGTACCCTACTTATCCTGAAAGGATTAAATGAAAAATAACAAAATATACAAAGAAAGAGTCGAGAGCAGCATGTGGAGGGGTCGGGCCCAGGGGCTTAGGCTCAGCGGTTGTTAACCCAACTAGACCCAACTGCATGTGCGGTTGGTTTTGCCTTTAGTCATCTAATTCCCCCTTTCTATTGATTTATTGAATGATTTTTCTTTTTTTTTTTAAAAAAAAAAAGGTTTATACTTTGAAAGACAACTTGATAAGAAAAGTAAAAAGAAATAAAATAAATAAATAACTT
This sequence comes from Vitis riparia, assembly GCF_004353265.1. Classification (NCBI taxonomy): domain Eukaryota; kingdom Viridiplantae; phylum Streptophyta; class Magnoliopsida; order Vitales; family Vitaceae; genus Vitis; species Vitis riparia. Next base: position 13,977,097 of record NC_048436.1, read on the forward strand.
TTGAGATTTTAGTAGTCATGAAGTATTTTTTTCAAGGGGTGCCATAAACCCAAAGCTAATGGGTCAAGGGAGGGGAGGGTGTTAGGACTCCTTATAAATATCACTCTCGTTTCTCTTCTTTCCTTCAGTACAAACCAAACCCACCCTCTCCTCTTTAGTGTTTCTCCCCAATGGCCAACCGACCATCTCCATTTGGCCTCTTCTTCTTCTTCTTCGCTTTCTTCACTCTACAAATGCTCGCAGCCTCCGCCGACTACAGTGGCTGGGAGGGCGGCCACGCCACCTTCTACGGCGGTGGTGACGCCTCCGGCACAATGGGTACGTAAAGTGAATATACCCCGAAGATTTAAGCCCACTGAAACTCACTTCCTTCATCCATTTCCTCACTTTTTTATTAACGGTGGAGTTGGGTTTTTGCAGGAGGAGCGTGTGGGTATGGGAACTTGTACAGCCAGGGGTACGGAACCAACACAGCGGCGCTGAGCACCGCGCTGTTCAACAATGGGCTGAGCTGCGGAGCTTGTTTCGAAATGCGATGCGACAACGACCCCAGGTGGTGCCTCCCTGGCTCCATCACCGTCACTGCAACCAACTTTTGCCCCCCCAACTTCGCTTTGGCCAATAACAATGGCGGGTGGTGCAACCCTCCTCTCCAACACTTCGACCTCGCGGAGCCTGCCTTCCTCCAAATTGCTCAGTACCGCGCTGGCATCGTCCCTGTTGCCTTCAGAAGGTTGGACTACTGCCTACCACAAGCTTTTACGATCTCAGTTCTCTTTTACTTCTTCCAGTGCCAGCTGGCCCAAAGTCCAAACTATGGTTTTCAAAAATCTTGAAATTGGTATTTTCTATTTAAAGTTATCTCATTAATTAATAATTTAAAATTTTGGGTATTTGGATTTTTGGACTTACTAAAAGAGCTTGATACCAAAGTTTGAAATAGTTTACTTCTTCCAATCATTAACTGTTGTTTCATGGACGTTTTTTGTTCACCAAACATTACTTTTAAGGGATGTTAGAAATTGGAATAGTGAGGAATTGAAAACCTCATTATTGAAATAAATTTAATAATTCAGAAAATATATTTGATAAATTTTTATTTCAGATTTTTTCTATTGTTTTTTTTTTATAATATGAATTAAAAATGTAAACACATAAAATGTTAGTATTTTCATAAAAATAATTTTGAAAAATCAAAATTTACTCCTGAAAACAAATAAAAATTATTATGAAGGATTAATATAAATAAATTATTTTTGGAGAATTGTTTTTAAAGCATTTCCAATCATACTCTAAAATGTCATTCATGTTAGAATGAAATTTGCATTCCTATTCCTGCTTTCCAAACGGACCCTTTAGATTAAGCAATTGCAGCAGAGAATAAGGATTGGTCCCATATGACTCTGGGTTTGTTAACAAATATTGTGGTTGCGGTGGTAACAGGGTACCATGTGCGAAGAAAGGAGGAATCAGATTCACCATCAATGGCCACACATACTTCATCCTAGTCCTGGTAACCAACGTCGCCGGCGCCGGCGACATCCACTCCGTCTCCATCAAGGGTTCCCGAACAGGGTGGCAAACCATGTCAAGAAACTGGGGCCAAAACTGGCAGAGCAACTCCGTTCTCAACGGCCAGAGCCTGTCCTTCATGGTCACCGCCGGCGACGGCAGAACCGTCACAAGCTTCAACGTCGCCCCGTCCGGCTGGCAGTTTGGCCGGACCTACGAGGGTAGCCAATTTTAGATGCTCACATTCTCATTTTACCCATCTGGAGGACTCTCTCTCTCTTCTAAATGCTGAGGTTGCTAAAAACTATAGCACCCGCAGGCCATCATCTTATATATATATATATATACTATATGATCTTGAGACTAAGATTTCTTCTTCTTCCTTTCTATTCCTTTATATTTGTACTGGAATTACCTTTTCCCATTGAGTGAAGACTGAAGAGTAATGGTTGTGCAAGTAGTTCATGTGCTTCTTTTGGTGTTTAACACGGCATTAATTTAAAAGGGAGACACACCTCTGGGGATTTTGGGTTCGGCTACCTCTATCTTATGAAACTATTGTCTTAAGTAATTCATCCTTCAGTCCATTCAAATAGTATACATCTGGAATTATTTTTTTATAATTTTAATTTTTGAATTTTTAAATCAATTCAGAAAATCACATAAAAAATTATAACTTCAGTACTATTTCAGAAATCACATTTTAAAAATCATATTTTCAAACTACAATTTCCTTCATTTTCAGGTTTTCATAGAGACAACATTTTGAATTTTCACTAATAAGGTAAGTAAATGAGACTCAAAAGTCAAAACTTATATTATGAGTCAGAAAAGAAAAGGACAAAATTGATCCCCAAAGCTACTTTTAATAGGCAATACAGTTGTATCCTCTTGATCCGAAAGCCAATTTGATAGCTTGCAATTAATAATCATACGGACCACTCTGCATAACTCACTTGCCAAATAGAAAATGCGGAGTCTAGCCTTCCAGGTAACGAACATGGGACAATGGGCAGTGTCCTCCGACCTATTTCGCTTTAGATTGTAGTACTGAGAAATGGAAATGGACCTATTACCACAATGTGGCCCAAAATCTCTAGCCCAGACCTTCCTCAGGGCTGGACATGCCGTAGGGAAAAACATATCCAAGATCATTTAATGCGTATATTTAGATTTAATTGAGATTGGAATGAGCATTGACCCAAGTAGAACCCCACATGTGACGGCATTTTCAACCAAGGAATAACATGGGCAAGCTTCCAAACAAATCCATTCATCACCAAAAATTCAAAGCCTTAGGCACCTCTTCGATTATTACTTGATCTCTACGTACATTATAATAGCAATCCCATTCCCATTTCCATATTTCTCTCTTTTAAATTGGAAAACATTTTGATACCATTTCCAATTATGAATTTTATACATTTGTCCTATTCCTTTTTTTCTTTTTTTCTTTTTTTCCTTTTTTTTTTTTTTTTTTACTAAAAAAGGAAGGAAGTCAAAAACCACTTTCTATGTTTTTTTTTTCTTCCATAATTTGATATAATACAAAATATTTTTATTGAGAGGACATTAAAAGAGAGTGTTACTTGGGATCTGCATGACACATCTTTTAATGACATAATAATCCCTATAGACGTACTCCTAATTTTGGGGATTTTTTTATTTACTAATATTGCCCTTGATTCATATAAATATTTGAATCATGTCATCAACACAGACCCAAATTTCATGCATTCATTTCTCACATTTTCCCCTCATTCCTTTCACACTACTTCAGTTTCGGTCTCTCTCTCCCTCTTCCCCTCTCTCTCTCTATCTCTCTCTAGATGTGTAGCAGATCTAGGGTTTGGCAATGCTGATTTTCTGTGAATTTTGATTTGTTCTCTGCGTTCTTCATTTATTATGTTTTGAATCTCGATGTTTGCATGCAGTTGAGCTGCTTCCCTGGTTCGCGGGTTTGCTCATTTGCGTCTCAATTTTCTCTGGAATGAGGTGCGGCTTTTGGTGTTTGGTTGCCGTTTTTTGTTTGGGAGTGTATTGAGTTGTGGATTGTGATGGTTAAATTGGCAGATCCAGATCGAGGAGAGAGTAATTCGGTGAAGATGGGTGAGAGCCAGCGGTTCCAGCTGGGAACCGTAGGAGCGTTGAGTTTGTCGGTGGTTTCGTCGGTGTCGATTGTGATTTGCAATAAGGCGCTTATTAGCTCGCTTGGCTTCTCTTTCGGTGAGTGGTTTGCGACTTCAAATTTTCTGATGGAATACAGATGACGATCCGTTTTTTGTTCCTTTAATTGATCAATCTTTGTTTTGATTCACCTGTAGGCTGTACCGTTATTGCATTTAATTTGATGTTTGCATTGGCATTGTAATCGTGGCCTGCAGGTGCTTTACTGCTGTTCCTTATGTAGAAAGGGAGTTTCAAGATAAAACGAGCATTTGATCTTTCTGGAAATAATCTTAATAGTTTATTTATGAGATCTTTATAAAATAAGAATAGAGACGGCTATGTAGTTGGCCTGCTTAATTAAGTTGCTAGTCCAAGTAGTGTTTTAAGAAAACCTCTCCAACCATTGGACCGGTGTAAACTATCAGCCCCCACCAAGCTGTATAGATTTAAATTTTTCTTTTTGATAGGTTCCACAGACTTGTATTGATATACAAACTGAATTGCAATCTGGACATTTGTCATTGGATGATACTTTAGTAAATAGGATATGCATTTGATTGATACTAGTGAGATGGTGAATAACTGATAGCTGGCAACTAATAATTTTCTCCCATCATGAAAACTCGAGACTCTCAATCTATGTCCTTAATGCAAAATCATATAGACAATTAATTTCTTATAGAGTTTGCATTTTCTAGAGAATTAGTTGGCAATTCTTGTTCATGTTGAACAAGCTTAAGAACTATTAGTTATATGAACTAAAGCCGCCTGATTAGTGTAAACTCCATTATGTTCATCTCACTTGCATGTTACTTTTATTTTAACCCTCACATCTTGAGACATCTTGAGTTATTGTTTTACACATTCTTATATCATTATATTTTCCATGAATGGGTTCTCAACTGGGGATGGGACTTGGGGTGGCATTAAGTCGCATATGGTACCGATGGATGATGATGTCATTTCTCTAAAAAGCGACAGGGTAATTCAAACATTTTGCCCCATGAAACTATAACAATGTCCTATTCCATGGAGTTATGCACTTTCATTGAATCGTGTCAGAAATTCAAATAAGGGGATTAGAAGCTGTCAAAGTATAAATTGTTAACAGACAAGATTATTGTTTGTGGGACCCAATAGGCCTACACCTTTCTGAATTTGATGATTAGTCACACTTCAGTAGCATGTGCATTCCTCTAGTTCTAGATTTGGGGTGGTTATGTTCTTTGATAAATGCTAGGTTGTGGCATATAACCAGAGGAAGATATGACAAAAGAAGCAAATGGTTTCACAAGGGTATGCAGGGTAATGTGGAGAATGGAAGCCATGATGTATTCATCCAATAAAGATGGGGAAGCATTCCTTAAAATTGTCCACCTTGCACTCAACAGGTATTCAACCTTTGGATATTTGGAGAACCAACCCTTATAGTTTGAACCTGTGCAGGATCTTATGTAATAATTGAAATTGAGAAATTACATGGATCCTAGCCTTAACAGTTTCTGTGTAAATTAAAGATGTCAGTTAACTAGTTGCTTGTGGTTGTCACCCTTGAATAATTATGATAAAGACTTTATAATACAAGGAATTTCAACTACTATTTTAAGTAAAAACATGAAGATATAAAATACAATCAGTTTATATATATATATAAGACATATAAAGGCAATGCAATCATATCTCTATTTTCCTTTGAAACAATTTTGTTTTCTAGTGGATGAATGCATATTCCATATCAACTCACACACAAAGATGCCTAACACAACGGTACCTGGAATGTGTGATGTTCAGATTTTCCTTTGAAATGATTCCTTGTCTTGTGGATGAATGCTTTTCTCCATATCAAATACTTTTATAAGATTAGAAGCATTTGGTCATTGAAAGCTATTCAGATATTAAGCATAATTAGGCATGCAACCTCTTGATTATATAAAGTTAATTGCAGTCAGAGTGAAAACTTTTCCTCCATTCATATATTTGCTCTTTTCACAGCTGCTTTGTTAATTTAGTCTTGAGTTCTCATTTTAGCTACCCAACTGTCGATTGCAGCCACAACTTTAACTAGCTGGCATCTTCTGGTCACATTTTGTTCTCTTCATGTGGCACTATGGATGAAATTATTTGAGCACAAGCCTTTTGATGCTAGAGCTGTGATGGGATTTGGCATACTAAATGGAACATCCATTGGGCTTTTGAATCTTAGCTTGGGTTTCAATTCTGTTGGTTTCTACCAGGTACATTTTTATCGTCCTCTGGCATTTGGTTTTAAAATTATGTTTTGACCTAACTTTTTTGCATTAGAAGTGAAATGGTTTTGTAATGCAGGTGTTTTTCCCCTTTGTTTCAAGTGATGAAATTTGCTACCTGTGCCATGTGAAAAGAGTGAATGTATTGGGTACATGAGACACTCGTTTTTATCATATCCAGTGGTTTATGTTGCCTTGGAATCAATTTATCAACTATGATCACCAGGTCTAAAAGGATAATTCATATTGACACATATTTGAACTTATGCAAATCATCTTGTTCAGATATCGTTAGTTGGTGATGCAATGAAATTTCCTTTTCTTTTGTTTTCTATTAAAGTGATTCTGTACATGGCATAGTTCTCTAGGACCCTTCCATATCTTAGTTTTGATCTGTTTGAATTTTGACTCTTCTAATTAGTGTTTCAGAATTTTATAATTTTAATTTTGCCTCTAAACTTCTGATATTACTCTCTTGGTTTTGCATTCCAGATGACAAAACTGGCAATCATCCCCTGTACTGTTCTTCTGGAAACCCTTTTCTTTAGGAAGAGATTCAGGTAAATTCTTAAGCACTCCCTTACTTTTACTTAGCTTCATGCTGCTTTCCTATGTTCTTCTTCAGATATAAAATAGAATTTCATCCATACTGAAATAAACCTCTGTCCACTCCCAGCATCAGAACCAATTTCTAAATTTTTCTAGTGCCAAATATATTTTACTCATTTATGTTTAGGCCAATTTAAAAGGATAATATATTGCACAATTCAATTGATCATATTGACATCTGTTTAATTCTTTTAAGCCTATTGGTTGTTGGCTAACTAATGATATTTGTGTTCTAAGGAGGGCACCTTTCATTTTAATGGGTTTGGCACTTGAATTTATTAAAACTCCCTTTCTCCTTGTCAAGATATTTTAGACTGACTATGTTTGTGTGGATTTCCATAGCATATATGCAGAGTAACATATTTTTTATTTTGGCTACTTCAAATATCTAATTATCGATTGAATATGCAATGAGCGCACACAGTGCCATACATGTGTGTGTGGATTTCCATGGCATATATGCAGAGTAACATATTTTTTGTTTTGGCTACTTCAAATATTTAATTATTGATTGAAATCAGTGCACACAGTGCCATACATGTGTGTGTGTGGATTTCCATAGCATATTAAAACTCTCTTTCTCCTTGTCAAGATATTTTAGACTGACTATGTTTGTGTGGATTTCCATAGCATATATGCAGAGTAGCATATTTTTTGTTTTGGCTACTTCAAATATCTAATTATTGATTGAATATGCAATAACTGCACACAGTGCCATACATGTGTGTGTGTGTGGGAGGCATACTGGATTCTCCAAAATGAAAAGACTGTTAAGTTTGGTGCTTCTCCATTTATTTTGGTTCTGGGAAATGCCTTTTGACAACTTGTATTTATGCTGTATATCTTGTATCTGACAGTTTGTTAATCATAGTTATTTAGGATTTAATTTTTAAGTATGTGGTAGAGAACCACAGGGCTGGATATTTTGCATTTTGTAATCAATTGCTTTGTGAAGTTTCCCTTCAATCCCCATTATCCTCGATATTTCTAGTGCAGATTTCTCTCCTATTTGACATAATAGCTTAATAACAATTCTCCAGAATAGCATAAAATTCAACTATTACACAAATACATTAATAATGGTTTAAGTGATTAGTAAAAATTTGCTAGGCTGTTATTCATAAACTCTATATTCATTCATTCTAGAGGCTTCGCCTGTAGGCAATTTTGGTGAAGGATACCACCTGAATAAATTGGTTTTAACGTTTTTTTGTTGGTAGACAAATTTCATGAAACAAAAAGCAAATTCCAGTGACTTGAACCCGAAAAGGTTCTATCCTTTTCCTTGTTGATATCCCAACGGTTCTGAGAAAAGGGCAATTTGCTGTCTTATCATTCATGAGCTTCAGTTTTATTAATTATGGATCTCTTCAGTTACAATATGCACTCATATCTGATTTCTTTTGTTGGTATATGTGTGGTCAGAGTATTAGGCATTGCTTTAGTTATGAATTGTTCTTTTATTTGCAGATCTTGGTAAAGCTATGGGCACTTACACATTTGTTCCTGCTAAATTAAAATTGCACCTTTTTAAGTTTGGATATTCCAATCATTTAATCTTGTCTATCATCTGATTATTTTGTCTGGTTACAGCTTTATGTACTGATAATTTCTTATTCACTACCGCAGCCGGAGTATCCAACTTTCTCTTTCTATCCTTCTTTTGGGTGTTGGGATTGCAACGGTGACTGATTTGCAGCTCAATGCCCTGGGTTCTGTCTTATCTTTGCTTGCAGTTATTACAACCTGTATCGCTCAGATTGTATCCTTAAGCTGAAAAAGCTATCGCTATTACATTGTACTTCTGCTTTAGACCTGTGCCTCTACAAATTTCTAATATTGAAATAGCTATAATACTTGTGCTTTTCAGCTTGCACATAACCATACAAGTAGTCGTGGAATGCATTGTAGGATCGGTTTCTTTCTTTCTGCAGGATAGTAAAATTTCTTTTGTTGTTTAAGATCTTAATCAGTTATATTCTTAGATGACCAATAACATCCAGAAGAAGTTCAAGGTTTCTTCTACCCAACTCCTGTATCAGTCATGTCCTTATCAAGCCATGACATTGTTCATTGCTGGCCCATTTCTGGATTGGCTTCTGACTAAGCAAAATGTTTTTGCTTTCAAATATACATCTGAAGTGCTGGTGAGGATTGAAATTTTGATAAAACATTAATTTCTTCTGTTTGTTTTTTTTTTTTCTTTCCTAAATTTCTCTACTTCAAAATTCAACTCCTAAATCTAATCACCTCATTTGCAGGTCTTCATTGTTCTATCTTGCCTGATATCTGTTTCTGTAAACTTCAGTACATTTCTAGTTATTGGGAAGACATCTCCTGTAACATACCAGGTCCTGGGACATCTAAAAACATGCCTAGTTTTGGCCTTTGGCTATGTTTTACTCCACGACCCGTTTAGCTGGCGCAACATTCTGGGAATCCTGATTGCTTTAATTGGAATGGTGCTATATTCTTATTATTGCTCTCGTGAGGGCCAGCAGAAGCCTAGTGAAGTATCAGCACAAATGGCCCAGGTACCTCAGATTCATTTCTTTTCCCTTATAAATTTATCCGTTTCTTTGCTAATCTATCCCATCTTTGGAATGGTCCTAGGCAAAGGAAAGTGAGACCGATCCTCTAATAGGCGTGGAAAATGGAGCTGGGATCTTAACGGATGCTGTTGTTGCAAAAGTCCCTGCTTGGAATTCAAACAAAGACCTGCAGGCATAATATGCTTCCTCGCTTTCCTACCTATTAATTCCTCCATCCTATATCAAGATTAGCAGACAAACTCTGTTTCAGCCAAGAAGAAGATGCTTTTGGCAGTGGGTCATGGAACCAAGAATACGACTTTCTGTCATAGAAGTAGTCTCCAGAGCTAAGAGGAGATCACTTTTCTATTTTTTCCATTTGATTTTTTTTTTTTAGCTTTGTATGAGTTTAGGGGGGCTGAATGGGATTCATGCCCCCATTTGATTTTTTCAATTGGGGTTACTTTCCCATCCTAAAACACCCATAAGTCTCCATAACTGTTCCTTTTTGTATGCTCCCTTGAATATTCTTCTTCCTGGTAAGATGTATTTTTTTTAACGGAAGAAAATATAATCCTTTCCCTTAATATTCGTTCGCATTACTGTACTTGCCATCTCTCACGTTCTTTTAATAACGAAAGCCTGACAGAGAAACACAATCTTGAAAATTTAAGAGGACAGTCAATCCATTGAATATAACAACTAATTTGCTTTCATCCAAAAGGGTATATACGAAAACTCTATTCTATATATTATCACATATGAACTCTAATTCTTTAATGAAAGCAATGGTTACCTCAAACAACCAAGAGATGCTAGTTTTAAATGAGATTTTTGAATGAAAAATAAAGATAAAAAATCAGGGATTTGACACACAGCACAGATATGTTATTGTATGCGACATGGAACTGACACGTTATTTAAGAAGGAAGCGGCAAGTAACACTGAGTGAGGTGAAGAATGCGGCAGACTTCTCCCAATTCTCTTCACTCTCTAGTCTCTCCGCCTTTCTCTATCCCTTTCAATGTTCCAATGGCAGTGGCCCCTCTAACCGGCTCCACAAAGGCTGTAGGCCTGCCTTCGTTCCCGTCTCCCATGACCATGAGTCCTCTCACACTCGACAGAAACTCCCTGGGCCGGGGCCAGAGACTGGGTCAAGTGCAGGCGCTGAAAACTTTCTCTCTTCCGGATCTTCCCTACGACTATAGGGCTCTGGAGCCGCTGATCAGCGGAGAGATTATGGAGCTCCACCACCTGAAGCACCACCTCACTTATATCACCAACTACTACAAAGCACTCCACCAGCTGGACGAAGCCATCTCTAAAGGCGACTCTTCTTCCATCCTTCGGCTCCAGAGCTCCATCAAGTTCAATGGCGGAGGTAACCGAAACTCATTGCTGGATGCTGATATCATCATCTGTGTTGTCCTTTTTAATTAACCATTTTTTCTTTCGAATCTTGAAGGTCATATAAACCATTCAATTTTCCGGAAGAATCTCGCTCCTGTAATTGTGAGTTTCAAGGAAATTTCTATTTGCCGATCGGTTTATGCTGATTTTAGATTGTTTTTTAATACTCAGGAAGGCGGTAATTGTGAGTTTCAAGGGAGTTTTCCTATGTGGCAGGAAGGCGGTGGTGAGCCTCCAAATGGCCTCTTGGGTGTGGCCTTTCACTCTTCCTATGGTTCCTTAGAAGCATTGATGCAGAAGATCAACGCAGAAGGTGCTGCTTTGCAGGGCTCTGGTTGGGTGGTTGGTTTTTCCAGAGGGCGTTTCTTCTTCTTCTTCTTCTTCTTCTTCTTTAATTGATGATTTCCTTCTCTTTATATTCTATTTATTAATGGCAGTGGCTTGCCCTGGATAAAGAAATGAAGAGGCTTCAGATAGAAACCACTCAGAATCAGGTAAAGAACATTCGACCATTTTTCTGATACAAGATCGTATATAAATTATGTACTTCTGACTGATGAGCAAACCTTTCTCAATTATAACAGGATCCCCTCGTAACTAAAGGACCAAACCTAGTCCCCTTACTTGGTATTGATGTTTGGGAGCATGCATACTACTTACAGGTGATTTTTCTAGGCATTTACGCTATGTTTGGTTCAGAAAATTGAAAATTTGAAGGGAAATGTAAGGAAAAGAACAAAAGAAAAATAAAAGAAAAGAAAAAATGAAAAAAAAAAAAAAAAGATTTAAAGTCAAATAATTTTTTTTTTTTGTTACTTCAAAACTCATTTTATTTATCTTTAACTCATCCATATAAAGATTAAATAATTTAAAAATATATAAAATTTTAATTAGTTTTAATAATATTTTATTTTCTTTTTTATTTTTCATAAGACAATCAAATACGAAAAAATCATTTCCCTTTGTATTTTTTTTCTTTCCTTAGTATTTTTCAAGAACCAAACACAACCTTAATATTTTGGGTATATGAAAAAGTTTGTTTCAGAATTGAATTCTTTATAGACTTAAGTAGTATTTGTTTTTTAACTGAATAGAAAAAGCCAAAATATTTTACTTTTTCTATTCAGTTAAAACTAATCTGTTAACATCATCCAACATAACTAAAGTAAACTTATTATCAATATGTTCAATTTAGTTATGTTAAATGATATTAACGGGTTACTTTTGGCTGAATAAAAAAAGTCAAAATAACAAACACCACCTTAGTTTCTTATTCTGGGAAAAACTGGAATTTAAAATGATAGTCCCTGGTGGTGCAGTACAAAAATGTAGAAGCTGACTACCTGAAGAACATATGGAAGGTTATGAACTGGAAATATGCGAGCTGTATGAGAAAGAGAGTGCCTGAGGTAAGAAACCAAATCCCTATCCCTATCCCTTGGGGAAGTTTGTAGATACTGTAGGGGTCTTAATAATCAATGGATGGAGTGTATATAGAGGAGTTTAGTAGCCCTATCCTACTAAGGTCATACTCTCTTCACCATGCTTCTATGTATCAAATGTTCTGTACCCTTGATTTTCTGCTGTTCTCTATCTACTCTTGAGCCCCAATGTGTATTTTCTTTCATTTTTTCCTTCAATTTTTTTTTTTTTATTTCCTTCAAAGATAGCCTTAATTTTGAAATATTTTCCTTAGTTATGAGGGATACTATGGCTGTAGCAGCAATCTATATGGTTGATCATGAAGGTGGTGGTGGTTTCTACAGGATTGATAACAATGGAAAATGAGTACAAGAAGTGAAATTCTTCTCTAGGAAATGGATTTAATATTTGTAAGTAATCAACTTATAAAATTGGACACATAATTAGACTAGGCTTAAACAGCTAAGTAATGGTAGACTTAAGCTCTATTTGGTTTGACTTCTGAAAAAATAAAACCTTTTTTTTAAGCTCCATAAAATCTTGTATACTTATTTGACTAATTTTGTTCCGACCGTCTATGGTTTGAGAAAAACTCAATATGAATGTTTTTTTTTGTTTTTTTTTAAAAAAATTATTTTTGTTTAAACAAAAATTTCTTTTGGATTTTTATGTGATGTATTTTGATATATCAAAATTTTTCATGTGCTTTGTGATAGGGCTTGTCCACCCTTTAAAAGGAAAAAAAAAAAAACCTTTAGTGCTAAATCAAGACATCGGCTAAAATATTGGGGTGATTTTTGTAATTCACCCTTAATTTTTATTTATTTTTATTTAAAACAAATTAATTGAAAATCAACTGCTTTTTTTGTTTCCAAAAAAGATTAATGAGAATGCCCAAAAAAGAAGAAGATATTTTACTGTTTTCACAATTTTATTTCATTTTAGGACGATCTGAAAATAGCGTCATAGAGAGCCAATCGGGCCGGCGCGGCCCAACTGCCAAACAACACATATACCCATGGGCCAGATCCAAGTCATCATATATAAAATCTCCATTTCATTCTCTCCCACGCAGTCCTATCAGAAACCCTAGCCGAGCCGACGAGCGCAAGCCTCAGATCTAGGGTTTAGAGGAGGATGGTGAGGTTTTCCTCGAAAATTTCACTTTTCAATCCTGCTTGCTATCATTTCTCACCGATTTTTTTGGTAATTGTGTTTTTGCAGACGTTCAAGCGAAGGAATGGTGGTCGCAACAAGCACGGCCGCGGCCACGTCAAGTTCATTCGCTGCTCCAACTGTGGCAAATGCTGCCCTAAGGTACTTTTTCTTTTGCTTGCCTCAATTTTCCTTTATTTTCTTTCGTTTGGTGGCCGAGAAATATCCATAACCATAGGAAAGAAAACTTTGAATCTTTTGTTTTAAGTTATCAAGAATAACTGTGTTGAGCTTTTCTGGATGTTTTTGTTTTCTTCTGTCTCAAAAATCGAGCTTTTGTTTTTCCTCGTATTCTCTTTGCAATGGAACTGACCAGTTCATTGTGTGTATTTAGAATTGTTTGATTGTGTCAAGTTGTTAGGTTATTGAAGGCTAGGCGAATTCTTACTTTTAGATTTATGTATGTTTCTTCAGCTGTGTTTTCATGCTAAGTTTAATAGCGAAAATGATCGGAAATATTCCTATTTGTTTTCTTTTCCAATGCGTTGTCAACCACTAAAAATGAAACTTAGTTTTGTTTTGTAATTGATGGAAACCCTTAAAGAGGTTGTCTCCTTGTTGTGATTGTGTTAAAGGACAAAGCTATTAAGAGGTTTCTGGTGAGGAACATTGTGGAGCAAGCTGCTGTTCGTGATGTGCAAGAAGCTTGTGTTTATGATAGTAATTCTTCTTTATCAATACTTTCTATCTTCTTCTTCTTTATGGTGATGATGATCCACTGAGTTTGAATTTTTCTACTTGTGAAGCTTATACTCTCCCCAAGTTGTATGCCAAGATGCAGTACTGTGTTTCTTGTGCAATTCATTCGCATGTTGTTAGGGTTCGTTCCCGCACTGACAGAAGGAAGCGTGATCCACCTCAGCGCTTTAGACGCCGGGTATGTCTATTTTTCTTTTTCTTTTATCATTGTTATTATTATTGTTATTATTTTGCTATTTTTTCTGTTTAATTACTCGTTAACGGTTGAGAAATGACTTTCTATACAGTTTTCACTGATTTTCCAGATAGTATTATGCTTCTGTTTAAGTAATGAGATAAAATGACTACTCTTGCACCCTATACAAGTGAATTATTTATTCTAACATTTTGGTCAAAAGTTTTTACCAAGTTCAATCAATGTTAACATGAAACTCCAAATAGTTTCACAGTGTACTTCTAATTTATTTAATATTTCATTTGTAAGGCAATGTTATATTGGCTTGTCATTTTTTGGTGTGCTTTTCCATGGCTGAAGTTTAAAAGAGGTCTTGTCACACCATTCCTTCAAATGTATTTCTTTAGATGTTTGGATATCGATTCTTATTGTTTTCACAAGACCAGCAATGTTTGCCCTTTTTTTCCTCCCTGGTGCTTGTCTTGATTTTATAGAAGTTGTACTTTGGTCTGTTATAAGATTTCAAAATTAAACAAAACAAAAGAACCTCAAATCTATACCTTGGGTCTTATGTAGTTGGTGGAACTTTTCTTGCAAAAATTGGTGGACTGAAACTTGAGTCTCTCTCTCTTTCAAATTCACTCACATGCATGCAGACACATGCGCACACAAACATGTTTCCCCACACATGCACATAGCTTGCCTACACGCCTTGAATAGGCTTGCATACTTGCTGCTGGTAGGTGATATCATGTTTTGGTGTTTCCAAATTTCCTTGTGTCCCATTTATTGTTCCTAGCAGTGCTAGAAGTTCCAAATAGTGACATGTTGGAATCACCTCTCTAATGGTATGGGTTATGGAATCTTGTGGTAGCTCATTTTTATTTGTGTTTGCATGACAGGATGACATGCCAAAACCAGGTCAAGCACCTCGCCCTGCTGGTGCAGCTGCTGCTCGTCCCTGAAAATCCGCAGCATGTTCTGCTTTACTGCCATGAGCTTTTCTGCTTTGGTTCAGCAATGGTTCCTATTGCATTTTATCCATAAATGTTTTGACTTTGGGACTTCTATTTAGTTTTTGTGTGGCCCAGCATCATTTTATAGCATGTAATCCATTGGGAAAAGTGACAATTGAAGAGAAACACCCGGGAGAATTTCATATCCTTTTTTTCTGCTTGGGAAAGAAAAAACTTGTTGCATTTTTCAATGTGGCCTTAATCCCTGTTCTGTTCTCTGATGCTCTGAGATCTCAATTTCTGTTTGGGTTCAGTTGTGCAGGAGTCATAGGAACATAATGGTGTTTGGTTGTGGGAATGCTATGAAATGGGTTGTGAGGCTGGATTTTGTGTTCTGGTTACGAAGGTTCATCTAGGCGCCCATTCTCCAGCCCAACAACCCCCCCTGCATGGAGGGAGGAATGGCACCCCTCTAGCTATCCCTGTAGGTGGGGAACTAACCATTGACCTACTACTCTCAACTTGGCCCTGTTAAATATGCCAATTGCTTTGTTTCATCCCTTGGCCCACTCCTATGTCTAGCCATAGGAAAATGAAAATGGTTTCATTATCTTGTGGGATGATAAATATTAAAAATATGTAGTCTCATGGTAGGGAATGGGAAATGGGGGTGGTGTTCTCCAACTGAAGTTTCCAGTCAGCTCTACCTTGAGACATGGGTTTGAAATCCTCCCCATGCTGTGTGGGTTCAGACTGTTGTATGTCTCTCCATGTCCGAAAGGTGGATAAGATTCTGCCCAAGACATCATCATTCTAATAAGAATAATCATGCTTAAATCTTATTGTTTGGGTGACTAAGACTTGCCCAAAAGCCTTGTGTTACCCCCCTCTATCCAAAAGGGGCTCGTGTTCTGTCTCATTTGAGTCCTGTTTGGTCCTTTGTTTTTTTTTTTCCAGGGGAGGCTTCACCTGGCTTCTCTGATTTAACCAGGTACGCCACTCCATTAAGGATGATTACATCACATCAGATATATTTCTCATCCATCGTATTTGAACAGAAAACCCCTTAAGTTATAAATTTGCCAAAAATGGGAATCGTCCTGGCATGAAGTTTGGCAAGAGGATAAGGGAATTTGAACTTGTCAAACCATGACAAATGAAATTATCCAGAGAGAATCTTTTGCTGCCAAACCAAGAGACGTCTTTGACAACTCCCGCCTCCAGTGAGTTTGTCTAGATTAAACGAAATTACATTTCTAATTATGCAACATCATCCCATATTTTTGAATTTAGTGGTTGTAATAGAGTAAGGTATAAGTTAGGTACTCTTTGTTGTAAGATCAAGTTAAGAGACAAACTTGGTCTAAAGTGTAATACCCATGTTTGAATGAACTTCACATTCTCCTTTGTGATTTAGGCGACACGTCTCCAAGGATTTTTGGATCAATTTTCCCGCACGGGTTGTTCTATTACGGTTTGTATACCTTTCCAAGAATTTTCTAATGTGAGTTTCTCAATCCATTATGATTTATGCACGTTTTAAAGGATAAACTTTTAATAATAATTATGAGTTACAGTCTCAATGTTAATATCCTTTATAAATCAATATTTTTCCTCTAATTCTTTCTTTCGGATCACAATCATCATCACAATCTAATAAATGATGATGATTGTTTTAAAAGTCAATCGATAATACTTCTTTATTATGAAAGTCGATTTAGGGTCTAAAGTGACTTATTTTTTATGTAGAGATTTTGTTTTCTTAAAGTTTGCAATTTTTCAAAATTGTAGGAAATTTTGTGAAATCTTTTATTTATTGTGATACCTTTTTTTTTTTCTAGCAAAAGCGAGAAAAGTCCATTAAAAGAAGTTACCTTTATAGGTGAAATTAAAGAATTTTAATTTGAAATCCTTAAGATTTAGTTGTAGAATCTTTTAAGATTTAATTACTTAATTTAAAATTTTTAATTATTTGATTTTAACTTGTCTTCTTAGTCAAATAAATTTGTATATAAGAGAATGTTTATTTTTTAATGATTTTATATATAAGATCAAATTTTATAGTCTTTCCAATTTTGGTACATGTCATCTTTTAAATATTTATCATACGATCAAATGTGTGTGACTCATCACGGGTTTAAGTTAAAATTTTGTTGAATTGAGAAGCCTGATGTCTACATATATCATGTCAAAATTAGAAAGATGATAAAACAAATTAATTTTAAGTGAATTGAAAATTTTGATTAGATGTCCTAAATTTTGAATGATAAACCAAAATGGATAAAATTATCTCAATTTGATCTTCATATCGAGTAGCACCTGATAACAAAATAAATTAACTTCAAGTGAATTGGAAATTCAATTGAATCTCCCAATTATCATATATTAGACGTAAATCGATGATACTAAATGGCACTTTTTTGAAGTCATATTGAAATCGTAGTATTAATCAAAGGGTGATTTGGTCCAATTTGATTTTATCACTTTATATCTCAACTTTATTGCTTTGGTGGATATGACAGCGAATGGATATAATAGATTTTTCCTAAATTATCTACAATTAATAAATTAAAAATATCTGTGACCACTAAATTAAATTATAAAATGAAAAAGAAGAAAAAAAAAAACAAAGGGGAAGAAGGGTTGAGGGCAAAATCAAAGGACCTTCTAACTTCTAAGATTAACAATCTTTGAGCTGGACTTCACCAGACCAGTGTCCCACCCGGTTTACTGAGTCAACGAAGTGAAAACCGCGTGACCAAAACGACGCCGTCTCAGTCCCCAAACACCGAAACGTCATCGTCTTGTCCTGTCCCGTTAAAACTTGCTACTGTCCAAAACCAATTTGCAGTCTCTTTGTTTTCATTTCCTATTCCGCTTGCGTTGCGTCGCGTCGCGTCTCGTCTCGTCGCGTCCAGAGAGAGAAAGAGAGAGGGAGGGAGAGAGAGATTTCTCCGATGATTGTCTCTCTTGTTAGGAGTTTGAATTGCGTACGACATCGTTTCTTGCTCCGGCAGTGATGGGTTTGTGAAAGTTTTCGCTATCTGCCTGTGGGTTGTGAAGTGTAGTTGGTTCAGTTACATGGGTGATCTTAAGCTTCCCTATCCGTTTCTGCCAAACGGCGTCGTATCGTACCGTGGCGCTTCCCGCTCCACCTCCTCTTCTCCGCCATTGCCGGCTTCGATTGCCGGCGACTCTTGGGCCGCAGCGGAGAGGGCCACCCAGGAGATTGTGGCCAAGATGCAGCCCACTCTGGGCTCTATGCGGGAGAGGCAGGAGGTTATTGACTATGTTCAGAGGCTTATTGGGTGTTATCTTGGATGCGAGGTGAATCGTTTTTTTTATTTTCCTCTCTGCTAATTCTTCCAATTTTCATGCTTTTGTCGAAGTTATTCTCAATCTTTACCCTTTCAATACCCAGTACTTCATCAATGGTGTATGTATTTTTTGGCAATCCAATTGACTTTCTTAGGGAAGCTGTTTCTTTGGTGTAGAGAGGACAAAGGTCTAATCTTGCAATGTGCCTAGTCTCCTTTCTTTAATTGTACTTTTAATTTAACACTTTTCGAGTTCTATATGGATTTTATATTGTTTTTCTTACGAATTCAGAATCATGGTGCACATGGGTTTCATTTTTTATTTTTTTTATTGTTTAGTTTGTTTTGTTTTGTTTTGTCTATTTTTTGTGTTTTTGTTTTTGGTTTTTTGGTTTTTTTTTTTGGTTTTTTTTTCTCCTGCAATTGTATTTGATACTGTGTATGTGAAGAAGCTAATCCGAAGGGTTTATTGCCCATTTACTGAACTGTTTATAGTTTGAGTTTTTTTGAGTTCTGTGCTAATTTTACAGGTGTTCCCCTATGGGTCTGTGCCTCTAAAGACCTATCTTTTAGATGGAGATATTGATTTGACTGCCCTTTGCAGTTCAAACGTTGAGGAAGCTCTGGCTAGTGATGTCCATGCTGTTCTGAAGGGAGAAGAGCAGAATGAAAATGCTGAGTTTGAAGTGAAGGACATCCAGTTTATTACTGCTGAGGTTTTTTTTTTAACATTGGTGCTTTATCATAAAAGTTTATTCCTAAGTCAGTTGATTTTTTTCCCTTGCTTGTACTGCTAGTTAGTTATCCTATTCAAGAGTTTGTTTAAAGATTAGCTTTTTTGGGAGAATATTTGAAGTTCTTCTATAGATTTGTATGGGGAATTCATGGCATAAAGAGTCTATGATGCAACTATTTTGAAATTGATAGACTTGGATCCTGTTGCATTCTAGTATTCTTTTAGGGTTCTTGATGTGTTTTAAGCCATTCCAAATTTTCCGAGGAACACTTTAGACAGATTATGGTTTTATATGGTTCAGGACCATTGAAACTTGAGTTAATGTCAGGTTGGAAGTTCTATGGGATGGGGAGCATTTCTTTGGTGTTTAATCTTGATTGTTGATACACTTGAAGTAGGCATATAAAGCCTGCAGGTCTCATACAGGAGTCAGAGGAGGCAATGTTTACCAACACCAAAACAAGGGGAAAAAGTACGACTACTAGATAGGAAAGCACCGACAAGAAATATTCCTCTGCAGAAAAGTGAGGAATGTGCTCTTAGAGAATGAAATCAATATAATGAGGAGATTGTTTTTAACACGAAATCTTGCCAATCTTTTTTCCCCTTTATTATTATTTTCATTTTAAAATATTGGGTTTTTTGGTGGCAGGTTAAGCTTGTGAAATGTCTTGTAAAAGAGATTGTAATAGATATCTCCTTCAATCAGTTAGGAGGACTTTCTACACTGTGTTTTCTTGAGCAGGTATGATCATAGACATCCTATGAAGGTTTGAAATGTAGATCTTCCTGCTCTTTTTGGGTTGCTTGGATGCCACAGAATTAAAGCATGTTTCTGTAAAGCATTTTGAATGTGCTAATTTTGCTTTCTGATAGCATTTGAACTAAGTTTTTTTTCATCACATACTATTTTTTTTTTTTTTTTTTTTTTTTTAAGGATTTCAATAGACTTGTTATCATTATTGGTGCTTATTCCATTGCTTTTCTGATTTCTCTGTCTTTGTCTAATGTTTTCTTTCTCAAATGAATTTATGCCTTTCTTTTGATAGGTGAAGAAAAGTTGTATTAAATTATGAATTTATTGTCTGAGTACCTTAAAGAAATAAGTGGTTCATTTTGCTTACCAGCTATGGAGAAACACAAATGAAAGAAAATATGTAGAAGGACAATATTCCACAAAGTGATGTTGGGTTGGTTTTATGTTCCCATGTTAAAATTTAATGTGTACCCTGTCTGATTTCTACCTTTGCTAGCATAGAAGCTTCATTGCTGGTTTTATGGTTTCTGTATTGGCATATTTGGAGCTTGTACTGCATCTATCCCTCCTTTAAATCTGTCCAGAATCATAAGAGAGAAAATCCGTGGTTCCATATGTATGGAGTTCAATTTCTTTGCAATTATTCATTCAAGCCTCTATTAAGTGTAATTGTTGACCATTTTTGTTAGGCATTTGTGAATCTAGTCATCTTCCTGCCTGTAATTTTCTCACTTAGCTACATGCACAATTTGCTCATAGTTCTTGTTTGTAGATTTGGTCAGATTACTAGGAAAAGGATCCAATTTCCTGCTATCAAATCAACTTTATATAAATTTCGCTCCCCTTTCTAGCAGGCTGACTAGAAGGTTCTGTATTATTTTGAAAATTTAACATTCATCTCACTAATTTGTTGCAGGTTGACCGCCTTATTGGCAAAGATCATCTTTTCAAACGCAGCATTATCCTGATAAAATCTTGGTGCTACTATGAGAGTCGGATCCTTGGTGCCCATCATGGTCTGATTTCAACATATGCTCTGGAGATTTTGGTTCTATATATCTTCCATCTATTTCATTCATCATTAGATGGCCCTTTAGCGGTAAGTACTTGTGGGAGTCGACATTGCTTTGAACACTCCATACTTACATTGGTTTGAGTTTGTATATGTTTTCCTCGTTATAGGTGCTTTATAGATTTTTGGATTACTTCAGCAAATTTGATTGGGATAATTACTGTATCGGTCTAAATGGTCCAGTTTGCAAATCTTCCCTGCCTGATATTGTGGGTAAGAAAACAATTTTTGTGTTTGTGACATTGAATAGGTTCCGTTATTGTTCTTGAGAATGTGATCTCTCTCTCTCTGCAGCTGAACTACCAGAAAATGGGCAGGATGATTTATTGTTAAGTGAAGAATTTCTTAGAAACTGTGTGGACATGTTCTCGGTTCCATTCAGGGGGCTTGAGACAAACTCGCGGACATTTCCCCTGAAGCATCTTAATATAATTGATCCACTGAGGGAAAACAACAATCTTGGGCGCAGTGTCAATAAAGGTATATATATGTTTTTGTTTCAGTCAAATGATCTTGTAGCAATTCCTGAAAAAAAAAATGATTAAGCCTTTGAAATATGGAGGC
Organism: Vitis riparia; assembly: GCF_004353265.1. NCBI lineage: Eukaryota > Viridiplantae > Streptophyta > Magnoliopsida > Vitales > Vitaceae > Vitis > Vitis riparia. The sequence goes on from NC_048436.1 coordinate 13,998,487, forward strand.
TACATTTTTGTTACATTCTTATATAAGTACTGAACATGCATTGTTCAAGTGAGTAAGTCTGTGCAATGACTGTCTGTCATTTTAGAAATTATTTAGATGCATGTTGATTAAAATGGTGAAATCTAGTAAAAAAGGAAGTTGGTGTTTAGTGATGCACCTTAAAGTACTTTCCCTTTTTTTTTGGGTGGGGATTACGGTAGTGCAAAAATGTTCCTGGTAAAGACAGGAATTTGCTGCTCTTACATGCAAAAATTAATGCTGTTTCAGTTCCCAAACCATGAGAATCATCAATGCCAATAACAGTTGCAGTACCACCACTAATTACATCATCACATCTTCCACCTTCTTGCTGGTGCTATGACTAGCTTTGGTTCATCACAGTTATTACTGTCACCTCCACCATCAGCATCACTTTCGATACCACCACCATCATCGCCTCATTACTGGCCCTACAGTCACTTCCTCTGCCACCCTCATCGTCTAATTTCCCACGGATTTCAATACCCATATCACTTGTGCAACACCAGCACTGTGCTTACCACAATTCAATGCTATTGCTGTTTTTTTCAAACAGCACATCTACTCAAGCTTTCTTGTTTTCAATAGAATATTGTTTCTGCATATGAAGAAAAAAATGAGAAGATTTTTCTAAAGTAGATCCAGATAAGCATAAAAAGGGTTTTTCTTGACATATCTGTTCTCTCTTAATTATGATAATGGTAACATGCTTGGATTCTCCACAGGAAATTTCTATCGAATACGTAGTGCTTTTAAATATGGGTCTCACAAGCTTGGCCAGATTCTTTCGTTACCAAGGGAAGTGATACAGGATGAGCTCAAAATTTTCTTTGCAAGTACTTTAGAGAGGCATAGAAGCAAATATATGGCTGAAATCCAAAATTCTGCTCTGACTTTTGGCTCTAGAGGGTCAAGCTCTTCATCTTCATCATCAGGCACCGAAATATGCTCTGAAGATGAAATTTTTCTAACATCACTCGATAGTGATAAGATAACTAGAATTGATGATGAAACCGCCTCAATGGGAGTGCTGTCCTCTCCTTCATTGTCGGAAATGGACAGTTCTATAGATGGGAATGCTGTTTCAGGATATTGTCTCTCAGGGGACTCCAAAGAGAGTGCAAGCTGTGGTTTTCATGATCTGAGGATTACAGAGGACATGTCTGACAGTCTGCCTCCGACTGGCAACTTGGGTAGGTCCCTTTCAGTGAAATCTCACCATGGACATCGTTTATATATCTCTAGCTTGTTTATAGAAAATGGGAGCCTGTGTCCAAAAATGGCAGAAAGCTCTGTTATTGATGATGCCAGCATTGTTCTACAGCAGGAATCCAAAGAGAACCATTTTGTGGCTAACACTTCATTCAGTTCGCATAGTTATCATGAAGGGCACAACTCTATTGGTTCTATTATCTCTAGACCAACTGCTAATATCTCAGAAAATACAGCCCTTGCTTTTAGAGGAAGGGACTTCGCTTGCAATGCTGGAAGCCTGGGATCATTGGAAACTTTGTTGGACCTCAGTGGGGATTATGACAGTCACATTAGAAGCCTGCAATATGGTCAATGTTGCTATGGCCATGCCTTACCTCCACCTCTACTGCCCAGTCCTCCTTTGTCACCTTCACAGTTGCAGATAAATACTCCATGGGACAAAGTCCGTCAGCACCTGCAGTTTAAGCAGAATTTGCATTCTCAGATGGACTCAAATGGTGTTATCTTGGGAAATCATTTCCCTGTAAAGCATCCTGCACGATCTATTACTGCTTTTGGCCTTGAAGATAAGCAAAAACCTCGAGGAACTGGCACATACTTTCCCAACATGGTATCTTCATTTCCGATTTCTTTGTGGGCATTTGCTCATCTCCTTTTTTGGGTTTTTTTGTTTTTTTGTTTTTTTGTTCTTCTGTTGGGGTCTGCAATCCATATAGTCTCTGCATGGCATCTTAATATTATGGAAACCTTCCATTTGAAATCTTGCAGAGCCATCTTCCAAACCGGGATAGACCAGTAGGGCAGAGAAGGAATCAAGCACTAGAATCTCACAGTCAATTACACAGGCGCAAACATAGGAATGGCTTGGTTGCAGCTCAGCAAGAGATGAACTTGATTGAAGAAACCAGCCATGAGTTGTCACAGTTACAGTATCCAGTTCTAGGCCATGGGAAGTCTATCCATGCCAATGGTTCATCTCTCCCGCCAAAGAGACTTGAGTTTGGGTCCTTTGGTACTCTGTCATCTGGACTGCCCACACCAGATAGATGCACTAAGCCAGATTCTTCAGGCACTTTGCCTGCTTGGGGAGCAACTGCAAGTCCTGTAGGTTCAAGAATGCAGAGTCCAAAACCAGCACTGGGTAATGAAGAAAAGAGGTAATCAAATTTTCTACCCTCTGAAAAATATCTTTGGAAAATGATGAATATAGCTACACATAGTTAAAGTTTCCTTGTTCCTATTGGAATCCCTGAGCTTTTCCTTTATGGTTTTGGACTTCCAGGTTTGAAGGGTTGTCATACCATCTGAAAAACGAAGACGATTTCCCCCCTTTGTCCCTCAAAATGCAGGTGGATGGATAGTCTAATACAATAGAAGAGTTAAAAACATAGCAAAAATTACCATAGATGCTAATAAATCAGGCCAAACTTTAGAAAATACCCTTTTTCTGTCCTGCTTTTTCTCTCTTTCAGGGTTGTTGGCCAGTTGTACAAAGAAGTATTTTGTACATTCTTCTGGTACAAAATTTTCCCTTTAACATGGCCATTTGTTGGCTTCTCCTTGAGTTCAATGGGTGTCATATACAAGGTGATGTTGATCTCGATTTTGGTTCCCTTGCTGTAACTGCAAACAATATCAAAACAGATACAGTTTGTCTTTCTTGTTAACATTCTGCCTCTTCTGCATCTATTACAATTGATGATTCAGTTCACTGCACAATGGGCTATTGGGAGATGTTTTTATACCAGTATTCAACAATGATGATCAAGATTCAGGGGTTGAACTTCTCCTTTGGCAACCACTAAGAAAAATGTTGGTGGGGTTCCACAAAATGACTTGAAATTTTATGGTGGGTATGGCCACCATTCAAAGGGGTTGTTGCCTTGTTTGGAGATTGATCACACCTCATCCTGGCCTTTTCTAGAATAGTGCACAACAGATTAGCACAGCAGTTTTGTCGGAGGAGAATGAATTGCCTCTTGGAAATTGGAATGAGCTAACAGGGATGGGCACTGGGCGTTGTGTTACCTTGTGTGGTAGTAGGCTAGTAGCCCACTTCGGAATTGTGGCAAACAATTCCTATGTAACGGACTATGAGTACTTAATTATTTATTTTGTTTGGTTACCGGGAAAAAAAAAAAAAAAAAAAAAAAAGGGAAAAAAGAGAAGTTAATAAATATTTTTACATATTTTTTTTTCAAATATATTTTACTCATTTTAATTATATTTTATTTTATTTTTTATATCTTTCTTATTGTTTTTAGTACTTTTTGGGAACTACATAACTAACTATGAAAAATTTGAGAGTTCAAATATGAGAAGTAACTTCTGTACCTATTTTTACTTTTAAAAATATTTTTCATATTTTTAATTATTCTCCTAAACAATTTATTCAAACATAAAGCGCTTAAATTATTAAGAACTTTCGATCCAAAATTCATCAAACAAACCTGTGTTTAAATTTTAAAAAACATTTTCTATTGTAAAAAATAAAAATGTAATTTTAAGAAAAATTTTGAAAATAGTAAATTTTCTCATAAAAACGCCAAGCTTTGATGCAAAATTGTGTTGAAAATCAACACAAGGGTTCTTAGATTAATATTATTGAACTAAAATACAACCTATGAAATTAATTCTACCTAATAAATCATATGATTAGACCCAAAACCAAACCAAAGAAACTAAATCTTTTCTTCAAAGAAACTAAAAAGGGCCCCCAAATTATTGAGGTAAAATACAAATCATGAAGCTTATCCAAACCACTTTATGCAAATAGTTTAGGATTGACCATCAAGCACCAGTGGTCTAGTGGTAGAATAGTACCCTGCCACGGTACAGACCCGGGTTCGATTCCCGGCTGGTGCAGCTTGAGCGATGATGAATCCCAGTGCTCACCGTGCGATCCTGGGTCGATCACACCCATCTGACATCCAGATGAGAACAGCACCTCTGAGCTCACCTTTTTTCCTTTTTTCTTTTGGGGGGGGATTAATACCCACATGAATATTGTGAATGAGGATACTCAGATGATAGTGAATCAAGCTTTGTTTCAAAGATTTTGTAGATTTTGTTAATAATTAATAGGATAATAGCCAATCAGCTGGTGGGTGCATGGCCAACAAATGGGTCCTCATTCATATTATGTGGATTGTATCATTCTAAGAAAAAAGGAGGCCATTAATCCAAACCCATGAGCTGCCATCACACATCACACTTCACAGCACAGTGAGTGTCCTGTGTGCCCCACTCAACATTCCCCCTTCCCCACAAAAACCCTTTTTTTCTCTCTCTTCTTCTTCCTCTTTCCTTGTTTCAATCCATTTGCATTTCAGTATGCCAGCCTCTTGTTCCCACTTCTCTCAGGTCTTATATGCCTCCATTCATTTCACCTATCCATTTCATTGACTCTTTCTCCTACACTTCCTATTTCTTATCCTCAGTTTTTCTCATCCGACTGGCCTCCAAAGAAACTTTATGTATTTTTGTTTGATCATTTGTGTTAAGAGTACGTACCATTCTTATTAGACCCAACAACTTAAATTGTCGATCAAAAGACTGCCATTTTTCACACGTAATCTTCTTTGTACTTGCATTTAATTAAATGGAAATCTTTTATCCATAACGTTTCAAGGAAAAATACATATTTCCACTTTTTCAAAATGCCCATAAAATTACACCACAAAGTTTGGAATATCTAATTATGATTTTGATTTTTTTCTATCCAAATATTTTAAAAATTAAGATTAGTCTTCAAACATTATTTTTAAATCAAAACGTTAGAATGAAGAGTAAGGTGGTGTTTGTTTTTTTTTATTTTTTGCTAAAAATAATTTAGTTTTAGAATTTAGGTTGTTTATTTTTCTACTTTTTCATGGCTTATTATAAACTTTTTACTAAATAGAAAAAACCAAAATATGTAGTTTTTTCTAAATAGAAAAAATAACATATTGATTTTTTTTTTTACTTTTTAATACTTAATAGAAATAAAATACTACAAAAATAAACAACCTAAATTTAACACTATTAAGCATTAAGGTTCTATATAGAATTAAGTAAAAAAACAAACTCCACCTAAGTACCCTAAATCAATTTCATTCTTATTCACTAAGGCTATGGCTAGTTTTAAAAAGTACCAGGAAAAGAAAAAAATATTTTAAAAAATAATTTTTTAATATTTGATTTTAGTATGAAAAAAATGAAAGAAAGTTTAATATAATTAAAATTATATAAAAAAAATGTATATTTTATTAACATTAAATTCATTTTTTAATTTTCTTTACTTTTTCTCTTCATTTTCTTTATTTCCTTTTTTTATATATATATTTTTCTTCAAACTTTCTAGATCCAAAGATAATAAAAATTTATTTTACAAAAATCAATTCTCATTTTCATATTTTGATTTCTCGTATTATTTTTATTTTCATTTTTAAGTGGCAAGGTATAATTATTGGGGTTATTTGATTGAAAGGATTCTTGAAAATTCAATTTTTAAAATTTGATATAAAAATATTTTTATTATTTTCTTATGAAAATAACCTTCTCTTTTAAAACTCATGTATAAATACTTGCAATAGTAAATAATATTTAGGTTAAAAATAGATTACTTTTCAAAAAAAAAAAAATTATATTAAAAATTATTTGAGCCTTTGTAATTGTTATGAAAGGAAGTCCATAAGACATAAGCATTTGTATAGAGTGGCAGCACCGGTTTAGACTTTTAGTGGGTTTTGACTTCCACGGCCTTGTCCGGCGGCTAAATCCAAGTGTCAAATTTGTATTCATATATATATTTGCTTATTTTGGGGCTGGAAAATCAATTCTAAGTAGCCTTACTTGTCGGATTTAACTTTTCTTGTGTGCGTGTGTGTTTTTTCTTTAATTTCCGAGGTTTGGAAGAGCTTGTTCAATTTGAGTACAAATGCATGTACCGCCAAAATGTAATATCATACACCATAAAACAACTAGTGGCAATGGCAGACAAATTATATGGTCAACCCCACATTTAAAATTAGAAATTATTTATATTTAAATAAATAAATAAATAAAGGGCGAATGGCGGATGAGGTCGGAGGTCCCCATGCCATGGAAAAGTTGAAAATGACAGGATAAGAATAAAAATAAGTGGGAGAGACTCTTTCAAATGCCATAAGATAATCATGGGCGATTTTGAAAATGAAAGGGGTTGTGGTCTTCTCAACCCACTACTACTCACTTGGCAAAAAAAGCATCCAAAAAGGAATCTTTCTTAATCCAAAAACAAAAATCATTATCCTTTTTTTAATTATAAATTTTCTAACATGCAATAGTTACGTATATATATAAAAAAGAATTAATACTAGAATACTGAATTTGTGTACTCTATTGAATTAAAAATCACAATTATTGGTGGTGCACTCGAATTTGTGTACCATATTGAATTAAAAATCACAATTATTGATGGTGCAGTTGTATAAAAAAAGATTGAAATAGTAAAAAAATGAAATCTAAATATATTTTTATATGGACGATAATAAAGAAATAAAATTAAGATATGAAAAAAATTTAGTTGTGGTATAGGATTTTTTTTATTTTTTTATTTTTTGGGATATAGTGGTGTGCTACATTTTTCCCTTTTTTATTTTTCTATTTTGGTAATGGAGTTAGTGTTTTTTTTTTAACTTTTTTGTCAATGGGTTTAATGTTCGTACGATATTGACAAATTATGAAAACGTCATATGATGGCATGTCAAGGCTGTACACAGTTGCGTGTGAGGCTCTCTATTTATTTGGACTACTCTCCATCTCTATCTCATTCACTAGCCACCACCCACAACCCAAATCACAATTTTGGCTTCTCCCAAATTTCTGTAATCTCTCTTTCAATTGCCCCGCAAATGGCACTTACAAAGAGGAGCCACAGATTCTTCAAGTTCAGGACCCTCCTAGTAATCCGGCAGCCACAACTCCTCTTCTCTAATCTTTTTTGATTTAATATTCAATATTTTTCCAAATATTTCCTTGCCCACATAACAAATATTCCTTTATATCCTTTACAGAGACATTCCACTTTTCCAAGAAAATATCCCTATCTTTTTCCGTGTTTTTTTTTTTTTTTTCCTAACTCTCTTTTAACTTTTATTCTCTTGTCAAATCTCACCTATATTTCCTTTTTACCGTTGTCTTTTCATCAAATGTTTGCTGAGAACTACGACTTCTCTCGTGTGGTTGTGGGAATGGCCTGGATCATGCTCTGTATTGACTACTCGAGGCTCTTCTGGCTCCTCTTTGGTGTTTTCTCTTATGAAAATCATGAGGGGAAGCCTCGGATTTAGAACCCAGTTTTCATTCAATCCTAACTGCATGTTTCCATCATTCTAGTAAACAACAACTTTGAATTCTCTTTTTTAGAATTTTCATCTTTAGTAGCTTAAAACATGTATAGAACAAAGCTTGGAGAGCTCACCAACGAAGGAAAGGATGAGTCTGGATATGCTGAAACCGATCCAACTGGTCGCTATGGTAGAGTAAGTTTCTTGATCATCTATATATGTAATTTTTTTTTTTAAAAGTCTTATGTTTGGTTGATCATGAGCATGCAGGTCTGCAGGCTCTTGTAGTATATGGACAGAAAAAGTTTCGCCTTAGTTTATGATATACGATACATGGAGTAGCTTTGTGATTAAAATATGAGATTGATGCTATTAGTTTAAGTAGTTGGGTGTCCTCTTTTCTACATGAAAAGCTTTCTTTCAACTGGGCTTCAATTAAATTTAACGATAATTGGCTTGGTGGGAGGTGGGTGTTTCTTTAGCTCCACTTCCATGTAAGGGAAAAAAGGGACATATTCATAGATGAAGATAGCCATGAAGATATGCCCATTAAAAATGTAAGCAAACACCTATATTCAGCTGGTTAAAGCTTGATAATCTTGAGAAGAAGAGTGGAGATGATGAATGTTGATGGCTAATATGTTGGTTTCTTATTCTTGTTTGATTGATTTTGATGATTTATTAGGGAACTCCCATGGGCTTTTGTTAAGGGTTTTGCAAGGCTCAAAAGAATCAAATCCTTATTCCTTTCTTGGTTGATTGTGATTATGGTCTATGTATGATGAACAGTTGGACGAAGTCTTGGGCAAAGGAGCAATGAAGACAGTGTACAAGGCAATAGATGAGGTCCTTGGAATGGAAGTGGCATGGAACCAAGTGAAACTCAATGAAGTTCTCCGATCACCCGATGAGTTACAGCGGCTTTACTCTGAAGTTCATCTCCTCAGCGCCCTCAATCACGATTCCATCATCCAATTCTACACTTCTTGGATTGATGTGGAACGCAAAACCTTCAACTTCATCACTGAATTCTTCACCTCAGGCACCCTCAGAGAGTAAATTCTGCAGAATTGTTCATTCCTTTCTTTTAAAATAGTAGACTAATTGTTAACAGCAACTATATATTCTCTAGTGCAGATACAGGAAGAAGTACAAAAGGGTGGACATCCGAGCTATTAAATGCTGGGCACGGCAAATCCTCAGGGGGCTTGTTTATCTGCATGGCCATGATCCTCCAGTAATTCACAGAGACCTCAAGTGTGATAACATCTTTGTCAATGGGCATCTTGGAGAAGTTAAGATTGGCGATCTAGGCTTGGCAGCCATTCTCCGGGGCTCCCAATCAGCCCACAGTGTTATAGGTATAGTCTCCATCGTTGAGGAAGAAATCACTTTATGGGATGTCTCCAAAGGGCCTCATGAAGATGCTGCTGAATAACTTGTATACCAGTCTTTTTGCGTGTGCTTTCCCCCTAGAAATACTGGTTTTCTAACTTCTGTTTTTGATTGTTTGTTGGGTGGTATAGGAACACCGGAGTTCATGGCACCAGAGTTATATGAGGAAAACTACAATGAACTGGTTGATGTCTACTCATTTGGCATGTGTGTATTAGAAATGCTTACATCTGAGTACCCCTATAGTGAATGCTCCAACCCTGCACAAATTTACAAGAAAGTGACATCGGTAAGGCAAGATTTTGATGTCAAGATTGCATATCAGTGAAGCATAATCTGACCCACATCCCTCTTTTCTCCATTCAGGGAAAGCTTCCTGGAGCATTCTACCGGATTCAAGACTTGGAAGCACAGAGGTTCATTGGGAAATGCTTAGTAACTGCTTCCAAGAGACTACCTGCAAAAGAACTATTGCTTGATCCTTTCCTGGCCTCTGATGAGGCCAAACGGCTTCCTAAACCAAAGCTTGGAAGTCAGAAGCCATTTCTGAATGACATAAGAATAGAGAAACTGCGCTTGAGCGATGATAGAGTAAGGACCAACATGACAATCACAGGGACACTGGATCCTGATGATGATACCATTTTCCTTAAAGTGCAGACTGCTGATAAAGATGGTATGTCAGTCAATTCTTTATATGCAATTTAGAAGCATTCAGGTCATTTCAGGTCCATTAAACCCTTTGTTTTTCATCCTTGCAGGGTCTGCAAGGAACATATATTTTCCCTTTGACATTGTGACTGACACTCCAATTGATGTGGCAATGGAGATGGTGAAGGAGTTGGAGATCACAGATTGGGAGCCATTTGAAATTGCAGATATGATTGATGGGGAGATATCTGCTCTAGTACCACAATGGAAGAAATGGGACATGCCACAGCAACATCACTATGCATTTGATTATCAAGAAGAAGATGAGGGACATAACCATCCATTCCGCTCTTTCTCCTCCTGTTCATCATCCCAAGCTTCGTTTCCGTGTTTGAGCACTTCTCACAGGTTGGACACAATGGCTCAAGGTGGTGATTGGCTCAAAGGTATCAATTAGTTATATTTTCCTGAAGTTTGGTTAGCATTTCTAGACCACCGTCCTAATACTGAAGGTTCCATACTATGATATGAGCCTGCTAGTGTTTTTGGGTGGCTGAGGGCATTACCCTGGTTAGAGGCAGCCATGCCTTTGTCCTACACAACCCAACCTTTTCTCTGACTAAAGAATACATTAGGCGCAGTTAGAGCCAGTCCAATCCGAATTCAAAGCACTTGGCCAGAACCAATCTGTCTAGAAAATCATGAGGTATAGGCTGAATTCACACCTAGTCTAACCTTCAATGCAACTGGGTATGGGGATTCTGCTCCCCTGATGATCAAAATTAGGATATGGGAAGTTATTTTCCTCATTGTGGTTCGGGTTTATATATGTTCCTTAGCTGGTTCATTAGGGCTATAGAGACTTTGAAAGACAGGGCCTTTGAGGAGCCATACACTTAACAACCTATTTTGCTTCTATAGGTCCATTAGATTCAAGAGTTTTTATGCTGGGTTGAGATGTGAATCTGAGTTTTAATCAGAAATGAATCTTGTTGCAGATGATTTGTTTGATGATACCAGCTCTGAAAGTTCTGCACACTCTGGAAAATATTCCAACTTGAATTACTTTTCTGGCAATGAACACTGTTCCGAAACAAGTACTTTAAGAAGAGAACAGCATCCTGGGGCGAAAACTCAGAAGTCCACAAGGTTTTGCCCTGAAGAGAACTCTAGCACGAGGAAGGCCCTGCCTGGAAAAAGCTACAAGCAAGGCAAGGTTTTGCAGGAGTCACAGAGAGCTCCTGGTTCTAAGGATAAGTTCGCAATGGTGAGCATTAGATTAACAAGAAACCGCTCATTAGTAGATGTGCGAAGCCAGCTACTGCATAGAACATTGGTGGAGGAGGTGCACAAAAGACGGTTGTCCAAGACGGTTGGAGCTGTGGAAAACATTGGGTTTCAGGCACCCTGCAATGTCTCCGGGAAGGTATCACAGAAACCAACTGGTGCTCAGTCCACAAGAACTACAAGAGATGGAAAAGGGCAAGGATCTCAAAGAAGAAGAGCTTAAACTCTCAGCTCCCATGAATTAAACTTAATGAGAAGGAGGTTAAATGTGTTTAAAGCTGGAGATAAGAATGAATTCAGTGGCTGAATTGACACATTACCCTTGCCAGATGAAGTGGTAGGATTAGGTTTGAGATCAAAAGTGAAGGGGTAGTTATGAACAGAAAATAAAGGGAAGGGTAAGAATCCATGTCAAACGGTCTGGAAATTCATCAGATTGTAGACCAATTTTCTACATATGAATGAGACTACATGCCTGTATCCAGCTCTGAAGTTTTAAGTGAGTAATAAATCTATCTACTTGCTTTGTGGTGTGATACAGATCCCTCTACTGTCAGCCACAGGAAAAAAGGGAAAAGAAAAGAAAAAGAAAAAAAATCAGAGTTCAAACTTTTTGGACTAGTAATTGAGATCAAGTACCTATATGGGTACATTTATTTTAAACTAGGGTATATCTGATAAGTTCATTTGCTATAAAACCATTAATTATCGACTCTGACGAGGGTAAGACAGCCTATTTCTGAAAAAAATAGCTTTCAAAATAGCACTTTATTTAACCAAAATAACTAACAAAATGCAGCAGAATGTGCCTGGTAATGCCATCCATGTCCTACTTGAACTGCCCAATAATTAATGTCAAAAAGTTTAAAATCTATAGCAGATCCTGCATGACTAACGATGTTTCATCTTTTCTTTATGAAAGCAAATTTCCCCTTTTTTGTTTGATTTCAATTATACAGGTCTGACCAGGTTTGTAAAGCCCCCTCTTACTAGTTCCACTACACATGCATTCACTGTAACTCCAAAGCTTATCAATAATGGCTGAAGCCTGAGGGTTCAGAGTTTGGAAGAGAGCTGTAGTATTTTTGTGTTGAGTTTAAGCTTCATTTGTACTAGAAGGACAGGCTGGGAGGGAAAAGAGGTTGGCACAGTTCCAAGTCACTTGAAGAGGTGAAAGAAACGGTAGCTAATGAGTATTTTTGTAGGAGAAGAGACCCATCAAGCTTGTAATCATCGGAAGGTACGCAAGACTGTAAGGGCTAGTTGGCTTTTCCTCAATCCTCATGTGGTCCTTCTTTTCCATATCTTAAAAAAGCCCTCTGCCTGATGCTCTGGTGGTCCTTACAATCAAAAGATCCTGACCAAAATTCAATTTCCTTCCATGTGAAGGTCACTTGTCATCCTCCCCTTTACAGAGCTTCAAATCCCATGCCCATGTCCCCAGCTATTATATCGTCTCTCTCACTCTCTGGCAAGTTTTCTAAAAGTGGTGAAATGGTTCCAGCTGAATGGATCTAAATCTAATGCCCTCTGGCGAAGCATTGCCATTTCTACAAGACAACCTTTTCAACCATTTCTTTGAGGCCTTTCCAAATGGTGCAAGCTATCATCATTACCTGAACTTGCTAATATCCAACACCAATATACCATTCATTACTCACAAGCATTTTGTTCACTCTAGTGAAATAATAAAAAGAAAAAAGCAAAGGAACGGAGGGAGTAGAAATTACAGAGTTGGTATGCAAGCAAAAACTTACTCGTATGACATGGCCTGTGTTAAGATTCTTATTCTTATGGATGATCCTATCTTATGAAAAGTGAGTTAATTAAACGAGCTACAAGCTTGAATTTGAGATTCCCTCATTTGGTTGGTGAGTGGCTCTGAATGGCTTAACTCCCTGGGACAGATGAAGCCCTAAGTCTTTCAAGATTGGCTTCTCCCATTTTTAGAATTTCAGGACTCCACTTTCTCCATTTTTAATGCTCATCATTGTTCTTAGAAACACAAATTTGGTGAGTTTTACCTAATTTTGGTTGATTAATTTTGATTTGTTTTATACATTACAGAAAATTGCCAGAGAAAATCCTGGAAAGATCCGCAGTTTTACTGACCAAGAACAGATCTTAAGCATATTTGCATTCCTTAACTATTCCAACTTTAGTGAATTCACAACTTCTGGATTGGAAACTGTTTAAGTTTGCACAGAACTCAGATTCTCATTGGAACCCATTACAGGTATTACAATTTTGGATTGTCAGATTGAGAATCCTGCTAATCTTTACATGTTCCATCTTAGAAACCCAGAAACTCTTTTGAGGTTAAAACAACTGTTTTTTTTTAAGTAGCTGACACTGATAGGACTATAGGAATCCAAAACGTAAGCATCTTACATGCGAAGATCACTTGTATCGAACCAGATTTGCTCAAAAGCCTTGACAATGAGATCATGGTACTCGTCAGAATTCAAAGAAAGGTAGCATGCAAGAAGCTCTTCCAAATCCTTGGATGCCCGGATGTTGTTCTCCACGATCATTTCTAACATTGAATCCCTGAAGTCTCTTTCTGGGTCAAATGAGGCCTTCACTACTGCACAGCTTTCTGAAAGGCTCCTACTCTGGGGCTTTGAGCTTGTTCTAGAATAAACACTCTTTCTGGCATAGGCCTGTATCTTCCTGCTTGCAAGTCTTGGAGAATTGGTTCTGAGCTTAACTCCTGCTGCATTTGCAGTAGGCTTTCGGACAAGAGGATTGGCCTTGGGCTCTTTTTGAGTCTGTTTGCTGCCCTCCTTGACAATTTTGATAGAAAGAGATCTCTGAGCTTTGATCTCCTCCAATTTAGACGAACTTCTTCTGTGCCTGGCAGCTTCCACAGTTGTCTCTCTGAATCTTGCTGGCTTGGTTGATACTTGAGGAAGCTCTAGCTCTGAAACTGTGTCAAACTCGTCTAGCTTCTCAACTTTACTAGAAAAGGATTTCTTACTCACATCAATGAAAATATCCGTAGTTGAAGAACAGACTCTACAGCTGCAAGAGGTCGACAAGGGGGCTAGTCCATTGAATGAGTCAGACGCAACATCGGTATTTGGCCCAACTTCTGGCAGCAAAGATACATTGTGGCCTGGCTCAATAGCTGAGACAAAGCAGTCCTCAGACTCAGTTGGATCATGCTCAGTCCAGACAGATTCAAATGCAGCAGGACAGCCATAACCAGCTGAAACAGAGGAGACTAGTGTAGGAGAGGGCTTATAAATGGTTTTCCTCTTGGGTCTTCTCTTGGATGATTTTCTTGGTGGATCAGGAAAATGAGTGTCTGAGGCTTTCGGGTTGACAGGTGAACCATAGAGCATATCAGCTCTGATGGGCTCTTCGTTGTAGTAGTAGGAGTATCTTGGCTGAGAGAGGTTGGTTTTCTGTGATGTAGCAGCTGATGAGGGTAGCTTTTTCTTGATGGACTGAGCGGTATTATGGTTTCTGGCTCTGCTCATGTCTTTGAGCTTGTAAAACCAGGCATTTGGCATCATATCCGATAACCTAAACCTGTAATTACCCATCAGAAAAGAACCACCTCTATCTCTTTCTCCTCTCCCCCTGCCCAAAGGTGAGACCTTCTGCTTCCCCTCTATATCAAAGCCCAGAACCAAAGATCAATGAAAAGAAAAAGAAAACATATATAGAAAGAGAGCAAAGTTTGGATCTTCAAAAGCTAAAAAACATAGGGTCCACTCAGAAAAGATTGGCATTAAAGCAAGAAAGTATGTCAAATGGCTTCCTTTTATCATCACAACCAGCACTGACTTGTTGCTATACATATTACATTGACATGATTAAGTTTTCCTAGTGCATGCTCATCTCTTAGCTCCAAAAGGGCTTTAAAAAAACTAGATTAAGGGATCAACCTTTCCCTCACAGTATCGAACCTTTTGTATAGGCCACTTCTAGGAATAAATTATGATTTTACTAACAAGTAACAACCCTGTCTACGAAGTCCTGCTTTTCCCCCCATAATTCCATGCTCCATGAATGATGACCTTTAATGCTTTCTAAACTGTTCAATGTCCCACATGCTGGAGCTGGAAGTAGAGCTTAGGGACCGGGAAGGTTTAAGCGATAAATCAAGCATATTCTAAGCATGAAAACTGATGGTTCCTCCAGCTTGAGCCTCTAATAAAGTCAGCTAGAATAAAAACAATAAAAAGGAGATTTTTTTTTCCTATCTATGTGAACTAGAGATCATGAACAAAACGGGTAACTTGAAAAGAGAACAACAAAAGAAATAGGCAACGAAAAATAAAAATATTTGTGGATGAACATGACAATGATGGTAACTACTCACTGAGACAGATAACACAGATAACTTCCCTTCTGAACATCCACATTTTGCAGACCTTTAGCAACCCTTGAATTGATGTAAATTCTATGTGTGGGTGATCCATGAAAAGCTGTTGAGATAAACACTCAGGACTGCTCTGCTTCATCTGCCTGAAATCCAATGATGTGATGTTATAATTAAACAACAGGAAACACATATGATAGACGGAAACTTTGAATAAGATTGTAATTTCATTTAGTAGAAAATGGTTATAGAAGTGTAGATGATCCGATGTATTTATACATCCAAAAGGGGGGTGAATTTGGTGTTAATTAATTTTAAAATTTTTGCTTAGCTAATTGATAGTTTAAAGAACTTAACGATAATACAATAAAGAGATAGGAATAGAGAGAATGCAAATGCTATGTAATGCGGTTTGGTGTAATCCTACTTACGTCTATGACCCTCAAGCTTGACCAAGCCTTGAGGTTACTCCACTAGAGTTAAAGAATCCTTCAAATGCATGACTCTTTCCAAGTACAATTGGCTTGCAAGATATTAATCAATGTTCACAAACTTTAACAAGTGAAACCACTTGTTTAAATTGCTCTCTCACATGGTACACTTGCAATGAATAACAATTAGCACAAAAGTTAGCTTGAAACAATAAGGATTAAAAATGAATGTATTTAGGTTCCAAAATGCAATCAATAAGGGTTTACAAGTTTAGTAAAAATGGCACCAAAGTGTCTTTAAAGCCCATAACGATTGACAATTATAAGAAACTTTTGTATAAAAAATGTGCAAGAATTAGCTGTTAGATAGCAATTCCCGCTCAACTAATCAACCATCTGACTAGTTATTGACAATAAATGTGCCATGTAGGTGAGCATTGCAAAGACAAACAAACCGAGTGATTGAACTTGATCATCTAGAGACTCTAATCTCCAAGAGTCGACCCTTAGGAGGTCCAAATAACCCTACATTGTATGCTATAAAAATTTATTGATGTTATATTAATTTTTAAAGTGTCCCATGTTTTGATTTTGATGAGATAGACTTAAAAATAATATTTCATGAAGTGAAAAATGCCTATCTTTACAATAAGATTAAAAAAACCAAATTGCCAAAGGGTACTTTTAACAAGTTGATCAGCATAGAGCCATTTTGATTGCTAACTTTATAAGGGTAAATTAAAGCTATAAAAGTATGGTATTCTTTTAGGCTTTTTTTCCATTTTTCATCATTGAGATCTTCCCTTTTCATTGAAATTATAAACAACGGCACTTTAATTTTTAAGACCTGCATCCACTAGAAGAAAATAATAAAATACCAATCATTTATTTTGTCATCATCAAAATTCAATTAATAACCTTCGAAAACTTTGGGCTAACATCTTTTAATAACCCTCATGATGAGACAAAGGTTAGGAACTTAGGACTAGCTCAGGCCCAGCCCACATAGTACTCAAATTGGTAAGTCCTGCACCTACCTACACCTGATGATGAATGGTTGGAGAGAAGCCTAGAGAATATGGTTCAGCCAGGCTGAATCCAGCCTATATTAGAGAGATTCTTTTCAGCAAACTATCTAACAAAAACAAAAGAATCTGCAGCTGCAGCTCTGGAAATCTATTGTATGAAGCAAGCCTGTGAACCTTTTCAAGCAGGAAAAGAGAAAAAAAAACGAGGTAATCATGGTAGGGTCTTCAAATCATCTAAACCAAACCCCACCTTATAACTTTCACAAGGGTGTGTTTAGTCAGGGAGAAACACATTGTTATCTAAAGTTCCAACGTTTGGTTAGTGTGATCAGGGGTGGAAATGAGAATCCCATTCCCATTTGTCACACATGATGGCAAGCGCATAGATCATACTACCCATGTCCTATACGAAACTGTACAGAACAAGGGTGTCAACTTGGTTGTAGAACAACTGGCAACTGAAACGTCTGAATCATTTTGGATTACAGATGTAATTGTTCTTGCCAACGATGCTAATGAATCAAATGCAGAATGGTAATTGAAAAAGGAAGACAAAAATGATAACGTAGCAGGAGAGATAGAAAATCAGTTTAGAGGTTTACTTCATGGTATCCCACTTCCAGACTACAAGACGTGAACCCCACTATTGATACCCGCCTCCTTTACAAAAGAGAAGTGCAAACAACCTAACAACCATCCTCTTCATAATCTCTCTCTCTCTCTCTCTCTCTCTCTCTCTCTCTCTCTCTCTCTCTCTGTTGTACCAAACTTCTTCCCAACAGAGATCTTAAACCATCTAACCGCTCCCCACAAAGAAAACAAAGGCAGCAAAAGCCACCATATTGGTCCATTACTTCAACCACACTCTACTTCCAATCATTCAGAAATGAAAGTTAGAACATTGATTGCCTTCAAATCCAAGCTTCTAAATCCATGCAGAAAACTCCAGCCAATCTTCAAGTTCAGATTCAAAAGACCCTTCTTTTTAAGGGCTCTTCAAGTTCGTAGACGTCCACGCCAGAGCGAAACCAGAAAGACACCGCCAAAGAACCGGTTTACTGCCTTACTATCACTCTTCCGTTTCCAAAGGCAAGAAAAAGAAATGGACCGTGTCAGGGAGCTTAGGAGCATCTCTGATGCAGGGCAAGAAAGAAGGCTATTCCCATCACCTCTTACACCAGCTTCCATGAAGGCTGGTGCTGCTGGTAAAAGGGTAGCTTCAGGTCATGAAGATCTGGAAGATGCATGCAGGAGTTTCGAGAACTATTTGGTGGAGATGATTGTGGAAGAAGGCAAAGTGAGGGACTTGATGGACGTGGAAGAGCTTCTCTATTGTTGGAAGAACCTCAAGTGCCCTGTTTTCATTGATTTGGTCTGTAGATTCTACGGAGAGCTATGCAAGGACTTGTTTTCTACCGATGAAGAGGATAATGAAGAAAGTACCCGGTGATTTTAAAGTATGAACAGAAATTTCTGAGTGCAGAACCGCATTCTGGTCCTTTTCTTTTACTGTTTTTTCCCCCTTTTTTAGACCTCTCTTCTGTATTCTGAGAATAATTAAAGAGTAAAGCACAAGCCCTTTGAAATCCCTCGGTATAAATGCGTACTAGCTCATATTGTAAGGTCTAGAACCTCTCTGAGAGGTTACAAACAGAGAAATGATAACCAAAGTTTCCCTACACTCTCAAACTAACCAGCATAAAGAAGCCAGATCTCATTGCACTGCTATTTTTGAGATTTTTTTTTTTTCTGATAAGCAAAAAACAGTTATATATATTAGCAACATTTGGTACACACAATGTATATGAGAGGTTTTTTATGGTCAATGAATGATCATCTATGTACACTCTTAACACATTAAAAAAAACACCCATAAAAGAAGATTTAATTGCTTGATCCAATTATTCAAGATCTTCAAATGACATTTTGTTCCTTTTCTTCCATTATGTCCAAAATAGGCACAAGGGAAGGGCCCTCCAAGCTTTTTTTTGGTTTCTTTCCCATGCATGATCCATTCCAACTCAAATGTTCCTCTTACAATAGAGTGCATCACACAAGTCACATCATC